>NC_059381.1:6634388-6951530 GCF_019703515.2 Myxocyprinus asiaticus
ATATATATATATATATATATATATATATTGCAGTAACAGTAAGGTACTTACAATGGAAGTGAATGTGGCCAGTCCATAAACATTAAATAAATACACAAAGTATATCAACAAGATTGGCCCCATTCACTTCCATTGTAAGTGCCTCACTTTAACTGCAATTTTTGCTTCTTTTCGAAAGTCAAAATTATTTTTGTGGTAATCAACATTATGCCACCAATGCTGTCGACTGAGCTTAACTTGTATTGAACCAGGAACATTCCTTTAAAAATAAAGGTCCCAGTTAGAACCAAAAGGGGTTTTGCAGTCTGTTACCATAGGAGAACCTTTTTAAGTTCCTCTAAGAATATTTTGCTCTTTAGTTCATTAGAAAACCGTCTATGCACTGGCACTTTTAAAATCACAGAAATCTAAAAATGAAACATAAAAAAAATTTTCATCTCCAAAGAACCATATTATAACCCAGTCATAAAACTCTTTATAGTGAAAATTGCATATTGATAAAGAGAGTATTCTTTGTTGATCCTGAGAACAATTGAGGAATCAGTGGATTTTCATCGCACCAGTTGTAACATCAGGGTCAGAATTGGAAGATCATGACATTTACCTGTGCTTTGTTGTTAGGACCCGAGGGGGTGGAGTCTTTTTTTAGCAACTGAAGGCCCAGATTGGACAGTTCCTTCTTTATGCTCATCATGATGTCAGAATGGTTCTCGTACTGGCGAAGCTGATTGGTCAGAGTCGCCACACTGTCTCTCACAAAGTCATTTTCCCGAGAGAGATTCATCTTAATCATCTAAATGAGAGATACACATTATTTTAAACAGATGCACAGGTAGCTGTAATAACCTGCATTATTGCCTGCCGCACCTCCACCAGTGCCTTCAGCCCAGCTGCGGGGTCATCAGCCGGGAGCCACCTATCTTCAATGTTTCGCTAGCACTGGCACTGGTTCCTACTGGCACTGGCACTGGATCTCTCAGTAACTCAGTGCTACTGGTTCCGTATGGCGTACTACCTCAGCACAAGCCCTCACCACATATCACCCAGGTTCCCTATTCCTGTTCCTACTTCTGAACCACCCACTTTTTGTCTTTCCTTCTTAACCATAGCCAGAAACTCCCTTTCTCAGCTTCCTCTGCCAATTCCTTCAAATACTTTATTCAAGCTGCTCCTACGATGCCAATGTCTCTAAATAATAATTCCTTAAATGTATATAGCACTTTTATAGACACTCAAAGTGCTTTACATAGTAAAGGGAACTCTCCTCAACCACCACCAGTGTGCAGCATCCACCTGGATGATGCGAAGGCAGCCATAGTTTGCCAGTATGCTCATCACACACCAGCAATCGGTGGAGAGGAGAGAGTACAGTGATGTAGCCAAATTCAGGGATGGGGATTATTAGGAGGCCATGATAAATAAGGGTTAATGGGGGGAATTTGGCCAGGACACCGGGGTTACACCCCTACTCTTTACGAGAAGTGCCCTGGGATTTTTAATGACCACAGAGTGTCAGGACCTCAGTTTAACATCTCATCCGAAAGACGGTGCTTTTTTACAGTATAGAGTCCCCATCACTATACTGCCACATTAGGACACACACAGACCACAGGGTGAGAACCCCCTGCTGGCCTCCCTAATACCTCTTCCTGCACCAACCACAGTTTTCCCCAGGAGGTCTCCCATCCAGGTACTGGCCAGGCTCAACCCTGCTCAGCTTTAGTGGGCAACCAGGAAAGAGCTGCAAGGTGATATGGCTGCAGAAATAGGTGCTGCATTGATGTTCCCATAAATCCTCGGCACCCAACCTCCACAGGGTAGGTGGCAGTCCTCCATCCGTTTTCCCTGCACTCTGCGGCCAGATCAGCATATTTTAACTTCTTCCTCTCATAGGCTGTCTCCAGACCCTCTTCCCATGGGACAGTCAACTCAATCATTACTATTTTCCTAGCTGAAGTCGACCACAACACTACATCCGACTTCAAGGAGGTAATGGCAAACTAAAATTTTAGCTGCTGGCCAAGGTCGACCATCATTGACCAATCACTTCCAGGCACCAAGATTGATCTGGCTTCTCTCCGTGCTGTGCCTTCTGCGGCACCTCCCTTTTTAACAAAATCAACACCCTGCCTCTGGGGAGCATGGTTGCCTTTGTTTGCCTTTATGTACCTCTATGATCTCTGACAGCTTCCACAGGACCTGATCATGCAGCCACCTGTACCACCCTTGTGCCAGGGCAGTCTTGCACCCGACCAATATGTGCTGCAATTTTTCTCTTGGGGCCTCACAGAGGGCACAAATCTCCTCTTTGCCATACCACAAAGACAAATTCCCAGAGCTTGGTAGGGTATCGTAGGTGGATCTTATTAGAAAACTTAGCCTGGCCTATGGTACCTTCCACAGGTCAGCCCATCCTAACACTCTATCAGGTGTCCCCTCCCATATGGTCCAGCGCCCTTGCTGCTGCTATCTGACTGCCCTAACCTTATACCCTTCCTCTTCCATCCTAGTTACTTCCATAACTACCATTGCTTTCCTCTGTTTTCGGGAGGCTGCTGAGCCATCCCCCATCCAAGGCCTGTTCTTCCTGATTGTGTTCTTCCAACAATCTCTTGATGCTTCAGTCTTAAAACCGCTTAGTTTACGACTTCGTCTGCCTTCCAAGTTCTGCCTGTTTGGACTTGGACTTGACCTGCCCTCACTGCCTGGTCTGTTGATTCCTGTAGCTCCTAAACAAGCCTGGTATTTTCCTGCTTGTAGCTCAGAATTAGTTATTTTAGAGGCAGTTGTAAAGCATTTCTTCCAAACAATGCTACATCTGAGAGACAATGTGGCAAGCCTAGACACTTCCTGATATAACTGTTGGCCTTGGTGTCCATCCTTACCATTACCACTGCAGAAATCTCACACATCTGTCATGACCACATCAGGTGATGGTAGAGTGTAAATTGGTAACAACAAACCTTGAATTTGCCTGGGAGATGACAATTGTCTATCTTATCCAGGCCCTCTTTCAGTTACTTCAGGACTAACTCTGCCATGTGTTTGTCTGAAAAGATCTGCTGTGTATTCTCTCCCTAAATTTTGAATAGGCTGCTCTGCCACAACCGGGATTCTTTCCCCCTCCACCTCAAGCAAAATCCAATCGTCCCTCACCCCCTTTCTAATAGAAAGACTACATGATTTTGTTGGCTTAATCTTCATTCTGGCCCATGCCAATAGCTCTTTCAGCCTTTTCAAGAGCCAGTTTGTACATGCAGCAGTCTGGAGGATGCTTGTGACATCATCCATATAACTGCGCAGAACTGGCAATCTCACCCCAGATTGTGCACGGATTCCTCAGACCATTTGTCTTGCACCAATTAGGATGGTCTCGAATGCAGCCATGAACAGGATGGGAGAGATTGAACATCTCATCGTTATTCCTTTTTCCAGTTGCTGCCATCGTGTTGTGTAGTCCTGTGTTGCATGATATATCTTCAGGTCCCCATATTAGCTGTCTACCAAGCTCCTTAGGCACTCTGGTACATGGAAAAACTCCAATGCATAGTAAACAAGCTGGTGTGGAACTGATCCATAGGCATTTGCCAAGTCCAGCCAGACTACACAGATACCTTTCTTATCTCTCTTGGCAGACTGGATCTGCTCCCATATTACTGATGCATGTTCCAAGCACCTAGGAAAACCTGGTAAGCCTGCCTTCTGGCAGCTTGTGTCTATGTATTCATTCTTCAGGAGTTAGTCAGACATCCCCCTTGCTACCACTGGAAAGAAAAGCTTTCCCTCCATGTTCAATAGAGCAAAGCTCCTACACTGACTAATGTTGGTGGATCCCTGCTTTTTGGGTATGAAGATGGCCACTGCCCTTCGCCACTCAACAGGTATGCACTGCTTCTTCCATGAAAACCTCAACAGACTCCACAACATTTTAAGAACCATGGGGCACTTCTTATACAGCTTGTATGGTATCCCATACGGTCCTGAGGCTGAAGTTGCCCTGGCTTTTTCTACCACCTGCCTCACCTCACTCAGCTTAGGCGGATCTATGGCAAATTCCACTACTGGCTCTACTGGCTGTGGGACCTATCCAGGGGAGCCAAGCGGGTTGTCTTTGTAGGGGTCACCAAGTTGCTGTTCCATGTGGTCTTCTAGTTCTTCTTTTGCCATCACCAGCGTCCCACTCCTCTTTTCTTCCAGCAGGTTTCTGGCTAACTTAAAAGGATCCTTGATGTGTTTCGCCCTCTCATGCTCCTTTTTTCATGCTCCAGATTCTCTCCGCCCTCCTCAAGACTGCTAATCTAGCCCTTATGCCATCCCACAATACCTTCAAGCCCTCCTTCTCCTGCTCCTCAGCCTTTCACAAGCTGCAGTATCTCCTTCTCTCTCCAGCCCATCACCCTGGGACCACTCTTCCTTACTACTGTTTCACCAAATATACATTTTAATTATATAATTAAATATATTACCTAAATTTCAACATATGTACAATTATACTTCTGTGTAGATGTTCTTTAGCCAGACAAATAACACATATAATTACAACTAAGGTATTTGATAATGAGCCACAGCGTACATGCAGTAAATCTTTTGCGGTGCTCATTTGATAATGAACAAAATTTAATTGAAATAAAAACAGAGTGGATAAGTGTGACTATTACATTACTGTTATTGTTTTTTTTCTTTGGACACTTCCACTTTCTCTCCATTTCTCTTTTTCACACACATATTATTTTCCCATCACTCAAGCCAAACCTGAGCGGTTCAGTATAATGGATATTAGCTGGAGCATTGAGGGTAACCACAGAATGTCCCCAGTCCAGTTAAATCCAACCACGGCTCATTACTGTTCACATATGCATGCTCAAACTCCCTTATACCACTCTATAATAAAACCCACGGTCTCTTTTTCACACACACACACACACACTCACCTCTTCCAGGTTGTTCATTTGTGAAACCACCTTGTTAATGTATGAATGAACTTTAAGCAGGTCCATACTAAAGAGAGTTCCCTCCAGAAGGTCCACCATGGACTGCAGCTACACAAAAAGAAAGAGTCAGTTCACTTTCAAACATTGTTTCTTCAATCTTAAAAATAAGGTTCCAAAAACTGTTTTACACATTGATATGCCATAGGAGAACATTTTAAAGCTCTCTAAGGCAGCATAAACATTAAACACAAACAAAATTTTGCATTCATCTGTACTGTTTTTCCATTGTTTTTCTACATAAATATGTGCTATATGGACATCTTTGACCATTGCGCAGCTTCTCGTGCAGGAGCGCTGTGTTTTTAGACGTCATGTCAGGTTAAAAAGAATGTTAACTTTTAAAAGCATGTCACGAGACAAACGCGTTCTATTATATTTGTTTCGCTATGTCTAGCTTTTTTGAGCGCAAGAACGCGTTTGGTGTGAACAACCTCATCGACCGCAAACCTTCTAGTGTATGTGCTGGTACTTCAAAGAACTCAGGCCCCTCAGGCCTTCTTTAAAGCACCAGTAAATAGATGATTCACTTGTCCACTGTAACATATCATATGATATTTAGAACCAATACGGTAATCTGAAATTCTTCAATCTCCAAAGAACCATTTAACCAACTCAAGAAAATTATTCTAGATTTAGTGTTCAGTGTGAAAATTTACATGTAATTTTCAGTATGCAATAATGTTCGCTTATTTGTTGCTTAAAAGTTGATGTGGCAGTTTTTTGAGAAGCTGCTAAATTGTTTTGAATGAATTGTGGACTCGAACAAGTAATTAGTGTGCAAACACTAATTGTCTCCAGTGGCTATAAAGAAACCACCTGCAACCTGCATGTAAACATTTATAATGATAGCTGAATAACTTCAATTTATTATGATTTATTTATTTAGCATTTACTGTACCAGCATAAACCAGCCTGGAAAATCATACTTAGGGCCCTATGAAATCGTTAAATTTTTTACAGATTCCTTTTGATTTTTTTCCCCACAAATTCCGTGTTTTCCATTTTTTTTTTTAAATTCAGTGTTTTAAAATATCATTACATTTTATCATAAAAAACTGTCTAATTAAAATACATTTGTTGAATTTTAATCCAATTAAAACAAAACATTTATTTTTCAACATACTATTACATTATATTTATCAAATGAAGTGCTTCTATACAGTTCGTTACAGCACAATACAAAACAATATATATATATATATATATATATATATATATATATATATATATATATATATATATATATTTTTTATTTTATTTTTTTATTTTTTTGGTCAAATACCCAAAATTAAAGGCTTATAACAAAAAAAAAACTTTCACATTATTTAATGATATAGATTATGATAAATTATCAGCCTAAGAAACTGTAGATAAATCACAAAAAATCTAAATCACAAAAAACTTTTTTTCTTATTTTTCTGATTTGACATTATGTATCTCAGGGTGTAAATAAGGTGGCTCAGAAAAAACTGCTTCTGTTTTGTTCCCAATCATGTCAACTATAACTTAGTAAAATTTTGTGTTGATATGACAAAGTAATTTAAAGTTATAGCATTACATATCCTAGTGTCCAAAAACGTCTCCAACTGTCCAAACACCTCTACAAACAAATAAAACATAATAATTGTACATAAGAACTAATTACACATGCAAACATAATAATGACTTAAGGTTTCATAGCATGCAGACATGATTTTAGTAATGATATTTCACAGAACGAGTTTCATTCTGTGCCATTTGAGTCATCATTGAATATGTGTCATGTACTTGGCACCATCTCCTGATGGCCTGGTGGTGGATATGTACATGTCTCTATGCCCAAATATGGATGACTTTTTGCATCAGTCTGAACCCTATCCGATTGGTTTAGCGCTCCATGATGCTTCATCATTTCAGATGACATCATTTGATCCAGGAAAGCTAACGTGTTATCAGGATATTTTATGATATATTTTGTGAAGTTATAAGCAAAAACATGGCATATGAGCAACATCTGTTCACATGAAACATAAATGTCAAAGACATATACTTAGCTATACATGCTTTATTTTTGTCTGTGAGTAAAACAAATAAGCTGGTTGTATTCTAAATCTTTGAGAGTTTTCCAACAAAACATTGTTGGCTATTTGGCTATTTGATGAGTTTGATGTTTTACTTATTACAATAATATGTACAGTGCAAAATAATTAAAATATCAAAACAGAACACTTCTGATTTGTCAGCAAATTTCAAAGCATGTGTTCAGTTTGGGTCATAATGCCTATATGCATCATAAAGTAAAGCTTCTATGCTTTAAAATGATACATATTTTGTGTTGGTCAGGACTGTATTTTTAATATTTTTATAATTATTATTTTTTATTTATTAATTTATTTAATTATTATGGGCCCAGCTGAGCTTAAAGGGTTAATGAAAGCATTTATGAAAACTTTTATTCAGTACAACAGCACTTTTGCTTGAGAGATGTTGCTTAAATATGATGTAATTATTATTGAATAATAATAATAATTATTATTATTATTATTATCATTTATAACTACATTGAATATTAAATTTTACTATAAAGTAGTAGTAATGTATATTTCTTTCGCAGTTTCTTCAATTTCACACATCTAGTTAAATTGAGCTTTTATTTTGTCGAAATTATAGATTAATGTAGCGTTAATAATTTACATCCATTTTATCCTAAATAGGTCAAATTCTGTGAAATTCTGTGTTTAATAGTTAATTTCGTTTTTATGACTGGATTCTGTGATTCCATCCATGTTTTCCACATTGTGGAATTCATATGGCCCTAGTCATACTGCTCAAATTTTTTTTCAGTAGGGAGAAAAGACTAAGTGCCTATGACTTTCCACTTTTTTTTTCTACATAAGAGTGGGAATTCCTCATATGCTTATTGTTGATGCATGCTGCAGAGAGTTCAGTCGTGTAACAGCTTGGCTGTGTCTTGATTTACGGCTCATACGGCATCAACAGAAGAAACTGCAGCGAATTAAAAACAGAGCCACATGTTTGGAGCAAAACAGCACAAGGTCAGCAACTGTTTGGGGTATAAGTATTAAAACATCCTGTTTAACTACTTACAAAAGGCTGCTAACTGATATTAAAGGGATAATTCTCACATAAATGGAAATTATGTCATCATTTACTCACCCTCATGTTGTTACAAAATCAAATTACTCTCTTTCTTCAGTGGAACACAACAGAAGACATGAGGGTGAGTAATTGATGACAGAAGTTACATTCTTGGGTGAACTATCCCGTTAAGGCCTTTTTCAGAGCTGTATTAATACAGCACCAAACTTGAACAGCCAGATTCTCATGTGGCTCTATGTGTGTGTAATGTGGAAAGAGACTGATGGGGAAGAGATATTGATGGAAAGACTGAAGTAAATCATGATTTTACCATAACACTAACTGTAGTAACTGTGTTTTTGTAGTAGTAGGTTCATACAAAATCATATTCTTTATTCACGTTCATATTAGAATTGTAGCAGTTGTATACATAGTTTATAAATGTATTTAGGCTACAAATACAGTTTGTGTTAGGGATGTCCCAATACCAATTTTTTTTTTTTTTTTTTTTTTTTGAGGCTGAGTATGAGTACCGATGCTTATTTGCTTATACAGAGTTCGATACCTGTTTTATTTTTTTTATTTTTTATTTTTTTCTGAACTGCAAATCAATAGTTTATTTCTATTTTATCATCAAAATGGTGTTTAAATAAATAAAATCATTAAAAATGTAATCAAATGAAAGAATAACAATTAATTTTCAACATTATATTGTATTATTTTTATCAAATGAGGTGCTTTTATTGAGAACCTCACAGCACAATCTAAAATACAGTGGAGTTATATTTTATTAAATAAAGGGATGCACTACAGAGCATCACAGATGTAAGATATTGCTTAAATATAATACAATTACTATTGATTAATTATTATTATTATTAGTAGTAGTAGTAGTAGTAGTAGTAGTAGTAGTAGTAGTAGTAGTAGTAGTAGTAGTAGTAGTAGTAGTAGTAGTAGTATGACAATGTACATTATGTGGAGTGGTGGTGTAGTAGTGGACTAAAGCACTAAACTGGTAAACAAAAGGTTGTTGGTTCAATTCCCACAACCACCACCATTGTGTTCTCAAGCAAGGCACTCAACTCCAGGTTGCTCCAGGTGGGTTGTCCCTGTAATAAGGGCACTGAAAGTCACTTTGGAGAAAAGTCTCTGCCAAATGTATATTAACAGTGAATATTACATTTCTGTTACTTTTTTCATTTAAATTAAGCTTTTATTTTGGCGGAGCTTTTATTTTGAAGTGTTTCTGTCTTGTTATGACCAAGGAGCTCTGACGTTATAATGAGCTTCCCATTCCGGAAAAGCCGGTCGCTACGTGACTCAAAGTGAATATTAATCCGCAAAGGCTGCTATTTAATTAAATAAGTATGTAATCTGTTTGTGCCTCATGCTACAAAGTGAATTTGCGCTCTGTTCGCTGTTATCTGCTTCAAACAGAGCATTCGATGCTCATGATGGTGTTCCCTGTATGAGCCAAGGAGGATTAAAAGGTACGTGCAGCTGGTGTCGCACAACAATGTCTCCACACATTCACAAGTGCTCACATTTGCAGCGCGCCGCTCATGCAAACTATATATTTATATAATTAAATCATAAAATAATCTCACTAGGACATAACGTGATTTTAATTTGTGCACTGAATGTTTACGTAATGACATACGTACGTCAGATGGTATCAGTTATTGGTGTAGGAGCATTTTTACGAGTACAAGTACCAGTAAATGAGCGCGGTATCAGACCAGATACCAGTATCGGTATCGGGTTGTCCCTAGTTTGTGTAATCACCCATGGTTTTATCTTTGGCCTGATCACAAATATCACAGTTAAACTATTGTTAGTGTGCAAGACAGTGAATGTGGTGTACCTTGAGCAGTTCTGGTGCCTGTTTCTTAAGTTTCTCCATCTTCCATTCGTTCTCGCAGGGGTTGAGCGAGGAGGGTGGAGCCGTGCAGGAACATTTACAGTCGGCTCCGGAACTCACCGTCTCCACCGTGTAAAAATCCTCCACACGCACACTTCCTGTTCGCAAGCGAGCACATGCATCCCGAGTCAAAGGTCGCATGATACACTTACAGCGGCAGTCAGAGCCCTCTGATGTCATTCGGACTTGTTCCTCCCCAAAGATCTTTAAAGGAAAAAGAAAGAAAAGCGAAGGAGATGATTTCATGACCTGATACTGTGACCAAATGATCTAATTGAATGTCATTCTGGAAAATAGAGAATGAATGTTTAACTCTCAGAATTCCCAGAAGAAAATGTTTGGTTTCTCAAAGACTTAATTTAGTTCTTACTGGGGGCTTTTTCTCAGGAGAACAAGCTAAGAAGCAGGAGGACATGTAGACAAATGTCTCAGTTTGCTAAATTAAATCTCATTTCTGTCTAGGAGAAACAACTGAGATACTAAAGAGATCTCTTTTGGGATTTTTCTTTCCAATGGGTTAGAATATTTTGCATCTTTCAGTCTCTTTGCAAACCTATGTTCACTTTGTCTAGTGCTCTGCAGTGACATACAGCAAGTCTCAAGTCAACCTTTGACCTGTTTATTGATCAGTGCTATTAACTCAAGAGCTCTCATCTTGCAATCCCATGATATGAAAGTTAAAGGTCGGGAGGTCACCAATCTGTGTTCTACTAAGAGACCATACTGAGTGGACTCACTAAAGACCACAGAATTCAGCTACATTAGGCTGGTGACCTGTGACCTCTCCCCAGCTCCATGTGTCTGTCTGTCATTACTCAATTACTAAAATGTTCTTAGTATCATGTCATACAGCATTTTACTTTTGGTGGTAATTAGAAATGGGACAGGATTACGGTTGGGAACTGAGAATCTTATTCAGAACGGGTTCCATTAACCTTTTATTTTATTTTTTATTTTTTAAATGACTTGTACAAACCGGCTCTTTTTAGTCAATCAAAAACATACAGAGCAAACAGTAAAGTCAGATTTCCAAACTTATGAACCTTTTCTTTTAACCTCTTCAACTAAAATAGATGAAAAAGTCTCTTTTATGCACCAATCACTGCTGCTGTAAGCCCCAAATAGCTAAAAACGTTATATCTGCTTTTACCTTAGACAGTTTTCCAAAATAATTGCCATTTTTACTGGTCTTTGAGCTTGTGTGAATAATCCAATGTTATATCTTAGATTTCCAGAACAAAATATATGGTCCAGCAGGAAAAGCATGCTTAAAAAATCATAGGAAATATATGTTATCAACTATTGATGATAAAATGTTATACATCATCGCAAAGGGGAGGGTCTCAACTTTCTAATGACACCTATATTGAGCTTATAGTCCACTCAGAGACCGTGATGTTCGATGAAACAATGGGGGTGGTGTCTGAACTGAAAATTAGACTGAATGTCTATGGACGAGCACATCTGTGAGGGCTAAAATCTTTTAGAACGCCACCTACATTTTCGGCATTTTGTGATGGAAGGTGATAGAGGGAAAACATTTGTAGTACTTGCTGCCATCTAGTGGAATAAAATAAGATCTTTTCAAGGGAGATGAGGTGAACTGAACCAGAATAACTTGCTTACAAAGTTAGGACAAAAACAATAAAAAGTATTATTTTTTTTAATTCTATTCATCATAAGGTTGTAAACATATACAATATTATTTATGAATAATTGGAGTCTTTTTTTTTTATTTGTGGGTCTGAAAAACTGGAATCCTCCCCCACATATTAGTCCATAGTATGTGTAATTGGTAAGCTTTTAAATTTGAGTGTGAAAAATTGCAGGCGACAGTCCAAAAATGCCCCAGACTTTAAGTTAAGTGGAGCAAAAACATACAGCACCAGTGTAAACTAATTCCCCGACTAATGACTCTTTTTAACCTTTTCTTTTTAGTGAATCAAAAACATACAGCACATCCATTGTAGACCAATACTTATGAATCAATCAGTGTTATTATTATACAGGGCTTCTTTAAGATCGACAAGTCAGACAACCCATCAACTAGTTGATTTTGAACATATGTCGTTTTGCACATCCCTAGTGGTAATGATGTAAAGGTGGCTAAACAAACATTTATGCCAAAAATTAGACAAAGAAACTTTCTCAACCACGCAACTTCAACAGATTAGTCCAAAACTAACCTGTCAAAATCAACACATGAGTACACACAAGAAAATTAGTCACATGAACTGTTCCTTGTGTACATACACCATCTTTGAGGCTCTACTACTTGAGATACAGTTCATCAGTCTCCTGGACAGTTATCATCAATGGAACAAGTGCAAATAAAGCAGATGGCTTGGGCTCTGTGTAACCTTTGACCCATGAGAACTTAAAAAGATCCTTTTTGATCCAGTGCAAAGGAAGTATTTAAATGCAATTAGTCAAATTCTTCCAGGTGAGTGTGGGAAGGCTTAACAGCTTGTATTACTTATATCCTCTTTGGTAATTCTGAGACCTTCTCAATCTTTCAAGGGAAACACACAGATCTTCACTCCCTGCCAACCTTGGTAACTCAAAGCATGAGAAAGATCTCTTTTCTTGATCTGTATGTCTGATAATGAGTGCGTGCATCTCTAAAGTTCATAGCCTTCTACTAAATAATGAAGTGTGTGTGGGATTGCGCAAACTGACATGCTGGTGTGTGATTTATGTGCATTTAGCATAAAGTAATGAATTATTACAGCAATATATTTCATACTAGCTGCTCAAACATGCCCTCATTTCAAACTTAAAGCCACAATTTCTTGTGTGTGTGCGTTTCTTACTATTTGAGGGTTAAGTTCCTTGACATACTGTATATTGGCAACGGAATTTTCTAAATAAATCGGCATGTCACTGTGGATGTACTGTTGACTGTTTTCCAATTATTATTCGGAATGTTTAGGATAGCAACCAACGTCTCCAAGGTAAACAAATAAAGAGCAAGTGTCAGCTGTGTAGTGCTAAAATAAGCAAATCCACTCTGATTTCCACAGCAGGGATACATTTCTTCCACTAAAATGTTGGCAGCATGACAAAAATAATTCCCAAAGAATTAATATCAGTTTTACTGATTCAGAAACAAGTTCAGAAAACATATTATTTTGAGGTATAAAATTAATGCCTTTAAATTTTAACTTGTGTCTAGTTTTTTGCTGGTGGTTGGTTATCTGTCTATCCTTCCATCCATCCATCCATCCATATGTTTATACAACTATATACATATAGTATCAAAGATATAGTATTTGATGCATCACTGTGTAGTTGCTATGATACGGTGGGATATGTCTATTGTGCCCATGCTAAATTGTATAATCTGTTTCTCAGAAACTTGTTGCTGCATATTTGACTGTTACCATTGCAACCAACCTCCCATCACAGGTGCAGGATCATGACGATCAACCCTGACAAGCGGAGCCAATCAGTCGGTGCTTTAAACTTGCCATAGTGTACACAAACACAGAAAGACACACTGATTCACACAGCAGCTGACAAAAAAGTGGTATTTCTAGTGCTACTGTACTACTCAGAGTAGAAGAGGCACAGCTATTGCTTGTCAGTGGCAGAAGGTACACCCAAAAACATATTTTAGCCTATTTTTAAAATGGATGCATTTCATTTGCATAACAAAATTACATCAAATTTAATTGTATTAATAAAACATAAAATATTTATTTTGTAAATAAATAATTTTGTTAAGAATTATTATTATTATTATTAATATTATTATTATTATTATTATTATTATTATTGTATTAGGGGGAGGGAACATTCTTAATCTTCAAAATATTATTGGACAAAGAATTAGACATGCCCATTTGTGCAAGACGAGACATCAGTATTTTTTTGATGACTCTTCTTGCACTAATGAGAAGAGAAGAGAAGAGAAGAGAAGAGAAGAGAAGAGGAAAGAAGACAAAAGAAGAGAAGATGAAAGAAGAGAAGAGAATAGAAGAGCAGAGGAAAGAAGACAAAAAGAGAAGAGAAGAGAATAGAAGAGGAAAGAAGACAAGATGAAAGAAGAGAAAAGGAAAGAAGAGAAGATAAATGAAGAGAAGATGAAAGAAGAGAAGAGAAGAGAGGAGAAGAGAAGAGAAGAGAAGATGAAAGAAGAGAAGAGAAAAGGCCAGAAGCGAAGACAAGAGAAAAGAACAGAAAAGGAAAGAAGAGAAAAGAAGAGAAGAGGAAGAGAAGACAAGAGAAAAGAGAAGTGGAAGAGAAGAGAAGATGAGAGAAAGAAGAGAAGAGGGAGAAGATGAAAGAAGAGAAGAGGAAAGAAGAGAAGACTAGAGAAAATAGAAGTGGAAGAGAAGAGAAGAGAAGAGAAGAGAAGAGAAGAGAAGAGGGGAGAACAGGGGAGAAGATGAGAGAAGAGAACAGAAGATGAAAGAAGAGAATATGAGAGGAGAGAAGAGAAGAGAAATGAAGGACACAAGTAATCCTTGTTTTAGCTCTTATTTAAGGTCAAATCCTCTGAAATCCCTTGAGGACTGCACAGCATTTTGTCCCAGATTCAACCCAGATAGTTATTAGCTACATATTAATGAAGAGATTTGAATTGCAGCCAAGAAGTTGTTAGAAACCATGAGCATGTGAACACCTCTCTCAAGAACACCACTATATCTCTGTCTCTAAATATCCATCGCTCTCTTACAAAATCTCTCTCTTTTTCCATGAGACCTTCTGAATTGAACTGGCCCTTGGATTTGAACAAACCCCTTACCCTAATTATTAAACTTTGGTATGTAAACTCATCCTACACCGTTTATGATACGGATATGAATGATACCTCAAGTCATGTGACTCATTGAAGAGATGTGTGCTAATACTTTTCTGAGCAATCTGACTTATGATTTTTGCCAAGTGGATGTAAAATGTTATGTTCAGTATAGGTAACAATTCAGCGGAATGAACAAAGAAAAGGAATGGGGCCCTCTGTGGGGTAAATTCCGGTGAGCTATGACCTGTGATAAGTACAGGTCCTGATGTGTCGTGACGTCTCCGTGTCATTTTCTCATGTGTGGCTTTATTCATGGCAAATCAACCATTTTAGCTGAAGTGACTTTCACCGTGGATGCATCAGACTGCCGGGCTTTTATCCATCCGACATAGCTGGCGGGCTCAAAGTATGGTATAAAGTGTTACACACTTCGCATGAGGCACACCATGAAAGTTTGTGGGGAATTACTGCAAGCTTGCCTGTTTGTCACCATAAAATAAATACAGTTTGGACTAGTGATGATTATTGGAGGATACTGCAAAACTAAATGATGGCTTTGAAGGCTGCTGTCAAGTGCAGTTTGCCAGTCGCTGGAAACCTTTTGGCATGTAAAGTTACTGAAGAGTTTAGTTCCAGTTCTAATCAACCACACCTGAACCAGCTGTTCAAGGTCTTCTAGTTTGCCTGAAAATGGCATTCATCCAGAAAAAAATCCCAAGTGTGATCTCTTTAATATTTCAATTGATTCTCCTAGACAGCAATTAAATGGCGAGCAAATTTAGACTTGCTTTAGTCTCCTGCATCTCGGATTTCTCTCCTAAAAAAGAAAAGACCCCAATAACCTGTAATGTGTTTCCCCTGGAGTTTCAGAAGAGATCTCAACAATGTCACAAACTGTGCTCAGAGTCTGCAATCAAAGTTCTGATATTTCAATATGAACTCACACATTTCTCATCAGATTGTTCCAAGACCATATTGTGTGCTATCCACATTCATTTTATAGCTCTTCATGGCAGTTGTCTCATTTGTGTACATTTTAGTTTTGTCCTAAAGACTTTAGGAGAAACATCTGAAGTTACTAATTTGAAATGAGAACCTCTTTAACCCTCAGAGATCCAAGCATAGAGATTGATGATAGATTTTCCTCTTTGAACGTGTTTTTAGGAAGCCACTGATTATAAAACTCTTGATTTTTTTAAGCTTTTTTTAAAAAAAAAAAAAACAATGAAGTGACTTCAGTCTGTGGAAAAACCTTGATTTTGAAGCACATTTCTCTTTGCGTATATTTATGTATATATATATTTCAAACTGTAAACTGAATGTAGGCTATATTGTATTATCCAATTTTCTATTGTAGGCTATATTATAGTGACGCCAAGTCGACATTAAGCTTATCAGTAATCGGCCACAACATAAATATATCGGTAATCGGCCAAAATTTCTGTATCGCAGCCTGCATTCCTTCTATTAAGTCTCTTTAGCTATATGAAAAAGCAAACTCTATAAAGCAGGTGCACTCACTAAGCAGGTGTGTTACAGATGTTGGAACAAACACTGCAGAATGGTAGCTTTTTCAGGCGCAGGATTAAGCAGCTTTGATAGTTTTATGATTTCTTTTTTTTTTTTTTTTTTTCTCGAACTGAAATCCTTTGAACTCGTGCCAGTGGTGCGCTCGCTGTGTGAGATGCGCGTAATGCGCAGTGTGTGTACTTAACTAAAGAGTTTAATCTCGGCACATTCACCCGTGCGAATAATCATTTGAACTACAAAAAAAAAAAAAAAAAAAATAAAGCCCCCATCAAATCCTACATAGCCTAATCAAATATATCCGCTTTTATCTCCTGGGCAACGTCATTCTCGAAAACAAACCGTTTTTATTGAATAAACTTATTACCAACTGATAATAAAACAATTATCTTTAACCTTTTCATGCATTTATTCATTCATGCAATAACAATCACACATGCAATAAATCTTAAAAGAGATTTAACAAGAGCAGGTTCAGCCCCCTGATCTTAATATCCAAACATGCCTTTTATTAAACGCACCGTATATGCGCAGACAAACACAAACTTTCTCTATTTCTTACCTTGTTATGAGATGATACATGACTGGACATCATGAGTAAACACGCCACTATCCTCCACATCTTGCCGGTATCTCACTATAGCTCCTCTGTGTGTGAATGTGAGATGTGCGCTGATTCGACTACACATCCATCATCATCACCATCATCATCATCTCTCTCTCTCTCTCTCTCTCTCTCTCTCAACGCCTCCACCTACTGGAATTGCAAACCCATCCCTGCAACGCTGGAAAATAACTAAGACAAATTTCCCTAATGCTTTTAGCACATCTGTATTCTAATTAGCCTACTAAAATTATTCTAGGTCTAAATATATTTTATTTTGCATAATTTAACTATACGCCTATATGCCACTATATTATGTCACATAGGCCTACTGTAGCATTTCCTTTTAATTTGTATTCCTTTTAATATATTTTTATACTATTTAAAATCTTATTTATTATTCTTATTTCTTGTTCTTAATTGGTTTTAAACTTTATTTTTTATGTGTCTTGTATTTTCTTTATTATTTTTATGTAAAGTACTTTCCATTGTGTATGAAATGTGCTATATAAATAAACTTGCCATGCCTAGTGTAACATTAAATATGCTGCTATATATCAGACAATTTAATATGGGTCCTATATCCATATTTAGATTAAAGGCGTAATAAAGATTTCAAACGTAGCTTAGATTGAGAGACACTATGGAGGATTCAGTGTGCTTCCAGGTTAAATACAAGTTAAGCATTTGTGGCATGATGTCGATTACCACACAAACACTCACTAATTCAAAAATATAGCCACAAGACATAAACAATATTTGCGATGACATGATTTTAGTTAGGCTACTAATCTTTTCTGTGTTTCACAAAAACATTTGTCTTATGATGGTTAATTATATCTGCTACTTTAGTGTGTCAATAGGAAATATACATTTTAGACTTCCAAACATTCCTTTTGCAAATAGAAAAGATTAGAATAGAAGAACAGGGAGCCCTGCAACAGATGGCATGGCCCTCACAGATTACACGTGAGGTATGATACTCTGAGGTGTAAATATAAAGAGGTATCATTACTCTGGGATTACATGAAAAGACAGAAGTAACTGAGACAGCCTAAATAAATAAAAGAACTGTGACAAATTCTCCAAGAAGCTTGGAACATCCTATCTGCCAACAACCAAGAAAAACTGTGTCCAGGTGCAAGTAGGAGAATTGGTGCTGTTTTGAAGGCAAAAGTGTTCACACCAAATATTGATTTAGCTTTTTTTTCTGTTTACTGGACTTTGTATGACATTAATTGATTAATGAAAACTATTTGTCATTATTTTTTAAAGAAATCCTCACTTTGAAAGTTTTTCACAAGTGCACAGTACTGTATGTCAATAAATCCTTCAATAAAAAAGTAAATCATGAAATGTTTCAATAAAAAAAAAATTTAATCTGTCAATACATTATAAATATGTAAATAAATAAATCATATGTGTCAATAAATACATGAAATTCCATTAAAAAATACATTTTATTTAATTATTTTTGGCACATTTCGTGGTTTTACACACACACACACACACACACACACACACACACACACACACACACACACACACACTTAGTTTTAATTAAATATTTATTTACTAAGGCATTATTTCATTAATGTATTATTTAATATTTATTAGGTGTTATATTATAACTATTTATTTATTGCACACTGAGTCCTCCATAAGCACGATGAAAAGTAATCAGCTGTATTGCTGTATATGACCGCAAGAGAGCAGCAGAAGGCCTTAAAGGAGAATCTCTACTGCAGGATTGTATCTATCTATCCAAACTTGTTGCACTTCAAGTCCTACATGTCAAAGGAGGGCGTGACTTCACGTGACCACAACAATGCGTTTTCACACTGAGGGCTTGACATGAGCGCGCGGACGCTCCGGAGAGGAGCGTTGAGGGCTCGCAGAGGTCAGAGCACAGAGTGCAGGCGGACCGGAGAGAGACACTCAAAACTCATCTACAGGAGGATGGAGGTGGAGAACCGACCCAACGGATTTGACTTCTCCAAACGGGGCAAGTTAATGACCAGCGGTGAGTTTTTGTTGCACATGCCCAGATAAAATGTAAAGTGCTTTCATTTAAAAATCGTATATTGTTTTCACATGCATTAAGTGAGAATTTAGGCAAAGTGTGTTAATGCTGCGTTTTGCATTCCCCCCTCTAAATTAACTTCTAAAGGTCTTCTTAATGCAACTTGTGAAATGTAATCTGTAATTTAGTATTTTATGCCTGTTTGCCTCTTGCATGAAGTAAAATGTTCATGTAGAGTATGAATGGTACTATAGTGCTGGATGATGTTGGGGACAGTGAGGGTTTTTAAAGCACTTGTGAGGAATGTTTTTATATGCACGTCCGCGAAGAATCGTAAAAGATGAACTTTTGAACTTGAGCTGGTCACTCTCGAGCGCCACAAAAACACGTCAATGACAACAAACAATGAGCTGTAACATTTATAATCAACTGTGTTTCTGTAAATTAAAATCAATGGAGGCCACTTTTCTTTTCTTTTACTTTTTTCTTTTATATATATATATATATATATATATATATATATTTAGCATGAAAAATGTAGAAAATTAGTGGTCAAATTCTTATTTGAATAAGGGATAATGCAAAATATGTATTTTTTGTTTGTTTGTTTTTGTTTTATCCAATTGTAGAACTCAAATTAGTCCTAAAGTCAAATTAGCTCTAAATATTGTGCATGCATTGTTTTATACAGCATATCACAGTATATTTTAGGTTTTAAAGGGAAGTGCTGGTAAATGCTGGAATGATGTTGCTTTATTAATGTTATATGCATCCTAATGTGAAGTTGCAATAAAGAGTGAGTGAAACTTTTTTTGTTTGACTGAGATTAAGAGAAGTCTTATTGATCACCGGCTTGTAGTCCAGTAGAGCGGGCTCATGTCCTGACCCTCCGGACAGAGGTGGATCAGATGTACTGGTCATCAGGAAATGATTGAAATGAATAAGCTTATATAATTCAGTGTTTTAGTTTTACCTCTTAATCATTTTGGTTTGTTATTTCTGTGCGTGGGTAGCCCAAAGCAAGAGAAGTTACTGGAATCAAACCGTTTTTACTGTACTTTTAAGTCAGGGCCAATATGGTAATACAATGTAGTAAACTGTGCATTACATATTAATTTTAGATTTGCTGATAAGCTCATCAATTCAACAGTTACATTAAGTCTAACTGATCTTCATTGCTATGGCAACACTGCCTGCCACTGGATTGGTCACATACCAGAATACAACTGTAGTAAACAGCCTTGACCTTTCACTTCTGTATGACCTCTCTCCTCTCACTGACCTTACTGAGTGGAAAGAGAGAGATGCCAAAGTGTGTTTATGTGTGTGTTTTATATTTAGGGGCAGTTAAATGTTAATATTCTTACTAGAGAAGTACATTTTAGTGATTAAGAAAGACTTCAGCCAAGTCTTAAATGTCAAGCTAAAAACCAGCAAAATCATCCAATTACATAGGGGCACACTCATACACACACTCTCAAATTACTCCACACTAATAGCACTATCAGGTTTGTGTATGTGTGTTTGATTTGAGATTTTGTCTTTAAGGTTATTTATCCCATCCCCCACTAATAAACAAACAAACATAAGTCATAAACATACTGATGATAAACTTCCTGTCCACCCCCCACCCACAAACACACACACACACACACACACACAGGGATCATAAACCCTCCCTTGCCCCTGGCCATTCAATGACCCCTTGTTTTGACCCTGTTGTTGCCATAGAAACCTTGACAGACGTGTCAAACAGGTAGATTCCTCATAAATTACTTTTCTAGAATACTTTATAATATAGATATTTTACAGGCTGTCTAGATAATGTAGATACTTTATAATTAAATTTGCAATATGTCAGTTTTTGAAAAGGAAAACTTTTCCTGAGATGTTCTTTATACTGTATATATATTCTTTAAATTGTATTTTTCTATCATTAATGGGCCCTTTGTTTGTTCACAGTTTTGACCCATGCATCGATACCTTTAAAATAACTTTTTATATAACATGAATTATCCTAAAATAGAAAGATGTCCTCATTGTGCCCCTCTAAGTCTTATAATCACTTTTAAAGCACTATAATAATTGCGAAAAATGCTTACACACAAGAAAGATTTGACATTATTTTAAGCAGAACAATAAAGGATTAAAAATTGTACCCATCCTTCAATTAATGTAATTAATAAATGCTAAGTTTAAGCATTTTGTTTTATCTCAACAAGCTTTCACAGCATCCTAAACTACACATTTAACTTTCATTTGAGTTGGATTTTGAATTCTTAGTGCAATTCATGCTGTCAATGAAGATGGATTTGATTGATCACATACGCTTCCCTCGTCTCGTTGTAATCACTAATATTTCCTTTTTTTTCCCTTGGTACACAAAGCATATTTTCATGCAAGCCTAAACTTAACAATAATGTGTAACGGGGGGCCTGGGTAGCTCAGCGAGTATTGACGCTGACTACCAACCCTGGAGTCGCGAGTTCAAATCCACGGTGTGCTGAGTGACTCCAGCCAGGTCTCCTAAGCAACCAAATTGGCCCGGTTGTTAGGGAGGGTAGAGTCACATTGGTTAACCTTCTCGTGGTCGCTATAATGTGGTTCTCGCTCTCGGTGGGGTACGTGGTGAGTTGTGCGTGGATGCCTCGGAGAATAGCGTGAGCCTCCACACGCGCTATGTCTCCGCAGTAACTCGCTCAACAAGCCACGTGATAAGATGTGCGGATTTACAGTCTCAGATGCGGAGGCAACTGAGATTCGTCCCCAGGACCCGGATTGAGGCGAGTCACTATGCCACCACGAGGACTTAGAGCGCATTGGGAATTGGGCATTCCAAATTGGGGAGAAAAAGGGGAGAAAAAACCCCCAATAATGTGTAACAGCCTACCCAGGCCTTAAACGTAATGTAGATTTTTCCTAATTTTAAGACCTAACTCAAACACCATACCTAAACCTAACCATAAAGTCAAATACCTTAGCATGATTTTAACTGTGAAATACTTTTTTTGTACCACGGAAGAAAGGGAATATCAGGGTTTAGAAGGAGACAATGGAAGTGTATGTGATTGATTGGTCTAAAAAAACGTGGAATTTCATACAACCCAAAATCATACGATTTCGCCACCTCCTACAAATTGTCATGAGACTGTGTTGCAACTGTTCATAGTCGCATAACTAATTAACTAAGATTGAATAATGAAACCATTATCAATCGATTCCCCACCTTAAAACACAGCAAACAGGCTACAACACACACAAACACACACATACATGCACACACACACGAGAGCAAATATGATGAGCAGAGATTCAGGGAGGTTGCCTCGGATCTGAATAATGATGTTGCCCTGCAAAATGGAAAATAAATGGATATTCAGGTTACATATCACTACTACATCTGTACCACCCCCCCCCCCCCCCAATCCCTCTGTCCTTCTATCAGTCAAGTGGAACACAAGACATCTGGGCAGTCTTCCTTTCTTGAAGGGTGGGGGTTGGGGTGCTGAAGTTGGTATGTGTGTGGCATATTTTTGTAATGTACCAAGTTAGAAGGTTCCCAACAGTTTTGGGTGGAATCTAAATACAAAATAGTTAGTTACTGTAAATTACGTTTTTAGTCAAAAAGTAGTGTAATATATTACATTTTAAAGTCTTGAATGCAGTTTCTAACTCTCAGTTTGGTTATTTTTAAGTACAATACTTGGGTTGCACATTTCTAAAATAATGTTATTTTTGTAGAATACATTTAAGATATGAATTATGTAATATACACCCACTGAGCACTTTATTAGGAACACCTGTATACCTACTTATTCATGCGATTATCTAATCAGCCAATCATGTGGCAACAATGCAATGCATAAAATCATGCAAACACGGGTCAGGAAAAATATGATCTCAGTGATTTTGACCGTGGCATGATTGTTGGTTTGAGTATTTCTGTAACTGCTGATCTCCTGGGATTTTCACTCACAAAAGACTCTAGAGTTTACTCAGAATGGTGCCAAAAACAAAAAACATCCCGTGATCGGCAGTTCTGTGGACGGAAACACCTTGTTGATGAGAGAGGTCAACAGAGAATGGCCAGACTGGTTTGAGCTGACAGAAAGGCTATGGTAACTCAGATAACCACTCTGTACAATTGTACAGCCTTCAGGCAGATGGGCTACAACAGCAGAAGACCATGTCAAGCACTTTATTAGGATCATAGTGTTCCTAATAAAGTGCTCAGTGAATGTATGTATGTCTGGTTGAATTTTTTGTGATAACTGAAGGACGTACGAGTCATGTACGGGAACAACTTATGATGCTAAGTGTAGACCCAGCGTGCGACAATGAACGGGGGAAATGTTTTAGAAAGTAACTTAAAAGAAAAATAATTTGTAATGTGGTTACTTTTTAAATGAAGTAATCAGCATGGTAATCTGATTACAGTTTTATAGAAGTCATTAGTAATTTGTTTCAGATTACTTTTTTGAGGAACTTACTCAACACTGTTTTCCAGCATAGTTGACAGCATTAACTGAAATAGAATTTCTATGGAAGCAAAAAGGACATGAGAACTTAAATATACCAAAATAAATCAGAATCAAATCAAATAGCATCAGAATTTAATCAGATAGAGAGCTTGTGAATCAGAATCGAATCACATCTGGAAATCTGTATCGATAGCAAAAACAAAAAAAGTAAACACGTCTGAAATTTAGAGTGCGCATTTTCTGTTTTCAAATATTTTCATATTATTAAATTGTATAAAATATAAACAGTGCTGGGCAGTAACGGATTACACGTAATCTGGATTACGTAATACAATTACAAAAATCAAGTACTTGTAATTTGATTAAATTACATTTTAAAATACTTGTAATCAGACTACATTTATTTTTTTATAGATTACATGATTACATATTAACAAGGCAACAGCATTAAATTGTTAATAATTTATTGACAATGTTCATATCAATATCATCATATTCTTACCCTGAAGCGCAATAGTCTCACAGATAAACATTTTGAGCATGTGCTCCTTTTACGTTACAACAGTAAGATAAGCACCTCAGCTAAGGAATAAATGATGGACTATTAATAAGTAGTAAGGATTAAAAGTGTGTCAGTGTTTTGAGCTGTTAGCTTTGATCTAGCAATGTCATTGCTGTTGCTTTCAGGTTAATTACTGTTTGTTCATGTAATGTTTCTATTGTTTTATGCACTTAAAATGAATTAGATATGTTTAAAAATATATATATATATTTCTTAATACCTCACCAGTGGTGTGCAGCTCACACATTGAACTTAATTGTCTCAAATGATCTAGTGGATGCCATATCTAAGGGTCTTTCCCGCAGGGTACACAATAGTTCAACTGCAAAATGTGCAGCAAAATGGAACAAAAAGCCCATCGCTCAACTGTTGCTGCTGATGCACTGGGGTCCACTGCATGAAACTTGACATAAAACTTGACACAATTGTTTCTTGTGAGATTCGGTGGACCTCTGCTGTTTTAAAATATTCTGCTCTTTTAGAATATTCCTGCTGTTCAAAAGATAATATCTTGCACCTCAGCTTTGGAATAGGCAATGGACTATGAGTAAGCAGTAAGGGTTAAAAGTGTTTCAGTGTTTTTAGATGAAAGCTTTGACCTAGGCAACGTCGTTGCTGTTGATTTTATGGTCATTCATTTTAGTTCATTTTATGATCGTTTTATATTGATTTTATGGTCATTAATGTTCGTAATGCTGCTATTGTTTTATGCACTTAAAATGAACTTGATGTCTCAGTGTTTTGAATTATAAACTTTGGCACTGTCATTGCTTGTAGATTTAATGTTTATTTCATTCATGTAATGTTTAATACACAAAATGTCATAAGGAACTCTTTTTGTGAGGCTTTTTTTGTTTGTAATAATGTAATAAATGTTCTTCCTCTTTGTACTTTTATGTTAAAATGATTATCTTACTCAAATGCATGTGACATAAAATAAAATAGAATTAGGTTGAAAGTAATCCAAAAGTAATCAGATTATATTACTCCAAAAAATGTAATCTATGAGATTTCATTACTGATTACAATTCACATGTAATCCGCCCAGCACTGTATATTAATATATATATATGTAGGCGATATAGTGTCTTGACCGTCCATTGAGGAAACCAAAGGTTTTCTGTCTATCTGAAGTCATTTATTGCAACTTGTATTAAGTAATGGAAATTAAAGCAGGCATCTGTTAGGTTAAATGGATAGTTCACCCTAAAATGGAAATTCTGTAAATTGTTCCAAACCCATATGACCTTTTTTCTTCTGTGGAACACAAAAGGAGATGTTTGGCAGTAGTGGTGCACCGATCATGAAATTTGAGGCCGATACTGATTTTTTCTTAAAGTGCCCTTTGCCACACTTTTGCAAGTTATATGCTGCAGTTATATGTTTATGCCCCTGCAGTTATATGTTTATGCCCCACACAGTAAAAGTACGGTAACACTTTACAAAAAGGTTCCATTTGTTAACATTATTTAACAACATTAATGTAGTTAACATGAACTAATGAACTTAATGTTAGTTACAACATATACTATTAAATTTTTTAAATCAAAAGTTGTATTAGTTAATGCACATTAATGCACTATGAACTAACATGAACTAACAATGAACAACTGTATTTTTATTAACTAACATTATGATTAATAAATGCTGTAAAAATATATTGTTCATTGTTTGGTCTAATACCTAATGCATTAACTAATGTTAAAGAAATGAAACCTTTTTATTAAGTGTTACCAAAATTACATTAAAGTTACATTAGTTGTGAATTGCTAACATTTATTTGTATTGAAAACAGTTATTAAAAGTTCTGTTGCCAATATCAAAAGGCCGTTGTGACATGAAAAATAAAACATAAGAGCATCACACACAGTAGAAATATGTAAAAAAAATTAATAAATACATTACAAGCTCTAAAACTGCTCCAGTGAGAAATCATTAATATATATGATTTGTTTACTGTCTTTGGCATCTTGTAGTAACACAAATCACTGATTATTAAGCAAATGCTTGAAGATGTTAAGTCATTTTTAATTGTATAGCACTTTTCACAACACATCGTTTCAAAGCAGCTTTACAGAAAATCATGCATTAACAGAAAATGAAACTGTAATATCTATAAAGTTTTAGAGTGATCATAGTGTAGTTTGATTAAATATTATTGTAAATTGTGTATAAAAATTAATTAATTAAATAATTATTGTATTTAGAACCCCTGTTAGTAAGTTGAAGGCAACTGTGGCAAGGAGCACAAAACTCCATAAGATGTTTCTTAATAGAGAAAAATAACCTTGGGATAAACCAGGCTCACTGTGGGAGCCAGTTCTCCTCTGACTAAACAACATGAAGATAATGCCAATATTAATTATTTATGTGCAGTGCAAGTCATGGTTTTAAATTTGTAAATTGAGTAAGCGTTAAGGTCCATTGTTTAATATATATATACATATATATATATATATATATATATATATATATATATATATATATATATATGTTTATTATTTTTTTTTTTTATTATTTTATTTTTTATTTTTATTTATTTATTTATTTTTTTAATGAACTTTAAGATCAATGACTAATGTCTTTGAAGTCCATCCTGGATTAACTGCAGAAGTTCACATAGATGCATTGTCCTTTGTTAGTTGGCTGATGAAGGCTTTTGTTGGCACTTAAATTATAGTCTATGTATTCCATTTCAAGAGTGTAGTCCATCAATATACAAAGGTGATGCAGGCAGAGATCAATCAAGTGCATCGCAGTTCAACCGGCAGGTCATTTTGGTGAGGTTCGGTGGGGTCCATCCTAAATCCAAGGTTCAGGCAGTGGCATATGAAGTATCAGATGTTTTACAGTTGGAGTTGGCATCAGTTAATCCTCTGAAGTCTATCGTAAAAAACTGAAGTGATGTCTGGCTAGCACCGGCTGTAGTTTGTCATCATCACTCAGAGACACATAGCAGTGGAGTCCGACACCAAGCAGGAACAGAGCTAGATCTGGCCAGCTCTGGTAATCTCGGGATATGAATCCTGAGGTTGAGACATGGAAAAAAATAGAATAATATTAGCGTAGATGCCATTAAATTGTATGCAGAGTTATAGATCATGAGAGATGTTTCTGCTTCTGGCAGACCTAATTAAAGCAGCCTAATTGTGAGTTGATGGATAAATTAAGAGTATGGCTAAATAGATGAGTCTTTAGTCTAGACTTAAACTGAGTGAGTGTGTACAGTGGAAGCATGTATATGGAGAAAAGTAGAGGCCCTAAAACTGAACCCTGTGGCACTTCATACTAAACTTTTGTTTGATTTGATAATTCTTCGTTTTCACATACAAAGTGGTAGCGGTCTGATAAATAGGACCTAAACCATGCTAATGCAAGTCCACTAATGCCAACATAATTCTCCAGCCTATTCAAGAGAATGTCGTGATCTATCGTGTCGAAGGCAGCACTAAGATCTAAAAGCACTAGAAGAGAAATACAGCCGCGATCAGATGATAAGAGCAAGTTATTTGTAACTCTGATAAGTGCAGTCTCTGAACTGTGATGGGGCCTAAATCCTGACTGAAATTGTTCATATATACCATTTCTCTGTAGAAATGAACATAGTTGGGAGGACACTACACTTTATAGTATTTTCGACATAAATGGTAGATTTGAAATTGGTCTGTAACTAGCCAATTTTCCAGGATCAAGCTGTGGCTTCTTAATAAGCAGTTTGAAACCTGCCATTTTAAAGTTTCTTGGGACATGTCCTGAGGATAGCGAGGAGTTAATAATATTAAGAAGAGGATCTGAGATTACCGGGAATACCTCTTTTAAGAGCTTAGTTGGTATTGGATCTAACATACATATTGTGGCTTTTTATTTTTGTATAGGTTTTGTTAGCTCTTCATGACCTATGACAGCGAAGGTTTGAAGTTGCTTGTGAGGAAAATTATGAGACTGTTTTCTGATGTGCTGTGACAGTTGATTGCATAGTTCAAATTTTATTTCTGGTTATTTAAATTTTATCAGTAAAGAAATTCATGAAGTCATTACTATTGTGCTGTGATGAAATATCTGGTTCAGTCGATGCTTTATTCCTAACCAGTTTAGCCACAGTACTGAATAAATACCTAGGATTGTTGTGGTTATTTTCTATGAGTTTGCTAAAATATGCTGACCTGGCAGCTTTTAGTGCCTGTCTGTAGCTACAGACACTATCCTTCCAAGCACCGCAAAATACCTCTGATTTTGAATTCTTCCACTTGCGCTCCATTTTCCGAGCTGCTCTCTTGAGAGCATGAGTGTGATCATTGTACCATGGGGTGGGGCTTTTTCTTGAATTTTCTTTAATCGAGGGGGGGGGAGGGGGGCGCACACTATTATTTGTGCTAGAGAAAACTGTATTTATATTTTCTGTTATTACATCAAGTTCTTCTAAACTTTTTGGCTTACTAAGTATGTGAGACAATTCAGGAAAATTATTAGTGAAGCTATCTTTAGTGGTCTAAAGAGTAGTCCTACCTGAACGATAGCGTGGTGTAGATTGTGTGACATCAGTTGATCGCAGCAAACAAGAGACGAGGTAATGATCTGAGATGTCATTGTTCTGTGGTAGAATTTCTATAGTATCAACATCAACTCCATATGACAGAATTAAATTTAGTGTATGATTATGGCGAAGAGTTGGTCCTGTCACATTTTGTCTGACTCCAAGAGAATTAAGAATATCGATAAATGCTATTCCCAATGTGTCATTTTCATTACCTATTTGAATATTGAAGTCACCAACAATTAAAGCTCTATCTACATTAACTACTAGATCTGATAGAAAATTTGCAAATTCACCAAGGAAATCTGAGTACAGCCCAGGTGATCTATATACTGTAGCAAGGGCAAAATATTTTTTATTTATATCTGATGGTGTCACATTAAGCATTATTAGTTCAAAAGGCTTAAACTTATATCCTGTCCTCTGAGTAACACCAAAAACTTTACTGTAAATTGTAGCAAGACCTCCTCCTCGACCCTTCAGATGAGACTCATGTTTATAACAATAACCTGAAGGAGTAAATTCATTTAAACTAATGTATTCATCCGGTTTAAGCCAGGTTTCAGTCAAACAGAGCACATCCAAATTATGATCTGTAATAATTTCATTTACAATTAGTGCTTTGGTTGAAAGAGAGCTAATGTTTATTAGCCCTACCTCTATATGATGTTTATCTTCAATAATTTTTTTTTTTTTTTTTTCAAGTTTGACCTAAATGTGTTTGGTAATTCGGGGAACAGACACCATCTCTATGTGATATCTAGGTGATACAGTCCCTATGTGTTGTAGTTTATGTGGCCTGTGTGACGTCTCAAGGCAGCTAGCAGACGTTCAGTTTAACCAGTTTGTCTGCTTCCTGACCTGGGTCCCAGTTAGTCAAATACTATCACTATTAAGACTATGAGCCAAATTACTAGAGAGGAGAGTGGCACTTTCTCTGGAGGGATGGAGTCCATCTCTCTTTAGCAGGTCAGGTCTGCCCCAAAAACTCTTCCAATGTATATAAATCCTATGCTATTCTCCGGACACCACCCTGACGTCCAGCCGTTCAGTGACAATAGTAATCTACTATAAACCTTGTCACCACGACGAGCAGGGAGGGAGCCAGAGCATATTACAGTATCTGACATCATTTTTGCAAGTTCACACACCTTTGAGATTTCGTTTCATCATTTCATCACTCCACAGAAATAGAGTAAGCGTGCGTCTCCTCCTCTGTGTAACATTATCTTTAGTGATCTCCAACTGGCGAAGCCGGACATCGTTAGTGCCGACATGAATAACAATTTTAGAAAATCTACGTTTAGCATTAGCCAGCACTTATAAATTTGATCTGATATCAGACGCTCGACCCCCGGAAATGCATTTAACAATGGTGGCTGGAGTCTCTATTTCCACATTCCTTACAATAGAATCACCAATTATTAAGGCTCTTTCAACATAATTTTCAGTGGGTGCATCACTGAGTGGGGAGAATCGATTGGAAACCCTAACAGGAATGGGAGAATGGTGTCACTTTGCTGAGCGAGTATACCGCTGAGATGTCACCCAAACATCCTGATGCAGTGGCTCTTAAGCCAGAACCAAAGTGTGTGTTGCTTGCTGTACTACCCACATCTGAAACAGGCTTCTCTTTCTCACTGACCTCCACTAACGTTCGGATGCTTGTCTCTAACTCATTAGTCTTCTCTGTCAGCCTGACTAATTCTTTACATTTATCACATGTGAATAATGCAATGCAGGAAGAAATAACATGAGAGGATGCCATGACTTACCGCAATTTTTTGTTGTTGTTGTTATTATGGTTGTTCTTAAGTGGCGAGGGTTTGAGATCGATGTGGTTCGATGTGGTTCCTGATCAGCAGATGTTTGAGATTGATGCAATAATCAGTATAAAATACAATTGAGAATGCACGCAGTCGAAACGCCAGATGTAGACAAGCGGAAGAAGAAAAAAAGAGAGAAAATGGGTGCTCGCGGTAAAATACATGCAGTTGAAACAGTAGCGGAAAAACCCGAAGCACATGGTAAAATGGCAAAGAATAAAACAATTAATGTATAAGAATAAGCAATGCTAAGCAGGCTAGCAAGTTGCAAACACACGTGCAGCGTGCCGGCAGCAACCGGAACAGGAAGTCAACCACCGGAACAGGAAGTTATATCTGTTATTAGTGGTATTGTGACCAACATTAATCTGATTTAAATTGGGATCCTCACAGAATAGCGCTGAGATGAGTGACTGATGAGATATTGAGAGCACCTGGAGAGCACGCATGTTTGATTGACACCGAGAGCGCTCATATTGAAGGGACTGAAGCTAAAAGCGCTCATGATCGCTAAAACAGTCTCTATCGCTCCACACAACGTCTGATTGTCACGACTCACATTACATCACGTGTACTCAGATTTGTATTCGCATGTTTATTTGTTGTTTAATTCGTTTTTATACCCGTTTGCAGCCTCTTTATCCTCTTCCTGCTCACTGTGCAATGAGTCAGAATAACTACCGTATTGGCTGTAGAAAATGGGCAACTTAATATTCACACGTGTAATTCTTACAAATGTTTTAAAACAAAATGGCATATTCATGTGAATTACATCATCTCTGAAAGTTTAAATTCGTGATTGCTTAGAATTGCCAACAGCTCAACCTCCAAAGGCCACTCTGTCATGTTTCAAGGGCTGAGCAAGCGCTCATTCATTAGAGGAGCAGTGTATGTGTGATTCCCTGCGTGATGCAAAAAAGATCACCCCTGATTCTAGGCACGATCGGCCGATCACCGATCATGGATTTAAGTCCCCAGTTAGACTCAGTCCCCATTTACTTTCATTGCACCATTATAAATAATATATATATATATATATATATATATATATATATATATATATATTTGTGTGTGTTTTTTTTTTTGTTGTTGTTGTGAACTATCACTTTAGCATCTCTCAGTAGCTAAAACTATGGCTTACTGGTCGGAGGAGAGCTACAGTGGAATGGAATGAGAAAGTATGTGTGTGTGTGTGTGTGTGGCCAGAGGGTGAATATTTGCTACTGTAGTTCAATACCAACGGTCTACCTCCAATGATATTAGATTATCTTTGAGTAGGCTATGGTTGGCTGAGTGTGTGTGTGTGTGTTGCGGTCAACCATATGCCATGGATTGCCGGAGTGTGTGTGGGGTGCCCTGCGTGTGGCAGATCAAAAATCGGCAGCTGTCAGCGATCCGAAGAGATCACACTCATATACACACACACGTGGCGGCTTCTAAAGAGGTCACGGAGGTTGCATCCTGAGGGATAGAAGTGAGATGACTGGGCAGATGGGTGTGTGAGTATGAGAAATATAGACAGAGAAAGTGTTTTTTTAAGAAAGAGAAGAGGCTTTGTGTTAAAACTCTCTTGATGGTATGAATTGTAGAATGAACTACTGTGAAAAGCAAATTTGAATGAATTAAATATTTATTACAGTGAGAAAGAGATAATTATAATGGCTGAGATGCTTGCACAACCTTCTACCAAAGGAATTTAAAGGGATAACTCACCCAAAAATGAAAGGTTTGTCATTATTAACTCCTATTCCAAACCCATATTATTATTTTCATGTGCCGCACCCAAATTACTTTCTGTCCTCTGTGGAACACTAAAAGAGATGTTTGGCAGAATGTTTAAGCTGCTTATTTCCATGGTGCACTTTTGGTGAGGATATTTCTCTCTTCTCGCTGATAGTTTTGCATAAATACATCACTTCCGGTCAGGCGGTCTAGTCACACAAGTTGAAATATGTTAACGCAGCCGAGGTTCAAATCAGATCCGAAAATGTCGCATCCAGAGACTGTCGGAACCTCATGCAGCCCCCGTACGACTCTCCATTGGAAATTAATTAGAGGTTGACCAATAGTGGATTTGACCGATACGATAACTAAGTTGGGCAGTAACTGCCGATAACCGATAAATCAACTGATAGTTTTTAAAATTGATACTGAATGAAAAAAAATAACACTCAAACTAAAATAGTAACTTTATTACAAAAATAAACAGTACTGACTGAACCATGAAAAAGTATTGTACTTTTTTTTAAATGAAATAAATATATAAATATATATGAACTAATATTCGAATTCTAAAGTCGGCTGATTTTTAAATTGCCGTTGTTTCTTTAGTCCACAAGAGTGCACATTAAATACATAAACCATTCAGCACCGTTATATTACTGCAAATAACATTCCTATCCTGGCTGTTAAAAAAAAGGATTTCATTTTCAACTAATGTGGATAAAATAAATTAATAAAACTTTTTAGTCGGTCCATATTCTCAAATGTTAAGTCAAAAGTAAAATGAGGGGGAAAACGCTTCAATAGACAGTTCACATGGTGTTACACTTGCACTGATTCCTACTACTCCAGACTCAAGCTTCATAATAACAGAGAAATTCCACACAGTTTTTTTATCCATTAGAGTTTATGTGGAGTAGCAATATTCACAGATAGCAGTGGTATTCGGCTGAACTCAGTGGTGAAGCGGCTCAGACTATGAGCCCAGGCCAGGGGCTGTTCAAACAGACAGAACACAACAGACTGAAACTGAACGCGAGGACATCGAGACACACATTTCCAAGTTGAACATCTTTCCTGACAAAGCATTTAAACAACACATTGCTTAATCTGAGAAATGCTTATAAGGGAGCAAGACGCAATGGCCAGAGACCTAAACCAACTGTTCGGTCACACCGAACGCTTTTGCTACCTTCCATTTGTTTTTCTATGTAAATACGCGCTAGATGAACGTCTTTGTTTCTCTTTGTTTTTGTTTATTCAGCGTCTCGTGCAGAACACTGTTTTTAGATGATGTGTCTAATTAAAAAGAACTTTAAAAAGCATATTAAGACACCTGCTTTCTGTTAAACTGTATTTGTTGCGCTGTGCCTAGCCTTTTTTAGCGCAAGAATGCGATTGATCTGAAGTCATCGTATTACAGTGAGGAATTTTTGTTTTATTTTGATTTGTTTATACGTTTCTCTCGGCTGCATGAAGATATTAATTTGCTTTTTCACATCACTAGCTTTAAATATGCAACTTCGCTGACTAACGAATGCGACTAACGAATGCATAAACATGACCAGTTGGATATAAACTAATGCAAATAGATGGTAATAGATGGTAACAAAAAATTTTTGTCACATTGTTTTAACCACTTGAGGTTAGCTTTAATGTTAGCATCCTCTCAGCCTTGTTGGCAAACATACTAATGCAGAATCTAGTCAACAAATGAATTACTTTATAATGATATGACAACGTGTACTGTAATGTACTGTATACATACCTTTTCGTTGTTGATGTTTTAAATCCACATCTGAGTATAGTCATGTGTCAAAACAAACACCACAAGGCATCAGTGAAGTGATCATTTTTATTTTGCCTCTAGAGGCCGCTCTCATACAGTATAACGACAGTGGACCCTTCCCAGCCGCTCTAGCACCGGACGCAACAGGGAAAAATGATCGGTGTGGATTTTTGCAGATAACGATAGTTCCAGAAATCTGTTATCAATGCCGATTAACTGGCAAAACCGATATATCAGTTGACCTCAAATAATGAATGACTTCCGGTCTATCGTCTGTCATTTGTTGGATGCAGTGAAAAGGCAGCTTTAGACTACCTAACCCTACGCTTACTCTATTTCTGTGGAGTGATGAAATGATGAAACAAAATCTCAAAGGTTTTGCTTCATGACTTATAAGGGCTTGTGGGTTTAATCAGAGCATTAAAATAACGTGTGAAAGTGAAGAAATTAGGACAGATATACTATAGATTTACTGTTGCATAATGCAATAAAATATTATATAAATATTATAATTATATAAATTAATTGTGTATGTTTTATTTTAAAAATATATTGTAAAATGTATGAGTTCAAAAAACAACAATGCAATTGTAAAATTGACCAAAACTAAAGCTGACATATTTTAAGTATTTAGAAATATTTTGATATTTAAAATATTATTTTTCACGTCATTCATAAGTTTTTTAAGCCTTAAAAGGAAATCACATATCTGTATTTTATTATTTGATTTATATATTTCAAGTTAAATATGTAAAAATGACTTCTTAAAGTGTATGAAGCACACATTCAAAAAGCACACCTTACGAAATATGACAATTTGTATGACAATTAATCATCAGCCAAATTTCATAATTGTGACAGCCGTGACAGTAACACAAAGGGAGAAATAATTAAAAAAAAAATAATAATTTGCTCAGTTATGTCATACAATGGCAATTTATGGTGACCATCTCTTAAACCTTCAAAAGAATGCAAAAGTATAATTCAGAAGTCTAATAAATTATTCCATGAGTCTCATGATTGTTATGAAAGCATACAATAAGGTTTGGTGAGAAACAAACCAAAATGATCTCCTGTGCATCTCATGAGTCTGTACGAGAACAACAGTTATGCAGTCCCCTCGCGTCTTTGGGCCGTTCAAGCAAAAAACATTTTTAATCTAAAAACAGGTCCTCCACAGCGATCAAAGATAAGTGAACATTTTCAAAAATGTTTTTGCTTGAACGGCCCAAAGACGCGAGGGGACTGCATAACTGTTGTTCTCGTGCAGACTCATTAGATGCACAGGAGATCATTTTGGTTTGTTTCTCACCAAACCTTATTGTATGCTTTCATAACAATCATGAGTCTCTTGGAATAATTTATTAGACTTCTGAATTATATTTTTGAAGTTGAAGAGGTGGTCACCATAAACTGCCATTGTATGACATCACTGAGCACAAAACATTTTCACAATTTCTCCCTTTGTGTTAAGAAAAAGAAAGAAAGTCATATGGGGTTATAACAACACAGGGGTGAGTAAACAATGACTAAATTTTCATTTTTTAGTAAACTATCCCTTTAATTTATACTGCGAGATTGGGTGAGAGATTCAGAGGGAAAGTACAGGATAATTCGGCGTTGCCCACTCCAGGCCAATGCTCAGATCAATCAAGGAATATCAATTTGCGATACATCAAGTAGTGTTTTTAATAATCGACTAGCAGGTGCGGAATGAGTACTCGATTAGTCGATTACTCGTGCACATCCCTAACGTTTAGCATATTTCATTGGTAAAAATTGCCTAATTACAAAAACATGTGACTAAATAGTGCCGATATGACCATCTGTGATGACGATCTTTTGACAGTGCCTCACCTGAGTGGGTAGATGACTTTATACGATGCCCCGAGTTTAGTTACTTTGATATCATTAACTACTTTAGTTGTTATGACAGTCAACAACTGCACAAGTTGAGCCTGAACAAATTTCTACTCCAACTAACAATTAAAAATGGTTGTTGTTCTTTGTCTGGATTGCTCGTTTCGGTAGTTTTTACATTGCTTATTGTGGAGATCTGAACCAGAAAACAGTCCAACAGCAACCAGAATCATCATAGCCACCCAGTGGTTGGTCAGGAAAACTGTGGATAGACTATATTCTAAATTCGTAATGCTCTTAAATTTGAACTATAAATTTGACCTTTTAGCAGATTTTAATTGTTTCTATCAGCTTTCTAATGTCTTCTCTTTCTCTCTCCCTCACTGTCTCTATCTCTGTTTTTGTCATTCTCTCACTCTTTCCCTCATCTGCAGGTTTTTATGAAGAAAACTCTCTCCACGATGATACAGGTGACTCCACTTTGCCATCTATTGGCCATATACAGTAACATCAGAATCAGGATCAGAATGAGTTTTATTGCCAAGTGTTATCACATACACATATTTTTTTTTTTTGGTGTTAGGAGAAACAAGTGCACACAGTACATTACAGTGAGACACAGAATATAAAACAAGGTAAGATTATAAATAGACATACAAATAATAGGACATATAACAGAATGGCATATGTACATACATAGCCAACTTATTCCTTTGCTCTATTTTGGTTGTCTCACACATTCGTGTGAGAGGGTGTAGAGTTTTAAAATTTTAGGATGTGGGACAGACAACGGGACGAAATCAAAGAAGAATTCATGGTCGCTTTTATGTTTTTTTTTTGTTTGTTTATTTTTTTATTTTTTTATTTTTTTGGAAAGTGAATTTTAGGCAAGTTTATATAACACGTGAATTTTAAAATTCAGGTAAATTGGGCCACTGTTTTGCCTTTTATTTCAATGACATAGAATGGCGTATTTTATTTATTTTGATTCTATTTTCATCTGTTTTCAAGGCAATAACTGGAGGTATGTGTGAATACTGTATAAAGTTTATTTGCTGTGCATGTGTGTATTGACATGTCTGCTCTTTTCAATTTCCCTTTATAAAGCTAATACAGACATAGAGTGAATTCGGATTTACTGTTCAGTAAGTCCTGTCTTAAAGTCACACCACAGATTAATTTGTGCCATAATGTTGATGACCACTAAATTATTTCGATTTGTCCCTCGTCTGTTTAAAAAAAGCAAAAAAACGCAGTTACAGTATAAGGCACTTACAATGGATGTGAATGGGGCCAGTCATTAAACGCTAAAATGCACACTGTTTCAAAAGTATAGATACAAGATGAAAACTTTATACATGTTAATATGATTTTAGTGTGATAAAATCACTTACTAACCTTATGTTTAAAGTTATATCCAATATTATAACTTCATTGTCATGACGACGTGACGCTGGTAAACCCTGATCTATAAACCAAATCTGTTAAATTACTTTAATGCTGTAAATCCCTGAGTTTATCACACTAAAATCATGTTAACATGTATAATGTTTACGTCTTGTGGCTATACTATAGAAACAGTCTGCATTATGGACTGGCCCCATTCACTTCCATTGTAAGTGCCCTACTGTAACGGCAATTGTTTCTTCTTCTTTTTCTTCTTCTTCTTCTTTTAAATAAATGAGGGACAAGACAAAATTATTTTTGGTGGTTATCAACACTGTCACAAATGCTGTTAATTAATCTTAGTTTGTTTTGAAATATTCCTCATGCTCAGTACCGATAAGCTGAACTCTATTGCAGTACTTGGTTTCACAAGCAGAGTATGTCACAGAGCTCTCTCTATTTTTTGTCTCTTTTTCCAAAGCTCCAGGGGTCAGAATTAGTTCAGTTGCTTCAGATCTTACATAGCTAGCCAGTCATGCTGTGATACACACACACACACACATGCAGTTGTAAAGCTGTACAAGTCAGGGTCGTACATTGTTAGAGAAAGCAGCTGATTTATGTGAGAAACCAATTAAGTTGTAAAGTGGCAGAAGAGTGCACTCTCTCTCTTTCTCTCTCTCTCACACACACACACACACACACACACACTGATGACATCACCTTCACTCATTGTCCAGTGGAGTCAAAATTTGGACAGAGTTCATGAATAATATGTTAACAAAGCAGGAAATTTAGACCGTTTTAGTGAATTGTATTGTTTTGTGTGTCTATAATAGTACAAAAACTGTCCCTAAATATGATACATTTCTAGGTATATAATATTGCTAAAAACTGTAATTGCAGTAGTGTGTAATGCTGTCAAATACTCCACTACGTCAACAGAATTTGATGCATGAATTGGAGAGAATAAAAATATCGAAATTCTGATTACAAATATCAGTAAACAAATGAAGCATAATGTACAGTCGGCCGGTTATTATTGCAAAATAAACTATAAAATGGAGGGATCTTTTATCACTTTGAAGGGGTTTATTTTGACCAGTTGACTGTAAATTATCTCGCTTTTTACACTGCTACAAATAAACAAGAGACATGAAATATGGATTTGAGTTGAAAAGATTTTATTATGTGAGAAGAAAGAGACCGTGGAGTGATATACGAGAAACATGGGTTGTGGCAATGTGTTTCACGGCCCCCTTCATCGTACCGTGATCCACTTTGGCATATTGTGGTCCCGTTTTGCGACCGGCCCACCGGGAAAAGTCCCGGTTCTCCTGATAACCAGTCCGCCTCTGCTTTTGTGCATTAACTGCGTCCTGAATGTCAGGCATATTTCTATGTCAGTGATACGCTTCTTTAATACACATGGAAAATGTGGTTCTCATCAGGATTTGGATTTAGGCTCCGTTAAATTATAGAGAATGTAAGTATTTTAATAATTTTCATCTACTGACACACAATTAATGGCTTGTATTAACAGTGATTGTATCTTATTCTGAACTCACTTCACTTCTACTGGATGATTTAAAAAAAATTAAACCAAAACTATTTCTAAATTCAAATTACACTTTAAACTAAATGAAAATATAATCAAAATAACAAAGTGGTCAAAAAAATCATACCAAATCCAAACATTTTACTCTCTCCAACTTCTTCCGCCGGTCCCTTTTGCATTGACTTAAAAATCACTCTACATCAACAGGTGGAAAAATACCAATATAAATTAAATCATAAATACAATTGTAAATTTAGCCTAAACATTAGAATAATAATAATTGAAAAATAATCTATGACCTAAAGATAGTTTAACACAAATCTCATAAATATTTGTTTCATAAAACGGCTACAACAGTGATCGTCATTGACATAATTTGACGTTCTACTATATTTTCAGAGTTTGGACGTGAACTTCATTACCACCTGCTGGTGGACTCTCCAAACTGCAAATGTAGGAACTGAGTATAGACTTTGTGCTGAAAACAGACGTTCTGCTGAAATGTCTTCGCGCAATTTCCTATTTCTCAGGAAAATAGCAAATTGCAATTTGCGCCAATTCATTACCATACAATACACCCATAGTTTGCGTGCATACACCCACAGATAGCGTAAACACTCCCACCCACGGCCACTTGTGCTTTGTGCTGGCACGAAAATTGTGCTTAGAATTAGTATTCTCACGAAAACTAGATAAGACATAGCCAAGGTCGTAGCGCGTAGCTACTAAAATAAAGCCAAATATGTTTTACACATTCCTGTGCTTGACAATGAAGCTGAGAGGTTTGTGCTTTGGGTCGGTCGTTTTTTATGTCTGAAGGTTACAAATGTAGTGTCTGAAACATCTACAAGCTTACCAGAAGTTGTTCCAGTGTTCCTACTGCAGTTTGCACTCATTGGTCAGTGAGTCACTCTCATCTTAAACCCAACGACAACAATGAATGTTTATCGCAGCCGTAATCGTGAGGAAACCTCCAGTAGAGTGTGTTTTCAAGTGTTTACATGTGCACGTGTGTAGTATGTGGTAGTTTCTGGGCACAGCCAACGGTCGATGGTTTCTTATACACAACCAAACTCACCGACAGCGTTGAATGTTCCCAGAATGCACCAGACGAATTAGTTCAGATGTGTGACCATCTTTCAATGCTTTTAACTAGGGCACTTCTCACTTTTTAATGCACTTTGCTTTTAACGAGATTTGCTCTTTTGATTAAAGAAGATTTCGATTTGTTCAGTAATTGACAGTTTTACAAATGTCTTTTAACGAACATATTCTTGAACAGTGGAGCAAAAACAGAAACAGTTGGTGTACTTGAAAAGGAGGTACAATTTTTTGAAATTCATGAAGATTATTATCATGAGACGAAGATTATTATTTATGAGACGAAGTATGTGATTGTAATCATTTGCTATTGTATTGTGGTCATTCAAATAATCTGCTGTTGTATTATTGCTTTTAATGATGTTCAGTCGAACAGTGCAAAAGGGTACCTAGCTGTATGTCAAGGATTTAAAATTGTGTTAGTTTAGCTGAAAATGGAGACAGTTTGGTTTTAGTTTACATTTCAAAGAAATAAGAAATTTGCTTGTGACAGGTTTAAAATTTGAGGTGAATGATGAAAATTGTATACATCTAGGTTGGTATGTAAAAGTACCAATATTTTCAATGGTATTACCATGATTTGTTTTTTTTTTTATTTTTTTTATTTTTTTATATGTATTATGGTAGTCCCATGGTATTTTCGAAGTACCTAGAAGTACTAAATAAGTATATAAATATGGTGTCATTCAGTAACAAATTATTTATCAAAGTTACGTATTACATTCTCAAATGCAATTGCAGTCTGTAAAATAATTGCAGTCATTTACATACGCAAAATCTATTTGAGTAGAACTGGGTCAGTGCCAGAATGCATAAAGCAAAACAATATATAATAATAATATATATACATCACTCTACATCAACATTATATACATTATAATATATATATAAGCAACTAAACCTGTATGATACTGCAAACTTGAAACTAGCAAAGGTATTTGATGACTTCATAGATATCTGATGTAATTTGCTTTGCATTTTTTATGTTGGTAACACATAATATACTGTAATTATATGGCTTATGTTGTTCTGTGTTCCACATATTATTTATGAAAATACTTTACAATAAGGTTTATTCATTAACATCAGTTTACACAATAGTTACTATGAACTAACAATGAACAATTCTTTCACAGCTTTTATTAATCACGGTTAATGTAATTTCTACACATTATTTATATTAAACATTGTGTATATTAACATTAGTTAATGCATTATGAACTAACACATGGAAAATTAACATTTAAGATTTTTAAATTCTGTAAAAAATAATAGTTAATTCACCTACTGTAATTTTAACAAATACATTGTAAAGTGTTACCTTTATGTAAAAAGATATACATAAATAATTAGAAGAATTAGATGTAGCTAGACTGTCAAATCAATTGACTTTAGAGCGCTAAAAATAGTCACTCATAGAAATCTAGACAATCTTACCTTGAAATAAGAAGAAGACACTCCTGCCATGTTGACACTAATCAGATAAACAAGACTGGGAATATAGAAGACAAGCAGACAGCCACCTATAAAAGAGAATGAAAATAACAGTAATGAGTGATTTAGCTCTCTCTTTCGCTCTCTCTCCCAAAACAAATACACACCCATTGCTGCATGAGTCACACTACTGAGCTGTCAGCCCCTCTGTGAGTTTGCCTTATTGGAGATGAACTATATATGACCCAAGTGATGTGCTGCCATGAATTTGGCCATGTGGATTAAGTGATGAATTCTGATTGGCTGAGATTTCTGATGCTCTGGATTAGAGCTCTCTGATTGGTTAAAGCTGAGTTCATTTGCATAGTCAAGAGACAGAGAGATAGCCAAAAAAAAGATGCAGTCAAACAGAAAGATTAAAGGAAAGATGTTTAGAAAAAGACTCTAGGGAATAAATAATGAAAGAGATATAATGATGAAAGAGGGAGAGATCTTGTAGATGGATACATTTTGCCATTGGACAATTAAATCACATGCTTTTGTATGAAATTCCTGCAGCTGGTAGCAAATACACACCTATACACCTGTCTAACATTCCACCAACTCTGTTTGTGTGCATGCATGTGTTTGCATGCATGTGTGTGTGTATGGCAGTATCATGTGCAGGATATGATTTTTTATATCAGTAATTAGTTTTGCACTAGTAAATACATTAATTCTTGACATTACTCATGGAATTACCCATTCTTTGTATAAAAAATGGAATTTCAACTAGTAAAAAACTATTATTTATTTGTAACTGCATAGTCAGTAGTAGAACTTCACAATTATCTGTCATTCACTCCTGTTCAAAATACAATAAATGTCTTACTAGTTGAAATTCCAATTTCACATATCAATAATTACTGTTACTAGTTCATAAGTCCATTCCTGATATCAACAATAGAATTTCAACCAGAAAAAAATTCAAATTTGGTTTTCACTAGTGGCAATGTTAATTTCAGATATCTGTAATCTTATTATAACTACTAAGAAAGCCTTTTAAGGTATATTTAATTACTCTTCAAAAATGTTTATATATCTGAAGTTCATTTCCAGATATCTGAAATGCCAAATCTAACATGTTGAAATACATTAGCAGATATTTAAAAATTAGCGTTTTCTCTAGTTGTGAAAATGATAATTTTTTACCAGTTGTAATTCAGTTGTTGATATCAGGAATGGATATTTGCACCAGTAAAAATTTAATTATTGAAAAAAATAAAAAAAATAAAAATAAATATATATATATATATATATATATATATATATATATATATATATATATATATATATATATATATATATATATATATACACTGGCAGCCAAAAGTTTGGAATAATGTACAGATTTTGTTGTTTCAGAAGGAAATTGGTACTTTAATTCACCAAAGTGACATTCAACTGATCACAAAGTATAGTCAGGACATTACTGATGTAAAAAACAGCATCATCACTATTTGAAAAAAGTAATTTTTGATCAAATCTAGACAGGCCCCATTTCCAGCAGCCATTACTCCAACACCTTATCCTTGAGTAATCATGCTAAATTGCTAATTTGGTACTAGAAAATCACATGCCATTATATCAAACACAGTTGAAAGCTGTTTGGTTCATTAAATGAAGCGTAACATTGTGTTTGTGTTTGTTTTTGAGTTGCCACAGTATGCAATAGATTGGCATGTCTTAAGGTCAATATTAGGACAAAAATGGCAAAAAGAAACAGCTTTCTCTAGAAACTCATCAGTCAATTATTGTTTAGAGGAATGAAGGCTATAGCAATGCTTGAAACTGCCAAAAAATGGAAGATTTCATACAAAGGTGTACACTACAGTCTTCAAAGACAAAGGACAACTGGCTCTAACAAGGACAGAAAGAGATGTGGAAAGCCAGATGTACAACTAAACAAGAGAATAAGTACATCAGAGTCTCTAGTTTGAGAAATAGACGCCTCACATGTCCTCAGCTGACAGTTTCATTGAATTCTACCCACTCAACACCAGTTTCATGTACAACAGTAAAGAGAAGACTCAGGGGTGCAGGCCTTATGGGAAGAATTGCAAAGAAATAAACACTTTGAAACAGAAAAACAAAAAGAAAAGGTTAGAGTGGGTAAAGAAACACAGACATTGGACAACAGATAATTGGAAAAGAGTGTTGTGGATCTTAACCACATTGAGCTTTTGTGGGATCAGCTAGACTGTAAGGTGTGTGAGAAGTGCCTGAAAAGACAGCTACATCTATGGCAAGAGCTACAGGAAGTGTGGGGTGAAATGTCACCTGAGTATCTGGACAAACTGACAGCTAGAATGCCAAGAATCTGCAAATCTGTCATTGCTGCACATGGAGGATTTTTGATGAGAACTCTTTAAAGTAGTTTAAGTAATTTTTCATGTTATTAATGTCCTGACTATACATTGTGATCAGTTGAATGGCACTTGTGAATATAAGTACCAATTTCTTTCCATAAGAGCAAAATCTGTACATTATTCCAAACTTTTGGCCACCAGTGTGTATATATATATATATATATATATATATATATATATATATATATATATATATATATATATATAATTTTTACTAGTAAGGAGTACATAGCTGATATGTGATATTTGAAATCTGTAATTGAGTTTATCTAAAACTAACTAAAATATAACTAATATTATCACAGTGTAACAGGTCTGGACGTTGCAGAAATGAGGAAGCGGGGTTCAGGTAACGTCACACTTCTTTATTCACTCACAATATAGTCTGTATAGTTTTTAACAGTCTCATGCAGTCCTCAGCTGTGTAGCACTCTCTCTCTCACTGGGCTCTGGCGTGGGCTCCTCTTATCGCTCTGCCTGAATTACTGCAACAAGAAACAGCTGTTAGGCCTAATTATCATCCAGGGATGAATCCTTACCGCTTCCCCTCTCCCTGGACAGACACTCAACCACGCCCTCGCCACACACAGATTAATTTAATTCTTATAGTCAAGTCATTTTTATTTGTATAGCGCTTTTCACAACACACATCGTTTCAAAGCAGCTTTACAGAAAATCATGCATTAACAGAAAATGAAACTGTAATATCTATAATGTCTTAGAGTGATAATATAATATAATAATATTATAGTAGTTGATACAACTTTACAACCAGCCTTCATTAAGCATGAAAATGCCACAAATAGATAGCAATATCCCTAGACAGCCCTGAGAAATGTTACGCTGTTAATTAAACATATTTTAATTATATCACTTAGTGCAATAAAAACTGAATATACTGTAAAATTAAACTGAAACTAAAAAGCGCTAAAAAAACTAAAACTAACCTAATACTAACAATCAGAGTGAAAACTGAAAGAAAAGAAAAAACTAAATATAATGGACAGTTCATGTTTTATTGTTCATGTTGTGTGCAAGTGGTTTGACTATTAGTGTGTGTGTGTGTGTTTGTGTTTGTGTGTGTGTGTGTGTGTTATCATTTGGGTTTGTAAGTTGTTCCTATATTACAGTGCCATGACATTATTGCCCCTAATCACTCTGGACACTGGGGGAGCAATTCCCACAATCCTCTTTGCCCATGGCGATTTTCTTTCGCACAACATGTGTTAACTAGGTCAACATGCATACATAGAAACATATGCACTGAACTTGCATTTCTAATACCAACCCCTCTCAAAAATGGGACCGGGGCTTTCAGAGCAATGATATACTGATGCTGCTGCAGGTCACAACCTGTTCCTACACAGATTAAAATGACCTCATACCTCTCACAGGCATGATAAGTTAAGTCCACTTTACGGTGACATAAAAAAATGTACTGTACAGATGGCTGAAATTTCAGTGTTCATAAATATAATAATATCTCAGTGTCCAAAGGTGTTGTGGTGTTTTAGCTATTAAAAAATTGCTCAGCAAAATGATTGAGAAGAAGTGTGAATCGGGCTACACTGGTCGTGCAGTAGGTTTCATGCTAGATTCAAAAGATCTGACTCTTAAGAGTCATTTGTTTGGGAACCAGGCTACACTGGTCGCGCTGAATGTTTTCACGCTGTAGATTCAAAAGAACCATCTCTTAAGAGTCATTTGTTTGGGAATCGGACTACACTGGTCGTGCTGTATGTTTTATGCTGTAGATTCAATAGAATCAGCTCTTAAGTGTCATTCATTCAGGAATCAGACAACAATGGTTGCGCCTTATATTATTGCACACTGTAGATTCAAAAGAACCGGCTCACAAGAGTAATTTGTTTGGGTATCAGACTACACTGGACACGCTGTGTGTTCCGCGCTGTAGATTCAGTAAAGAGGCAGCACTGCCACTGAATAGTGCAGCAGGAAATATTGTCAATATATTTTAGTACGGTGTTCTTTCCGCATCGGTGGAAAATTGCACATTCATGAACCGTTAACGGAACTGAAAGTCAAGAAAATCAAACGTTTCAGGTATGTATTTATTTTTAATACGGGAAAAATCTTGGTTCCCATCCCAACCCTACAATAAAAAAATAGCAACTGCCTAGTAACTGCCTAGCCCCTTGTAATCACCAAGAACATCCAAGTAACCACATAGCAATATCCTTAGCAACAACATAGCACCCAAACATACATTGTGGAAAAGAGTTTTGCACAGGCAAGCACCACTTCAGAAAATGTAAACATTTTGTTTTGTGTAGCTCTTTAGCAGCTTTTTGAGAAAGGGCTTCATGATACCTTTCTCATTTAATGTATACGAATGCTTCCTCTTGATTAGCCAGTTCAGAAGCATTATCGCTCAGATTTAAAACCATGCATGTGTTTGTCCTTATTTGCAGTGGTTTAATACAATGTGAGGTGTGAGATAAACAAGTTAACAAGCTAAAGAGCAAGGCAGTTACACAGAATGCCTGTGATTTTCATTGCCTCTAAATGCAGGAGTTGGTAATACAAACTGACAGATCTAGAACAGCATTAGCAGGGCATACAGAGATACAGAGTGAGACTGACAGAGGGATGAAGGGAAATGAAGGAAGGTGGTAAGCAGGAATATTTTACAGCTGTTTCCTTTAGTGCTGCTACTGATGAAGACGAGGCTGTGAAGTGAAATACAGTTGTGCTCAAAAGTTTGCATTCCCTGGCAGAAATTGTGAAATTTTGGCATTGATTTTGAAAATATGACTGTTCATGCAAAAAAAACTGTCTTTTATTTAAGAATATGGATCATATGAAGCCATTTATTATCACATAGTTGTTTTAAAATCATAATGATAACAGAAAACATACGGTGTGCTTGTTTCAAGGAGCAAAATACTTGTTGACCCCTCTCCAAACATAGCGCTTATGGTTGTGACCATAAAGCTCTATTTTGGTCTCGTCACTCCAAATTACAGTGTGCCAGAAGCTGTGAGGCATGTCAAGGTGTTGTCAGGCATATTGTAACCGGGCTTTTTTGTGGCATTGGCACAGTAAAGGCTTCTTTCTGGCAACTCGACCATGCAGCTCATTTTTGTTCAAGTATCGTCGTATTGTGCTCCTTGAAACAAACCACACCGTCTCTTTCCAGAGCAGCCTGTATTTCTCCTGAGGTTACCTGTGGGTTTTTCTTTGTATCCTGAACAATTCTTCTGGCAGTTGTGGCTGAAATCTTTCTTGGTCTACTTGACCTTGGCTTGGTATCAAGAGATCCCTAAATTTTCCACTTCTTAATAAGTGATTGAACAGTACTGACTGGCATTTTCAAGCTTTGAATATCTTTTTATATCCTTTTCCATCTTTATAAAGTTCCATTACCTTGTTACACAGATCTTTTGACAATTCTTTTCTGCTCCCCATGGCTCAGTATCTAGCCTGCTCAGTGCATCCATGTGAGAGCTAACAAACTCATTGACTATTTATACACAGACACTAATTGCAATTTAAAAAGCCACAGGTGTGGGAAATTAACCTTTAATTGCCATTTAAACCTGTGTGTGTCACCTTGTGTGTCTGTAACAAGGCCAAACATTCAAGGGTGTGTAAACTTTTGATCAGGGCCATTTGGATGATTTCTGTTATCATTATGATTTAAAAAGGAGCCAAACAACTATGTGATAATAAATGGCTTCATATGATCACTATCCTTAAATAAAATATTTTTTTATTTTTTGCATGATCAGTCATATTTTCAAAATCAATGCCAAAATTTCACAATTTCTGCCAGGGTATGCAAACTTTTGAGCACAACTGTATATAGGCTGCACTGACTACAAAATGGCTATGCCTTCTGTTCTGATCAGTAGACTCAAAGGCTATGTTCACAATGGAAAACTAGCCTTCTACTTTGTTATGTGCAGTATAATGTATACTGCATACATTTTTTTAAATTTTTTTTTAAATAGTAAGTAAAACATTAAATATTATGCAACACAGCATTTCAGACAGTAGTATACTGAGTGTTTCTTCAACTTTGTGCACTTTTAGCCCTCTGGATTTCTAGAAATTAAAGCCTTATCAGTTTTTCACTCTCTCACTAAACACTAAACAAATTGGAGTGGGGTTTACTTAAAAAAAACCCTGTAGGAAACAATTTCCACGCAGAAATTCCTAGTAAATTTAACAGACCAAATGAAACAGACCATTCTTCCACAGGGAAGCTATGCTATGTAGTCCATTAGACAACATCACCTTGCTTTAATGGCTATAGTAACAAGATCCAGAGCTGCGCATGCAGACCTGAACAATTGGTGCACAAAACACGTTGGTGTTATCAATCAGCAGATAATATTTTTGACCATGAACGGGTAATTTTAAATAGAAAATGAACTTCAGACTTCACAAAACAAGAAGTTACCAAATGTAAAAACAAAATAAACAATAAAACAGCAATAAACAAAATAAAACAACAATAAAAACATTGTAAATCAACTTGCAAACAGTGCAACCATGGAAGCTCATTAATTACTCAAGCCAGTGCATGTTGGGAACACATGCTTCGAAAAGTTAAGTAAAATGTACTTATTATATTTACCTGTGAAATTTACAATGCAACCATGGTGAGACGCTCCAAAAGCATCTGTCCGATGCAGGGGTACATTGACGTGTCCTTAGACAAGCCCTCATAATAAATCTCGGACTGATTGACAAATTCAATTGCAAAATGAATTGCTGTGAACTGTGTGCCAATGATTGGCTTATGTTAAATAAAATGTAAATAAACAATACATTGGATTCTAAAGCCACTTTTTGTATCGTCTTATCAATGCTTAATTCCCCTGCAACAATAATGCAATGCAATAATTTTTTTATAAAATATATATATATATATATATATATATATATTATTTGCAGTTATTTATATATAACTATTTATAATTATTTCATCATTATATGTTGAATTATTGTTATTTGAGGAGTTTTATCAGCAAATATTTATATATGCAATTAATTGTGATCAGTTAATCGGCACTCCATGTAATTAATTCGAATAAAAATTTTAATCAATTGACAGCCCTAGTAAATATATTTTTGGTCTCATCAAATAACAAGTAAAAATAATAGATGTTAAAATCAAGACTGTAATTACATTACTTCTGGTTCCTTCATTGTTCTGGAAATAGAAGGACAAGTCCAATGCTTTTTGTAAGGGATAATGTACAGTCAGCCGGTTGTTATCGCACAATAAACCCCGACAGGGTGATCAGGAGCCTGGCGCTTATTACACGGCTACTAACCAAATAAATAAATACATGGACATAAAATATTGATTTGAGTTAAAATTATGTAATTTGAGAAGAAAGAAATTGCTGAACAGCGGAAATCAACCTCCAGTTTGCGTCAGAGTTCTGTTGGTGGTTTCTTTTTGTTAAAATGACCATCTGACTCCTCATTATTCAGCCTATTACAAGACTACTTGCCAAATAAACAAATAAATGGACATAAAACTTCGATTTGCATTGAATTTGTGTAATTATCTGAGAAGAAATAAATGTAATTTTTTACTTGAAGAGATGGCACAGTGATCAAAGAAGCTGGAGAGACAGCTCGCAAGGACCCAGATGATCGGTCTGATACGTGGAGCTGCAGTTGTTACAGAGCAATAACAGACCATTAGGTGGTGCCATTAACCAATCAGAATCGAGTATTCCAGGCCGCCGTGTAATTAATTGTGCTAATACAGTATTCCGTGCGGTGTGCTTTGTTGTATACTTCACATTTTGGAATACATACATTTTAATACTGTAAATTGCAAATACATAATACTATATACTGCAGAGTAAAGTAAATAGTAAAATTACTATGTTAGTACAATATTGTGAAAATAATTAGAGTCTTTTCAACAACCATATCTCCAAAACGGTTTGCCAAGCTTGTCAAATTACTAATAAATTTCTGAAATCAGGTTAATAAACGTTATTTTTTAGGTTGGTCCAGCTAATGTGCAAACACATTCTAGAGTAAGTATTGTTTTAAAGACCAGGCAATGCCTGTGCCACTAAAGTGATTGGATCTTTTGTGGCATGATGATGGCTGGTTATTTTTTTATCTTATGAATGATTATTTTGCTTTTTTCTAACCTACAGCTGCTTTTATTGACACTGATAGACATTGTGCAGACTTGTGTGTTTATGTGTGTGTCACCCTGTTCAATTTTTAAACTGTGTGTTCTACAGTTCTTGTTTGCTATAAAGTTTGACCTGTGTTTGACCTGCTCCTCAACAATACTCTGCCCTTACTACCAGGGCCTTCTTGAGGGTTGTAAAGTGGATCAAGAGTTCAGGGTTAGGTTGAGTGCTTACCGTACCTTTTACAACACTCATGCTATTTGAAGACCTCTCTGTGACCCTGCTGCTCACCTGCTCCCCCTACAGTTCACCAGAACTTTGGATATATGGCAGTGTCCATCCAGTGTAGCCTTAGGAAGTCCAGTTTATTATATTAAATCAATTCATTCGAATACTTTGTTTTAATGAATCATTTTAAATAAACGATTCACCAATGGAACTTATGTACAGTAACGGCATCTTTAATTTTTGACGCGAGTTCAAACGAAGCTGCGATGGATAGACTTACAGTACAGGCGTGTCAAGGGGCTGTTCGGTTGTTTAAAGTTTTTTTAATCATCCCGCTTACAATATATATATATATATATATATACACACACACTCACCGGCCACTTAGGTACACCTGTACATCTACTTATTCATGTGATTATCTAATCAACCAATCATGTGGCAGCTGTGTAAAATAATTCAGATATGGGTCAGGAGCTTCAGTTAAATTTCACATCAACCATCAGAATGGGAAAAAAATTTGATCTCAGTGATTTCGACCGTGGTATGATTATTGGTGCCAGACGGGCTGGTTTGAGTATTTCTGTAACTGCTGATCTTCTGACCATTCGTCCACAGAACTGCCGCTCACTGGTTGTTTTTTTAGTTTTTCGCACCATTCTCTATATACTCTAGAGACTGTTGTGCATGAAAATCCCAGGAGATCAGCAGTTACAGAAATACTCAAACCAGCCCATCTGGCACCAACAATCATGCCACAGTCGAATTCACTGAGATCAAATTTTTTTCCCCATTCTGATGGTTCATGTGAACATTAACTGAAGCTCCTGACCCATATCTGCATGATTTTATACATTACACTGCTGCCATACGATTGGCTGATTAGATGTACAGGTGTACCCAATAGAGTGGCCGGTGAGTATATATATGTGTGTGTGTGTGTGTGTGTGTGTGTGTTATAAACATCTTTCGAAGATATTTCAGTTGATAGTACTTCAATATTTAGGAGCATTAGCTTTATACATTGTGCGGCACTGAAATGACTGTAACCTCACAGCCCCCTTTTCTTTCATGTCAAAAATTAAAGGAAAATTTCACCCAAAAATTAAAATTCTCTCATTATGTACTCACCCTCATGCCATCCCAGATGTGTATGACTTCATCTCTTCTGCTGAATACAAACGAAGATTTTTAGAAGAGTATTTCAGCTCTGTAGGTCCATACAATGCAAGTCAACAGGGTCCAAAACTTTGAATCTTAAAAAGCATATAAAGGCAGCATAAAAGTAATCCAAAAGACTCCAGTGTTTAAATCCATGCCTTCAGAAGTGATATGATAGGTGCGGGTGAGAAACATATGAGTATTTAAGTTCTTTTTTACTTCAAATCTCCACTTTCAAACAGCCCTCCTAAGCGCTCTTCTCTCCTAAGATTTCTTCTTCTTTTGTTTCTGGCATTTCACATTCTTCATGCATATTGCCACCTACTGGGAATGGAGGAGAATATAAAGTAAAAAAGGACTTAAATATTTATCTGTTTCTCACCCTCACTTATCATTTTACTTCTGAAGTTAAGGATTTAACCACTGGAGTCGTATGGATTACTTTTATGCTGCATTTATGTGTCTTTTTGAGCTTCAACATTCTGGCCAGCATTCACTATATATTGCATCAAATGTTGCATTGTTTGTGATTCCTGGTTTTCCAACCAGTTTTACTCCCAAAGTCAACCCTTAAGGCCGGTTCATACATAGTATTGGAGGGCAGCACTGTTGGTCTTTGCTTTTGACAAACCGATCACAAATGGGATGTATTGCTGGTAAAAATAAAATGTCATTCTATTTTGACAAGGAATCAGTTTTCTCAGTTTTTCTAAATATTAACATTCTGAAGGGGAAAGCATTGGTATGCAATAGCAGCAGTGCATAATGCACCTTACAGTATAATGAACAAGAAAAACAATTATCAATGCATGAATTTCCACAATTACTGAGATGGTTTTCCCACTATTTGTATTTTTATTTTTTTTATTATTATTCATGCATGTGGCAGAAACAAATCATAACAGGCAAATGAAAATGAATGACTTCCTTTTGCTTTGTCTCTGCAAATTAGTGTCATTACGTTGAAAAAAGTGGTGACCTGCAATTGTTAACTCAATCTATTTCTACATCTAACCCATAAAAATTGTTTGTTGTTTTAACCTACTGTAATTTTTTCAGGTTGATTTAGCCAAATTAAAAAACATCTAATTTAGACGATACCCCATGGAGCAATTTTTTTACAGTAGGTAACCTGACAAAACAGTGTGTAAACAGCCCTTTAGTTTAATGAATTGCAATAGCTTTTCAAATCGGTTCAACCGAATCATTAAAAAAAGATCTGGTTCTAAAGAATGATTAATTTGTGACATTGTAAATCATGTTGGGTCTTGTTCAAATGTTCCATATTAATGTAGAAAATAAGAGCTCAATGCTTTTGAATCACCGCACACCTCCAAGAAATGACTCATCCTCGGCAGAATAGGGCCTGAGGAGTGGCAGAAATATCTCCAAACTTAACTTAAGATTTCAGATAAAACACACAACTGAAATACAACCTCAGGCCTTACCTAGAATACTCTGAGTGAGTCTTGTGACATCAGTTGAACCTGATGGAACTCTTCAATATTCTTCTGTACTGAGGTAAACTATGATATGTTATCTGAATAGGAGTGAAAAGAGCTGGAGGGAGATGAGCCAGAGATTCTCAATCTCTCTTTCTGTGTTCCCACCCACAAGCTCTCTCTGTAGTTTCTGTAGTTTGTAGTAAAATCTGGGTCACACTGCATGTGCTGTAAGCCATTTCAAAGCTAGATCATGAAACCCACCGTGAGATCTGGAAGAGACTGCAGAAAGTACCTGGAATGTGTGTATGTATGTCACAGATTATGGTAATCCTGATCTCTTCTGCACCGGGATTTAAATAAGAACTTCTGCAACTTTATTTAACTTTGTAAGTGTAAGATCACAATGAATTCAGCACTCTCTCAGTGTCTATAAACTCAGGTTAACCTACTAACAGATGTCACAGAGACACCTGGGTGCGTGTATGTGTTCCTTATGTCTTATGGGACCTCATTCTTTATGTCAACTTCATGTCATAATGATAATATATATATATGTGATATTTGACACCAGGAACTTGCATTTAAAAGGAATATTCCAGGTTCAATACAAGTTAAGATCAATCGACTGCATTTGTGGCCTAATGTTGATTACCACAAAAATTAATTTCGGCTCGTCCTTCCTTTTCTTTAAAAAAAAGCACAAATCTGGGTTACAAATCACTTGCTAACATTTTCGTTGTTATATTCCTTAAGTTATATCCACGTTTACAAATTCATTGACGATGTAACACAGCAAAACAATGATTTAAACAACTTTACAGCTGAAATAATGCACAAGTTATAACAGAAGATTTAACATATGTGCTTTTATAAAATTATAATCTTTATATTTCTGCCTTTAAACCCTCCAAAAATTGGCCCCAGTCACTTCCATTGTAAGTGCCTCGCTGTAACCTTGATTTTTGCTTTTTTTTTTTTTTTTTAAAGAAAAGGAGGGATGAGTCTAAATTTATATTTGTGGCAATCAACATTAAGCTGCAAATGCTGTCGATTGAGCTTAACTTGTATTGAACCCGGAGTATTCCTTTAACATCATGTCCTAATTATTATTACGATAACACTTTGCAATACGGTTGTATGACTTTCTATCTTTTGTTGGACACAAACGAAGATTTTCAGAAGCATATCTGTAGCTCTGTAGGTCCATACAATGCAAGTGAATGGTGGCCAGAACTTTAAAGCTCCAAAAAGCAAATAAAGGCAGCATAAAAGTAATCCACACGACTCCAGTGGTTTAATCCATGTCTTTTGAAGCGATCCAGTTGGTTTTGGGTGAGAACTGACCAAAATATAAATCCTTTTTATAGGATTTATAATCCATAGCAGTCTCTTTGGTGATCATGATTTCAAGCTCGATTACACTTCCTTGTGCCGGAAGTGCAATCAATCTTGAAATCATGATCGTGCCTAGATACCACAATGATAAGATATACAGTGAAAAAGGATTTATATGTTGGTCTGTTTGCACCCAAAACTGACTGGATCGCTTCAGAAGACATGGATTAAACCACTGGAGTCGTATGGATTATTTTTATGCTGCCATTGTGTGCTTTTTGGAGCTTCAGATTCTTGGTCACCATTCACTTGCATTGTATGTACCTACAGAGCTACAGATATTCTGAAAATCTTCATTTTTGTTCTTCAGAAGAAAGCAAGTCATACACATCTGGGATGGCATGAGGGTGAGTAAATGAGATAATTTTCATTTTTGGGTGAACTATGCCTTTAAAAGTTGTATATGTTAACTGTAGTTAACATAGTAAGTTTGGCATTTTTAGGTTTTAATTAAGATATTACTTAGTCCATTTATTAATCATTTTTCTTCATGAATGGGAAACAAGAATACAGTGGACAGTAAAAAAAACCTGGTGCTCTTTAATTTACATACATTTAATTCACATATAATTAAATGGCATCTCTCTTTCTGTAGAGGATGTGGGTGAGCAGCGCTGGTGTTTGATCTGTGGTGACCGAGCGTCAGGGCTGCACTATGGCATCATCTCCTGTGAGGGGTGTAAGGGCTTCTTTAAACGCAGTATCTGCAACAAGCGCATCTACCGCTGCAACAGAGACAAGAATTGTCAGATGTCCCGCAAACAACGCAACCGCTGTCAGTACTGTAGACTGCACAAATGCCTTCAGATGGGAATGAACCGCAAGGGTGAGGGAAGCACACACTCACACAAACACACTAAGCATACACCTATTATTAATAGACCTCATTTTTGAATTGTCCAAATTAAGGATGAAGTGTTTTGAATCACCGATCAATGTTCTTAAAATTCGGAAGATGACAGAAACATTTCTGGTTAATGCAACCTCTGATATCAGCCCGAGAAAGAGGGCACAAACACACAGGTGACAGTGATTTAAAGTAGCAGATTTTGCCCTGTTTAAATCCAACACACTTAACACACATGGGCACCATTGCATACAAACTCATACTAAAGAAATGTGATGACATAAACTTGTCTAAACGTTTTTTGAAGAATTATCACCCACCTACGAGTCCTACATCCTTTTATCTTTTTCTTTTTCCTTGTCTTCTTTAATCTTCACCTGTCCTGTTTTTCTTCCTCGCTTGTCTTTTTTAAGTATCCATTAAGAATTATAATTTCACCCTAATTATGCAGCACGATGTGTCTTTTGTATAAACACAATTCTGCTTCTTAAAAATGTAATAATTATTTACCTAATCCTTAACATTATAGTCTGGTCTTTGATGTTGGTTTATTAGAGGCAGATATCTGATCTTTCTATGTAAATGTAGTGATATAGATCAGGGTTTGATTTGGGAATGCCTGAAGAGAAAACGCGCAGATATCAGATTGTAGATCTGGGTTACGATGCTGCATGTATAATCATGAAAGATGCTCAGCTGGCGCTGATAGCAAAATTCTTGATCCAGAGCATGCTGTCTTTCTTTTCTGTTTCTTAGGGTGAGACACAAAAGCAAAAAGCAAAACAAAGCATAACAAAAGCATCCATAGTTAGATCTCTTTATGGGGGAGACTCTTATATGAATTGTATATTGTACTTTCATGCAGCGTGCACCAGAGGGAGCAATTGTTCTTTATTGTTCTCTCTGGCTATGTTCATAATGGCATGCTAGCGTACAGCTTACTGCATACCATACAGAATGTACTGTATACTTCAAATTAGTGACAGAAATTACATTTTTTATTAAGGGGCAATATTTGTCCCATAAAGTTAATTTTCATGGGCATTTTTACCTTTATAAAGATATTTTTTCTAACCATATAAAAACACACTTTGTGTCATCCTTTCAGGTAAAATATTTGTAATTACTTTTAGGTTTTACCTATAAAATTAAGTCAATATCAACTCATATTTTGTATGATAATGTATCTAATTAAGCCTAGAATAAAATCTCAGATGATACAAACAAAACTGAAGAACTTATTTCGAGGGCAGTTTTTTAAAATGTTCATATATTTATTTATTTGTAATCAAAGGTTTCACTGATGTAAATGTGCCAGACTTAGCCAATGGCTAATTTTCATCTGCTGTCCCTGGACAGGTTGATGTCAAAGGACAAAATTGCACTTAAAATGCATAATTTTAAAATACACAAAATACACACTATGCATAAAAAATAATAATAATAATAATAAAATAAACACAATAACAATCAAAACCAATCAATAACAAATTTTTAAAAAACTTGAAATGCAACATTTTTTTACAAAAATAAATTAAAAAATCCCTAAGACACCAAAGTACCATTTTCCAATTCTAGTTTTATAATAACCAGACTTTTAATTGTTTAGAGAAAACACCACGACTTCTTATAATTTCAAATCAGCGGGATTCCAGATGGGTTGCTCTAAAAGCAAAAGCTAAATTGACTAAAAGCACTCTTTCTTAATGGTATTTTACCATTAATGGTATTTTTTCCACCACATTTTGAATTTTGGGGGCCTTGTTTTTAAATTTCGGTGATTTTTTCGCCCCTAAGTGCCTATTATTTCTAAACCTGCATTATACAGTTTAAATATATATATATATATATTTTTATATATATATATATATATATATATATACACTATATTGCCAAAAGTATTTGCTCACCCATCCAAATAATTGAATTCATTGTGAAAGAATGGGCCGCTCTCAGGAGCTCAGTGAATTCCAGCGTGGTACTGTGATAGGATGCCACCTGTGCAACAAGTCCAGTCCTGAAATTTCCTCGCTACTAAATACTCCACAGTCAACTGTCAGTGGTATTATAACAAAGTGGAAGCGATTGGGAATGACAGCAACTCAGCCACGAAGTGGTAGGCCACGTAAAATGACAGAGCGGGGTCAGCGGATGCTGAGGCGCATAGTGCGCAGATGTCGCCAACGTTCTGCATTGTCAATCGCTACAGACCTCCAAAGTTCATGTGGCCTTCAGATTAGCTCAAGAACAGTGCGTAGAGAGCTTCGTGGAATGGGTTTCCATGGCCGAGCAGCTGCATCCAAGCCATACATCACCAAGTGCAATGCAAAGCGTCGGATGCAGTGGTGTAAAGCACACCACCACTGGACTCTAGAGCAGTGGAGACGCGTTCTCTGGAGTGACGAATCATGCTTCTCCATCTGGCAATCTGATGGACGAGTCTGGGTTTGGTGGTTGCCAGGAGAACAGTACTTGTCTGACTGCATTGTGCCAACTGTGAAGTTTGGTGGAGGGGGGATTATGGTGTGGGGTTGTTTTTCAGGAGCTGGGCTTGGCCCCTTAGTTCCAGTGAAAGAAACTCTGAATGCTTCAGCATACCAAGAGATTTTGGACAATTCCATGCTCCCAACTTTGTGGGAACAGTTTGGGGATGGCCCCTTCCTGTTCCAACATGACTGCGCACCAGTGCACAAAGCAAGGTCCATAAAGACATGGATGAGCGAGTTTGGTGTGGAAGAACTTGACTGGCCTGCACAGAGTCCTGACCTCAACCCGATAGAGCACCTTTGGGATGAATTAGAGCGAAGACTGCGAGCCAGGCCTTCTCGTCCAACATCAGTGTCTGACCTCACAAATGCGCTTCTGGAAGAATGGTCAAAAATTCCCATAAACACACTCCTAAACCTTGTGGAAAGCCTTCCCAGAACAGTTGAAGCTGTTATACCTGCAAAGGGTGGGCCGACGTCAAATTAAACCCTATGGATTAAGAATGGGATGTCACTTAAGTTCATATGCGTCTAAAGGCAGATGAGCGAATACTTTTGGCAATATAGTGTATATATATTATGTGCAGTAATGAACAGCATGCAATGATAAACATAAACTGTAGTTGTAATGCTACAGTGTTGTCACATGACTGTCCAGTGCCATCCAGAAATAAATACCATTATTTCAAAATCAGTCATTTTTGCCAGTCCAATCAAAGTCAAGTGTCAATGAGTCAAGACCACAGCTGATTTGACAACAGATTCATTCATCACACTGGAAATGTAGGGTCAAATCAAGTGCTTTGCATTATGGCATACAGTATCTCACGCAGCGTGCGCTGTTGTTTACTCAATGTTTTTTAGCAAATGTTACAGGTCATATAGGTACCCCATAAGTAGAAAGAACATGTGCATATACTGCACACAGTAAATATAATGCATACTGCAAAAATACCACGTGTAGTATGGTAATATGCAATTCTAAACATATCCTCTGTCTCTTTTTCTCTATGTCAGCTATCAGAGAGGACGGGATGCCAGGAGGGAGGAATAAAACAATCGGACCTGTTCAGGTAAGTCAACTCTGCAGGAGACTTAAAGGAACTTTCCAGATTCAATAAAAACGTTACACACAGTCAACAGCATTTGTAGCATAATGTTGATTACGACCGAAAATAATTTTGACTCATCCCACGATTGTTTAACCCTTAAAGCTCGGATGGGCCCGCCGGCATGGTCAAAATATTAATAACTTCAGTCTTGACCAACACAAAATAGGTATCGTTTGAAAGCTACTTTCCAATGCATGTAGGCATTATGACCAAAACTGAAAAGGTGCTTTGAGATTTGCAGATGAATCAGAAGTGTTCCGTTTTGATAATTTACCAGCCCATTTTCTTTACTTACAGATATAAAATATAGCAAGTAATAGCTAAGTATTCAGTATGTCTTTGACAATTATGTTGGTATTGCTTATGTGCTGCTTTTTTGCTTATAACTTCATGAAAAATAAACGGAACATAAAATATAACATACCACACATTACTTAGTGGAGGCGATTATCTTTCAAACAAGCCCCCACACAAGGTAATCTGATTCATAGATCATTAGATAAGCCACACGAAGCACAATGTTACATATGGCCACCAGGAGATGGCGCCAAGTAAATGACACAGACTAAATGATGCAGACTTATTGAGACAAAAGGCAGTCATTCTGTGAAATCTCATTACTAAAATCATGTATGCATACTATGCAAACCTTCAGTCAGTAGCTGCGTTTCCATCCAAAAAATGTATGCGCATTTTGAAAATACGCATAAGAAATCCTGAATGGAAATGCTTGATATGCGAATAAACTCTCAAAATTCGTATAAAATTTAAGGCACTAGGAGGAGGTGGATTTTCTAGAGTTTCGCATTAGTTAAAATGCACATTAAAGTGATGGAAATGGCTTATTCACATGAACGATGATGTGTCATGACCATTCGTAAAGCGCGATGGCAATGCTCTCGTCGGATGGTATAGGTGTGCAAGAGCTTCATGTGACTGGCTCAACAAACGGCATGACCGTGGCACACAATTTTTCAACCATAGCCCCGGTTAGTTGAAAGTGCTTCACCCACAGATCATCATTAAAGTGGGTCCTCACAATCCACCGGAACCGTTTTGAGCGTGGCCACTCCCAGGTATATGAGGCTGTCAGCAAATGGGAATAGCCATTTGAACTCTCATTATGTGCACTTATTCTGCAATGTCTCCTGGCTGCATTTAATAACATAATGTACAATTGCTTTATTACAGCAAATACAACTCTCCCCGAAGCAAAGAGGTCGTTCAGCTGCTCCATGGCAAAAAAGACAGGCTCACTCAAGATAATGCGCATTTACAGTTCATGAAAACGTGCAATGTTTCACATTTTCTTTAGTCGAATTTTCAGAAATGCGCATAAAAATGTGAAACATTGGAAAACCCAGCTATTGTTGTGTTTGCATGTGTAATTAGTTCTTATGTACAATTATTATGTTTTATTTGTTTGGAAAGGCTTTTGGACACTTGGAGATGTTTTTGGACACTATGATCAATTATTTTGTAATGTTATAACTTTTGATTGCTTTGTCGTATCAACACAAATTTCTTGTGTGATAAGAACTGTTCTACATGATTTTAGTGTGATAAAATTAAAAATTACCTAAAGTTTTTATCGTCATCATGGCAACGAAGTTGTAATATTGGATATAACTTTGCACAGACATGGTCTGTAAGCAGTTTTATCAAATTAAAATTGTTAACTCATATAATGTTTACGTCTTGTGGCTATACTTTTCAAACAGTGTTTATTTTAAAGTTTATTGGCTGTCCCCATTCACTTACATTGTAAACTGATTACTGTAACTACCATTTTTGCTTTTTTTTTTAAAGAAACAAGGGAGAACAAAATGAAGGGGATACATTCTGAAGGCCAAACATAGAGAAGATCAATTCTTCTTTGATAGAAACAGAAACCCTCTCTCTCTATCATTCATAAGTATGTATACAGTGTAAAAATATATAGAGCACGAGAAATAGATGTGCACTGTGTGTGTTTGTGTCTTGGTGTCCTTGTTATCTGCGCTGAAGTGTTTGTGTTTGTTGGAGCGAAGTGGTGTGGACCCTGACTCTTTCTCATTCTAGTGCACGAGCTCACTCATTAGTATACATCTCGCTCTGTTAAGGAAAATAATGCATTGGATACCTCACTTTCAGTCCATAGAGCAGAGGACAATTTAGGGAGGACTCAAGACAAACAAGAGGCCATCCGCACCTGAGTGTCTACCTCGCCAACAACGCAAGCACACACGTGGTTATCGATTCTGTCCGTTATTGACAGACGAAAAACATAAAGAACAAAATGGTCTCTCGTTAACAGTTTAACCTGTTATAACGATAGAATAGCGCACATGGGCTCGGAATTTATTGCGTATCGACTGTTTTTCATTCTTTATTTTACACAGGCATTCTTGCCCAAAGATGGAGCACAATCAATGGCATTCATCACTAATTCTGTTCATTTCTCTCTCCCACTCTCCGTAGATCTCAGTGGAGGAGATCGAACGAATTATGTCTGGCCAGGAGTTTCAGGAAAACATGGAACTGTCAGATACGTGGAGCCACGGCTTCAGTAACCACAGTTCACCTGGCAACAGTATCTCCGAGGGCGGCCAGACCTTATCTTTCTCCACGATATCCACCAGGTGTGACTCAAATGAGAACGATGTGTTCAAACGCAATCACGCTCGGACACTCTGACCTGTGCCTGTCCTTATGTGCAGGGGCATATGGCTTTGTTTAGTTCAATTATTAGATGTTTGTGTTCCAGAATGAACCCCGAAAGGCAAATGCAAACAAACAATCGAAACAAAATTAAGATGAAATGTTCAAGATGAAAAATGTCATTTAAACTGGTGCGATTTACTTTCTTAATACACATCCCTGGTATTATGCATGATTCATGTACCAGTGAACAGAGATAATATATGTTTGTATTCATAATGAAAATGACTTTCCTACTACTTCAATAAGCTCTTTCTACAATATAATGAATACCAGTGAATAAAACCAATTCACGCCTTACACTGAATATTTTGCTTCACTCTGAAAAGCATCACATTACTGAAGTGAAATAGGTTGCGAACGCTGTTACATGTTGACTTGAAACTTTATATTGAATACTTTTATATAAAGTGAGATGTATGACATATTTATTCCTTTCTCATTCTCTCCCTCTCTCTGCAGCCATTCAATGAATATGAACACATACTCTATGTCCCATAATGATCCATGCAGCAGTCCACAACTGACTCATTCTTTCCTGTTGTGCAAATATCCTTTACCACCCCCTACTGGCGGCAGCCTGAAGACACAATCACACATATTATCAGCCCAGCTTGTCGCTGCCGAAGATCTGACGCCTCTCAGTACACCCATGGTCATAGAGGAAGGGTAAGTCTCATGTACAATAATTGCATACAAACGTATCCTACAAATTTATACACAAGTGTTACTTTTATGTTCGTTTTTGTAGGGATCATATACTAGAATTGTTTTTTTCATTATTATTATTATGTTTTAATGAAGAAAGAAAGAATTAGATGTACTGTGTAATCATATTTAAGTGTCAGACTCAATGTGCTGCATTTTCTAAGTTGATTTTGGGGGGACATCAGAATTTTATGGATCTATGGATTTAAACATATAGATACAGTATGTTTAATATTCAATAAAATATTACAAAATATATATTTTTTACATATTTAATAAACGTTTTAAATTTTAACAAAAAATATTTAAAATATAAGAAACAGCTGCAAAAACAGATCATTAAGAAATCGTTAAAGGTGTGGTTCACCCCAAAAAAAAAAAAATCTGTTATCATTTACTCACCCTCATGTTGTTCCAAACCTAAATTACTTCCTTTCTTTCATGGACCACAAAAAAAAGGGGTTACTTTGCATGCTGACTAAGGCCACGTCTACACTACTACGTTTTCTTTTGAAAACACATCTTTTTCTATACGTTATGGCCTTCCTAAAGGCATTTTGCACACCAAACACCAATGTTCGGTGTGATTTCACGCCGCGATCAATATTTTTAATCCAAACAATGGATTCCTAAAGAGCCATTTTCACCTGGAACAAAGCAAAGCTTTTATTTACAGTGTGTGTGTGTGTGTGTGTGTGTGTATGTGTGTGTCGATTTTTTTTTCTTTTCTTTGCCCAGCGAAGAAATGCCCTAACCAATAATATATAACCTGGTCAGACTTTATTTTACAGTGTCCTTGTTGCAGTGTAATTACACACTGAGTAATATTAATTAACAACATGTACTTACTATAGGTTTAGGGTTAGGGCTAGGGTTTGGGTTTGGTTTAGGGTTAGTTGCTTGTAATTATGCATAATTTACTGTTATTACTATAGTCGTTACATGTAATATGTATAACAATGGTTAGGGTTAGGGTGGGGTTAGGGTTAGGGTGTATAGGGCATATAGAACCAGAGCAACTGATGGTGCTAAAGTACAGAAAGCTGTTCACAACTGACATTAAATGCTGAAGTAACTCAAGGAAGAAATCCTGAAACAGCATTGAGGACGTGTATTTCATTTGCATTAAAAACTGAAAGATTTTTTTCTCATATGGGTTCTCTTAACATTTAAATGATATTGCTGCATCACTGCCTTGCATCCCCTTTAAAACAAACTCTGATCTTATGTGGGTTGTCTTCATAATTTATTCCAGCTGCATTGTTTTGCTTTTGCATTTAATCTTACGTGAGTTCTCTTATATAAAAAAAAAAAAAATTATCCCCTTTTCTCCCAATTTGGAACGCTCAATTCCCACTATTAGTAGGTCCTCGTGGTGGCGCGGTTACTCACCTCAATCCGGGTGGTGGAGGACAAGTCTCAGTTCCTCCACTTCTGAGACAGTCAATCTGCGCATCTTATCACGTGGCTCGTTGTGCATGACACCGCGGAGACTCTGCATGTGGAGGCTCGTGCTATTCTCCGCGATCCACGCACAACTTATCACGCACCCCATTGAGAGCGAGAACCACCAATCGCGTCCACGAGGAGGTTACTCCATGTGACTCTACCCTCCCTAGCAACTGGGCCAATTTGGTTGCTTAGGAGACCTGCCTTTAGATGGTATTTTTTACAGCGTAAACTTAACTTTTCGAAAATGCTCTCCCAAGTGGATAAATTTAAAAACGCCACGTTGTAGTGTTGGAAGGGAAAACAGAGATATTTTAAAAACGATGACGAATTTGTTGTCATGTGACGCAGTCATGTTATCCATTAGACCCAAAACAATCAAGATGGTGGCCCATGTTGTAGCGCCGTTGTCGTGCCTGCTATTGACTTTGATAGCATTGTTAAAAACAAATGTTACTTTGTACAATCTTCAAATTGCATTCATTCATAGGTGACATGAAGTTTACTCAGAATTGCTGTCCGGCGACGGAACACGAGGATAATTGCGTTTCAGACCGTACATTGAATGGCGATTTTTCGTACACGCAGTAAGGGGATTTAAGAGTTTTCATAAGTTTCAGTGAGGACGACCAACTTTTGGAAAATGCCTGAAAAAGGCAGTGTGGACAGAGAGCATTTTGAAAACAAAAATGCAGTTTTCAAATACATCCAGATTAATGTGGACGTAACCTGAAATATACATATCCTTTTGCGTTACACGGAAGAAAGTACATCATAGGGGTTTGGAACAACATGAGGGTGAGTAAATTATGACAGAAATTACATTTTTGAATAAACTATCCCTTTAAGAAATTACATCACAGTCATGAGCACATTAACATATGACTGCTCATACTTCCTGCCTTTTACATAAAAAATAATCTTATAGGTACAGTTGCAAAATGTGCCTTTTTTAATTTTAAGGGTATCTCTCTCTGTTTCTCTCAGATGTAGTGCGACTCAATCAGAGCTGTTGGCTCTTCTGTGCCGTCTAGCTGATGAGCTGTTATTCAGACAGATCGTCTGGATAAAGCGATTACCATTCTACAGTGATCTGTCCATTAAAGACTGCACTTGTTTACTGGGGGCTTCATGGCATCAGCTCATCCTCCTCTCCTCGCTCACTGTGCACAGCAAACAGATACTGGGAGAACTGGCCAATGTCACACACCATTACACACCCTCAAGTCTTACACTAAAGGGGTGAGCTATTTTTTTGCTTTCAATGTGGAAAGACCAATTACTTGATGCCGGAGACTGGTTGAGTAATACAATTTATTATAAGACATGTTTGTCTTTGCCTGGTTATAAATATGACTGTATATATACAGTATATGATATTTAAGAATATGTATGTGTGTGTGTGTGTGTGTGTGTGTGTGTGTGTGTGTGCGGTTATGCAGGTTCGGTGAAGATGCTATGGAGGTTATGGATAGTTTAAATTTTATTTTTCGTAAGTTTCATCAACTAAACATCAGCAATGAGGAGTACAGCTGCTTAAAGACCATCACCCTGCTCAATCAAGGTAATATACAGTACACATTGACAAACACATGCTATCATAAGCACATGCATTTACACACTGACCATTGTTAGCCATGAAGCCTCTGACTACTGTGGATATAGCAGATGTGTAATATGAGTGTATATGTGTGTATTGTAGATACAGCAGGATTATGTAACACGCCCACGCTGGAACAGTTGAGTGAACGTTACTGGTGTGTGTGTCGGCACCTGACAGAGCAACTTCACCCTCATCAGCCCAAACGCTACTCTGACATTATCACGTGCCTCTCTGAAATACGCCACACCTCAGGTGTGTAAATCAATGTATGTTTGTTGGGCAAGCTATAGTAAAACTGAATAATTTTGTATTTATTTGAAAAAAGGTACATTTTCTCAATGCTTAACTCTCAGTCAGAGTTTGACATGCCCAACGTTGACTAGAATTGGAGTCTGGACTCTGCTGGATTGCTTCTTATAATTAAAGATGTGGCATTTAAGCTCAAATGAAAATTCTCTCATCATCTCACCCTCATGCCATCCCAGATGTGTCTGACTTTCTTTCTGCAGAACACAAATAAAGATTTTTAGAAGAATATCTCAGCTCTGTAGGTCCATACAATGAAAGTGAATGGTGACCAGAACTTTGAAGCTAAAAAAAAATAAATAAATAAAGGCAGCGTAAAAGTAATCCAGTGGTTAAATCCATATCTTCAGGAGCAATATGATAGATGTTGGTGAGAAACAGATATTTAAGTCCTTTTTTACTATAAATTCTCCTCCCTGCCTAGTAGGTGGCGATATGCACAAAGAATGTGAATCACCAAAACAAAAGAAGAAATATATTAGTAAAAAAAGGAATTAAATATTTCTCACCCACACATATCATATCACTTCTGAAGACATGGATTTAACAACTGGAGTCTTATAGATTACTTTTATGCTGCCTTTATGTGCTTTTTAAGCTTCAAAGTTTTGGACCCTGTTGACTTGCATATATGGACCTACAGAGCTGAGATATTTTTCTAAAAATCATTGTTTGTGTTTAGCAGAAGAAAGGAAGTCATACACATCTGGGATGGCATGAGGGTGAGTAAATGATAAGAGAATTTTATTTTTTGGGTGAATCATTTCTTTAACTAATTGCCAAAAATTAAACATTGGTGTGTCAATTGTGTCAATAATGTGTTTTTTGTGAACACCCCCTTGTAATGCTTTTTTTTTTAAACATAGCTCTGTTGTAATGGGTGTTAATTATGCAATTATTGCTTATTGGTTGCAGGGAAGATGATGGCCATTCCCCTGGAGCAGCTTCCACTGCTGTTAAAGGCTGTACTATATTCTTGCACAACCAATCAAAACCCCTGGCCAGCCAACAGATACGTCTCCAGGACATAAACCACGCCTCCAGCCATGCCAACCTATGAATAGCTATTTTAATTTTCGTTTACAATGTTTCCCAATGTATTTATTTCATGACAAGGTTGAATGTAAAACTCTTGACAGGTATGGCTGTAACAAATGTAGCAATCTACCAAATTACATTTCAAGATGCCAGAAAGGAAAATTAAAATTTCAGGAACACGACTAGAGAAGGAAAGACCATTCCCAATTCTCCCGGGAAAAAAGCCAAAGACAGTGTTCATTATATAAAATGTTACCTAAAAATGGATTTACTGTAATCAGTTTGTTGTTGAACATTTAAAGTATGCAACTACTACAGCATGATGATATTAAATATCCTTGTATTATGGGATGTCGTCGATAAAATCTAACTGATGATGTTAAAGTGGTGTGCAGCTCAAATTTCAGCACATACTCTGTTGAGTACCAAAGTTGAGCATGACTCAATATACCTGTTGTAGACTAGTTTGTGATTGTTTTTGTTTACTTTTGAGGACTTTTTCTTTTTGATGGGGACTTTGGTAATGTTTGAGCCAGTCGCCGGGGTAACAAGAAATGCAATAAGCACAATCTTTAGCCCAGGCGTGTTACATGTGTGATTTCTCGCTAAATTCCTTTCACACGTCTTTAAGGAGGTGTGAATGCTTGAACAGGGTTCCATTTGTTCATATTTTGGCGTAGTTGTAGTTTTGTTGATAATGCTACTCCTCATTTAGTGTGCATTGGTTTCTTGATCATTTTCTTTCAAGAATTTGAGAAATGATTTTTCATTATTATTTTCTTAAACATGCTTGTATGTTTTTTAAGCCATTTCTCAGGAAGCACATCTGATCTGATGAGGTTTGGGTTTGATAAAACTTCTCCATCAAATTGTACCGAGGAACATTCCAAAAATTACAAAACATTGTAGGAATTTTATGTGGCAATAACCTTCCATTCCTTCAAAGTCTTTGAAAGTTTACATTTCTGTTTTCGCCACAGCAACAGACAATGAGAGAGTAAAGAATAGCGGCATGCTCGCGGATAGCATGTGAGGGTCGTGCGCTGACAGATAGTGAGTGGGTGGTGGGCTGTTTGTAATCTTTTTTTTTTTTTTTTTTTTTTGTGCTTGCTTTTCTCTCTATTTTTTATGGTCTAAGGCCTTGAAGTGCCTCGGTAGTTGATGACATATGAAGACGGGGCAGCAAACGGATTGTATATACAGTCTGTATCACTCAGCTTTCCGTATTTCCATTTATTTTCATTGCTCATCTGTTTATCATTGTATTTTTTTTCTTCGCAATTTGAATATTTGCAACGTTAAAAATAACATTGTAAAACTTTTTCATCTCATAAAGAAAGGCTTGATAAACGTGCCTGTGTGTTTTGATTTACCTCCGTTGTCTGTGTTTGGACTTCTTCTCTACATTCTGTATTGTGTTTTCCTAGTTCTGTGGCCTTGCAGATCTAGACTAACGTGCCCCACAACTGCCTGGAGCCATAGTAATCTTTTCCAGCTCAGGAATTAATGATGGCTATGGAATGAAATACAGTAAACAGTACTCTTGCTGAAGAGCACAATGGCTCCTTCCATCTGACATAGTGGTAATGGCTATCTTGGCTGTTAGTAGGTTGTAGGTTTACTCTCACACATAGGGGTGACCCAGTATTGCTGATGTTTTGCAACTCCTGTTTACCTTAACCTTCTTCTGAATTAAAGAAATATTAAAGTGGTGATGTATGACAGGATGCAGGAAGGAACCTCAGCCTTAATTCATGTCCAGTCAGTAAAACTCAGCAAGGATCAACATTTGCAAGCTCAACATTTGTTGGTCATCCTTCAGGTGATGTTCTAAATTAGCACAGTGCTTTTCTCACTTTTTAGAAGAAACTCGCACTAGCCCACATTGGTCTGTCATTATGTTTCCTAAGTGAAGCCAGGTGGCTTTAAACAATTAATTCAGATTTTTAGTCACTTAACATATATTCACTCTTAAACATAAATGTTCTGTATAAGGGGTTTTACAGCTTAAGGAGTCAGGAACTGACTGGTCATCATCACCCCATTCAAAAACATAATCATTTTTATTTTTCAAGCAATGTTTAAATTGCAAGTATTTCATTACATTATAGTAGATGTTTAAACAGTGACAAATTGGTTTTGAATTGCTCTTAAAAGCATTAAATTTACCTATATTTTTTCATATTTGTTGCCATTGGTGTGATATAAGCAGAATCCTGACTGACTGAGCGCCCATCAACAAAGATGGCGACATTTAGCTTATGTCCTGCGCCAGCCGAGCACCGCCGTAAAGATGAATGGGGATGACAGATAGCTCTTACACAGGTATAGTATAACTCCCTACAATAACGTTTTGGGGTCATTTGGCCTTGGTGCTGCATCGCCGCGTTGCCGTTTTAACTTCATGCATATGAACACCACGTTTTAAAGTAAGATAAAAAAATAAAAAAAACTTGATATCTTTATAATTGCGTCTCGATACACATGTTTTCTGTTCCATATATTGTGCTGTGTGTACTCTAGCATTTTTTACTATTATTTTTATGCAAGAACACACACGATTTGGCTATTTCGTATGGTGTCGCACGATGTTGTTTGCATAAACTCCTATGACTTCATCACGTGCAAATTCCCGGATGTCTAATGCGAAAGTAAGCGCGAGTTCCGCGCATGTGGCTTTAAGGACATACTTATTAATAGTATGCCCTTACTCAAACCCCTTATCAAAACTTAACCAATCAGCACAGTGTGTAAACATGATAGGAAGCTGTTGTGTGTGACAGAAGCAAGTGATTGTCGCATATTAAATGGAAACGATGTCCAGTGACGTCATTGGCTGTAGTGAAAGTTGTAGGGATTCAAACAAGTGCAGTCAAACAATATCATACGAATTGGTCAAATTTAGAAAAGTCGTACAAATCCTGATGATTTTGCCGTGAGAGTGTGTTGAATGTTACATCTTGTGCTCCAAAAGAACTTGGAGGGCTTCACTTTTCTTCTGTTCTCGGCTGATACCTTCAAAACACAATATATATACTGTCACATCAACAACCCAACAGAGCAAAATGGTTATTGCTGAACCCTAAGGAACATTTTAAGTGTGTTGAACTAATTGAGTCTGTGTCTTATTTGTACATTTGAAATTTGTTTCTGATTTTCAGAATGCCTGACTGTTGATGTCTGGTGCCCAGTCTGATGAGCCATTCACACCGTTTGTTTTTTGTATTCTTCTGCACTGTTTTGAATTCGTTTTTTTCTAAACACGCACTAGACAAACATCTTTGACTGTTGCGCTTTGTTAGGATGCCATGTCAGTTTAACCCTTATGGTTGTTTCGTCAAACATTGTTACATACTCGGGTCTTTAGAGACCTGGCACGTACAAATGGATCTACAAAATTCCCGGATAGTGTCAAATTTTCAAAACATTTTCAAGACAATTATAAAATAATAGAGTAGAATATATTCTGATATATTTTGATGTTTTATTTTTCAGGCATTATTTCCGTAGTACACCCAAATGACAATAGCCAAATCATACTGTTCATGTGTTACACTTGCTATAGTTTACTTCCACATTGCTTCTTTGACAAATAGCAATGTCAAATGTAAATCAAGTCAATCACTGACTCATTATCACCACTTTCATTATGAAATAGTATGTATAATATGTATGTGTATGGAATACTGATAATTCACCATTGTCACAGAAAAATCAATGTGATATAGTAGTCATTTGTACAAATATAGTACTCATTTGTCTCGTAATAAACAAATATATATATATATATATATATATATATATATATATATATATATATATATATATATATATATATATATATATATATATATATATATATATATACTGTGATAGTAAACTTATATAGATATGAAATAATCATAAAAATATGATTTATGGAATCACAAAAATTACAGTTTTGGTAAGCAAGCAGTTATAGAACATTTATATTTTGAAATTTTGCCTCTTTTTTTAACTATTCAGAAGAAAGAGAGGTTGAGGAATACTAAAGAGATGTGGGCATAAAAATGGATGAGGTACAGGGGGTGGAATGAGGTCCTGGGTCACCAAAGACCCAAGGTATGCATTAAAGGGTTAAAAGAACTTAAACTTTAAAAAAAGTGTTTCAAGACAACTGCAATCGGTTTCATTTGTTGTGTTGCGTTTAGCTTTTTTTAATGCAAGTACGTTTTACGTACAAACGTCCCCTAGGCTGTTGAGAGAGGCAGTAGTGTAAAATTTCAGTTTATTAATACATAAAACTTGCAGACTTGCTTTTGTTAATGGATTAGTTCAGCCAAAACTGACCCTCATGTTGTTCTAAAACCTTATGACTTTTTCTTTTATTTTTTACAAAAGCAGACTCAGCCTCAGTCACCATTCACTTTCATTGTATGGAACAAAGATGCTGCTTAACATCTCCTTTTGACTGACACTATCAGTTTCTAACTACTCCTTTAACAAAGGCAAGTTTTGCCATTATTCAATAAGTGCTGAATATAGAAGAACTTCTCAATTTCTTTCATCTTTTTTGTCCTGTGAGCAGATTTTTGAGTGTCCACTTGAAACTAATTTAGATGCCCATGACCCTGTTTACTCTTCACTTTGTCTCTTTCCCTTTCTCTGTTTCATTCTTTCTCCTTTTCTCTATTGCAATCCATTATGATAAAGTAGTCCAGATAATATGAACAATACAACATATTTAGTAAACTTAGAGAGCTTAGTGACAGATATCCTGAATCATTAGAAGGCAAAATGGAAGTCCTGTGTGATTTCTAAGTGAAGATCCTGTTTCCTGTGCCAGACCCCGCCCCTTCCTGTGGGAAGTGCAGAAACTGTGACTGTTTTTAGCTTTAGACTGTTTTTAACCTTTCTCCTTCTTTTCCTTTGGCTGTTTCTTTCACTCTCCATCTCTCCTTTCATTCTTAAAAAGAAAACCTACTTCCTCCATCCTCTTTTGTGATTTTGTACACTCAAGACACTTAAAAATGAATGAATGTCATTGTATTAGATAACAAAATATAAAAATAAGTGACATTTATGTTAAAGAAAGACAGCACAAGCACTCTTTCCAAGCAAAAGTTTTCATGAGCAGAAGTTTGTTTGGTTTTAAATAATAAAGCAATAGATATATTGTTTAAAATTAAGATAAAAGGTATTGGACACTTGCTGGTTGTCAAACGTTAGTGGAAAATGTCTATAATAAACTGTGGTTACTCTGCTAGGACACTTGATTGAACTTGAGGGGTACTGACTTCATTCACTAAAGTCACCTTGGTTGGGAACAAATAATTGCACATAATCAAAGTTAGTTCTGAGAAAAGATCTAGCATTTTTTTTATATATATTTATTTATGTATTTATTTTTTATCTAATGTAATGACATTCACCACCAATTCCCTAAATGCTTCAAAATCAATTGTCAATCATTAAAATAGTTTCTTGTAACTATGCTTGACTTGTTTTGCTCTAGAAACATGTTTTTCTAGTGGGAATGCTGTATATAATGTAGCTTTTTCTTTCTTAGTCCTCTGCAATGCTCTTTTACTGATTCCATTAATAACATTAAAGTTATATTCCAGGTTCAATACAAGTTAAGCTCAATCAACAGCATTTGTGGCATAATGTTGATTACCACAAAAGTCAATATCGACATGCCCCTGCTTTTATTAAAAAATCTGGGATACACTGAAGCACTTGCAATGGAAGTGAATGGGGCCAATAAGTAAACATTAAAATACTCACTGTTTCAAAAGTATAGCCACAAGACAGTATACATGTTAACATGATTTTAGTGTGATAAAATCACTTACTAACCTATTCTGTTTAAAGTGAGATCCAATTTTACAACTTTGTTGACATGACGACTTAACGCATTAAACACTGTAATCCTGCAAAAACCGATGATTTAAACGGCTTTACAGCTCAAATAATACACAAGTTTTAACAGAAGACTTAATGTAAGTGCTTTTATAAAATGTTAAGCTTCAAATTTCTGCATTTAAATCCTCTAAAATTGACCACATTCACTTTCATTTTAAGTGCCTCTCTGTAACCTCGATTTTTTTATTTATTTTTTTTAAAGAAAAGGAGGAACAATTCGAAATAAAATTTTGTGGTAATCAACATTATGCCACAAATGCTGTCAATCGAGCTTAACTTGTAACATTATTATATTATCCAAAACTAGTATTGGCCTAGTTTCATAGTTACATTTGTTTATTGATCGTTTAATGCTCTTTAGAATCAATTGAATTAACAAAAGATGGTATAAGAGGTTGTTTCTTTAGACCATACATTTTATCCACATTTAGAAATATGTTTCTGAATATATATGGTTATATATATATATATATATATATATATATATATATATATATATATATATATATATATATATATATAAAACCATATATATATATATATATATATATATATATATATATATATATATATATATATATATATATATATATATATATGGTTATATATATATATATATATATATATATATATATATATATATATATATATATATATGTATATATATATAACCATATATATTCAGAAACATATTATATATATATAATATGGTTATATATATATATATATATATATATATATATATATATATATATATATATATATATATATATATATATATATTATGGTTATATATATATATATATATATATATATATATATATATATATATATATGTATATATATATATATGTATATATATATATAACCATATATATATATATATATATGGTTATATATATATATATATATATATATATATATATATATATATATATATATATATATATATATATATTATGGTTATATATATATATATATATATATATATATATATATATATATATATATATATATATATATATATATAAAACCATATATATATATATATATATATATATATATATATATATATATATATATATATATATATATATATATATATAACCATATATATATATATATATATATATATATATATATGTATGTATGTGTGTGTGTGTGTGTGTGTGTGTGTGTGTATGTATTTAAAGAAATGGTATATGTTTTATACAGTATATCAGTCCACAGACCCACTGCAGTATACCTTCATGGACTCCTGGTTGAAAACCCTGCCTCTACAGACTCCTCTGCTCAATTCCTGGGACTTATTGCAAATCTTGTGGTGGCGTTATCTCATAGTTTATTGTAAAGGGAACTGGAACAGGACTTAAGGGAAGTCATATGATACTATCTTTGGCTTTTGATATTCTTTCATAATTAACAAAAATCTCTTTTTTTACTCAAACTCTCTGCCATCTGTGTTCACACACATACATACACAAACACATACAAAACAAAAATCTCTTTTGGCTGAACTTTACTCAATTGTGGACAGTGGTTCCACATGTTTGAAATGAGTTTAACTTAAAATTACTATGTCATTTCAACACAAACACTTTGTGTAGAAAGAACCTAGATTAATTGTGTAAACCCAACAAATTGTGTAGACCTGTCAGTTTAACTCAAATAAATCTCTTTTCTTTCTTTATGTACTAACTAGTGAAAATGAATGTTAGCATGCTTAATACATGCTGGTTGAAAGCACTACAAAGTGTAGTTTAGTAACTATGCTATAGTTAAAATTGCATTTGCTCAGCAAAGCAAGCAATCAATATCATGCGTGATAGTGATGTGATGTCCAATTCTTGAACGAATCGTACTTTTGAGCCAATTCTCAGCAAGTAACCGATCGAGCTGGATTTAACTCATTGGATCATCGACTGAATTGAACTTTAGTTCTGGGTTGATGGAGCAAAATGCAAAGCTGAAGTACTTGTACTGGTTACGGAGCATGTCCAACTGTCCGACACAAAAAGAACCGAATGAAACGGTCCCACTCAATGTCGAAGTTAGCCGAGGATTAACAAGGACTTGCTATGTGATGAGATGTTAAATGGCAGTAGCTGAATAAAACACAGAATAAAACAATATTTTAAAAAAATATTTGCAAATAAAGGTCTCGAGACGTAAGTAGGCATTTTTACTTGATAATGTTATTAACACAAATTAATAATAATTGGCTTCATTCATTTTCTAGTTGTGTTTGAATGTTTTAATTAGACTTAATGAATTGTGTGACATTTTCAAGAAATCCTTAACTTATTTTCATTAACTTATGTATCAGTAACAACATACTAAAACGACGCTAAATGCAGACAACTAGTAGCTGAGTTCAAAATGAATGAGTTGGACTCATACATAGGCTAGGTGGCTCTTATAGTCCGGTTACTGAACCAGAGAACCTGTTCGAAATGAATGAATCAGACTTCAGTGTTTTCGGTCGTGAAGACTCAAAAAGAACCAAAAAAAACAATTAAAGAGCCGATCCCAGAAGTAATGAGCATGCGTATTCCGAGGACTTAAACGAGCCTGGGGCGAAATATAAGTTTCTTAAATAACAAACCAAATGTACTGGAAATATGCTTATGACTAGTTGTATTAAATACAATTTTTATTAAACCTTTTCAGTTGAGAGATGTAAATGAATTTTACTATTGTTTATTGAGCATGTAGATTATATTTTAAGTTGTTATAAGCTGAATCATGGTTTTTGGTGAGTTTATTAAGTTTATTTTCTTTATATGCTTTAGACACATAAAATATCAGTGTCTGTATTGGGTGCTTTAGGTGCAAAACTTTAATGTAGGAAACTAATTCAAGATGTAATCAATATAGATTCACTGACATCAATAAATATAAACTCTTATTGTTATAACTTATTTGAATAACAGGTAATAATCAGCCATATGCATTCATGTATGGCTTTATTTGAATGTCAACATGAATACCATGACACTGGGATGTTAGAATTGTGTACTGGTAGGGGGCCTGGGTAGCTCAGCGAGTATTGACGCTGACTATCACCCCTGGAGTCGTGAGTTCGAATCCAGGGTGTGCTGAGTACCCTCCCTAGCAACTGGGCCAATTTGGTCTCCTAAGCAACCAAATTGGCCTGGTTGCTAGGGAGGGTAGAGTCACATTGGGTAACCTCCTCGTGGTCGTGATTATTGGTTCTCGCTCTCAATGGGGTGCATGGTAAGTTGTGTGTGGATTGCGGAGAGTAGCATGAGCCTCCACATGCTGGGAGTCTCCTCGGTGTCATGCACAGCGAGCCACATGATAAGATGCGTGGATTGAGGGTCTCAGAAGCAGAGGCAACTGAGACTTGCCTTCTGCCACCCGGATTGAGGTGCGTAACCACGCCACCATGAGGACCTACTAAGTAGTGGGAATTGGGCATTCCAAATTGGGAGAAAAGGGGATTAAATGTTTTTTTTAAAAAGAATTGTGTACTGGTGATGACATAAAAGATCAGCTGAATCATTTTGTTTGTTGGTTTGTTTGTTTAGTTAATTGAAAGGAACCATCTGAAAGAACCGGTTCATGGAAATAATTCAGACTTCCCATTGCTAATGTGTGATATCAACCGTCCACTTTTCACAATAATGGCAAACTCTAAAACTCCAATATAACAGAAACTCTTATAAATCTCAACATAACTAAACATTAAACACTAACAAGTATCCCCCTTTATATTCATTTTGCACAAAAACATTTGCTACATTACCACCACAAAAAGTATTAATGTATTTCCAATGGATTAAGTAAACTTCCATTTTACACATTTAAAGGGATAGAACTGAACACAATGAAATCAAGCTGTGGCTAAATGTTCTAGAATTGTGTTGCTTTAGTTCATTTTAATTAAGTAAATTGAACAAGCAGCAAAAATCCTTTTTGTAGTCACACAGGTTCACTCTGACATGAGTAATCTTATCTGAGCTGAATGTTCAAAATCCTCTTGATGACCAAGATAAGAAACCAAAACACAAGGAGACCTTCACACTCTTAACTCTCTCGACGCACGCACACGTGGCTGTTTTAATAAGGCCCCGGTCAGAGTCATGTGCTTGCGCTTTGTTTGTATGTGAATTACAGCTTTTGAAATATTCTGTGTAACTGGCTCAAGGTTTTGAGGTTCTTGGGGTGACACTTGCTTACATCATTACAGCACAGAGCTCAGGGCCAGGGCAATGCCCAATGCCACACTTACAAGCACACACAGACATATTACATACAAATGCATCATGGGTCTGTGGTTGCCAAGCCTTTTGACATCCTTACGTTGGAATTACCATCTGGATCTAAATTAACTGGTTAATTTCAAGTGCAAAATATTATTTAATATGACTAAATGTACCTGGGGGCCTGGGTAGCTCAGCGAGTATTGACGCTGACGACCACCCCTGGAGTTGCGAGTTCGAATCCAGGGTGTGCTGAGTGACTCCAGCCAGGTCTCCTAAGCAACCAATTGGCCCGGTTGCTAGGGAGGGTAGAGTCACATGGGGTAACCTCCTCGTGGTCGCTATAATGTGGTTCTAGCTCTCGGTGGGGCGCGTGGTGAGTTGTGCGTGGATGCCGAGGAGAATAACGTGGGCCTCCACACACGCTACGTCTCCGCGGTAACACGCTCAACGTGCCACGTGATAAGATGCATGGATTGACGGTCTCAGATACGGAGGTAACTGAGATTCATCCTCCGCCACCTGGATTGAGGCGAGTCACAACACCACCACGAGGACTTACAGCGCATTGGGAATTGGGCATTCCAAATTGGGGAGAAAGGGGGAGGGGAACAAAATATGACTAACTGTACCTGACTACATTAGGTCACTCCAACAAAAGTAATTTTAAAGGTCAGATCAAGTAGAAATAATTATCTTTTCGCTTTTTAAAGTGTTCTATACTTCACAAAAACGGGTTACCACTGCAGTGAATGGAAAAGAAAACAGTTGAGTGCTTTCAACTTATATTAAATATCCATGATGGAGTGACAAGATCCTGAGGTTCTTGACCTTCTTACTTAAAACACTTGACATGTACAGTATGAGTGAGTGTGCCTTTTGAAAAACAATCTTTAGAAGTGTGGCATAGAGAAAGTGTGCGCTGTTGAAGAACAGATATGATGAGAGACCACAATGTTTTGATACATTTACACACAAACACACTATGGCAAGAGTGTTGAGACCTATAGCTTATAGACAAGGTTAGGAATCATTTTAAACAACAAGCTTTCAATTAATTATTCATTTTTATTAAACAGGGTGAATTTAAAATGTAATATGCAAAGTGTGGCCAGTAAACAACTGTTTTTTTTATTTTAAAAAAATTACTTTTTTTGTAACTTTTTTTTTTTCAGTTCTCTTATTCTTTTTATTCTGCAATACTTTAATCTTTTTCATCTTCTATCCAGGAATATGTTTATTCAAGTATAACTGAGTCATGTTAGTGGAAAGGCCATGGAGGTCACAGGCTACAAAGACTCTTTTGAATATCTTACAGACACCCAGCCTTTCGGTGTTGCAACCTTGCCAGACAGACAATTTGTCTCCTTTTGTCGGGGCGAACAAAATGTTTCTTTATTGCACAAAGCGTTGTTTAATTTTTTTTTTTAATAGAAGCCTAATACAAAATTTGTGAATTTTGATGGACAGCCATCATGTCATTGAGTGGGAAACGTACGGGCAATACTTGTGCCAATGAAAGTGCAAGCGCAATACATGAAAGAACAAAAAAACGTAACTTTTTGCTATCTTTGAGACCATACATGTTTGAACCTTTCTGTGGTGTTTGTTATGTGTTACCTAGTGTTGTGTACCTAGGTCAAAAATTGTTTAGAAGTCTCTCATTATGCATACACTCACCGACCAGTTTGTTAGGTACACCTGTACACCTACTTATTCATGAGATTATCTAATCAGCCAATTGTGTAAAAGCAGTGCAATGCATAAAATTATGCAGATACAGGTGAGGACCTTCAGTTAATGTTCGCATCAACCATCAGAATGGGGGAAAAATGTGATCTCAGTGAGTTTGACAGTGGCATGATTTTTGGTGCCAGATGGGCTGGTTTCAGTATTTCTGTTAATGCTGATCTCCTGGGATTTTCACGCAAAACAGTCTCTAGAGTTTACTCTGAATGGTGCCAAAAACCAAAAACATCCAGTGAATGTCAGTCTTGTTGATGAGACTGGTTCGAACTGACAGAAAGGCTACGGTAACTCAGATAACCACTCTGTTCAATTGTAGTGAGCGGAATAGCCTCTCAGAATGCACAACATGTCCAACCTTGAGGCGAAAGGGCAGAACAGACAACAGCAGAAGACCAAATATTCAAGAAGTTCCACTTCTGTCAGCCAAGAACAGAAAGCTGAGACTGCAGTGGGCATAGGCTCACCAAAACTAGACCGTTAAAGACTGGAAAAACATAGCCTGGTCATGGGTGCCATCACATGCGTCAAAGAAGTATTGCCAAATTTTCATGGCAAAGCTTATAACACTAAAATAAGTGGGCTACCTGCTATAAAAACATGTTGTTGTTGTTTTAATTTTGTGTTAATTTACTGTACGTAAGCATATTATCACTGCATGCTTCTTTAAGTATATATTTGTTATTTTACTGTCTTTTACTTAAATCTCTTTGCATATACATGTTATCAGGGGCACCTGCAGGATTTCATTTGTAGCTATGCACAGGAACCTACCAATTACAGAAATGTTCCCTATACTGTCTAGGGGTGTCCGAGACATGCGCCCACGTGAGAAATTTTTTGCAAAAACTACATCAATGCATTCAACTCTGGTGACTTTGAGAGAAGCATTTTCTTCTTCAGTATGTGTATTGACATTTATGTAACTATTTGCTAAAAAGCATTTCTAAAAGACTTGTTCATGTGACACAGCACTAGTTAAAGTTTCTCAAAGTTACCTCTCAACTGTTTGTAGATTAATATCCACTTCAACCAGCGCTCTGTTTGTTCTCTGTTTCTCTACCCAGAAACTGTTTTACTGTGTGAGAAACAATCTCACCTAAATCTCACAGGGGTCTACTTTTCTCAATTCTTACCTCTATTTTTTTTTTTTTTTTTTTTAGATGGTATTTTTTTTAAATATACAGACTACAATATGGCTCTTCTTAATTCACGTTTGTTTCCCAGCAAGACTTAATGAAGTCATGTGCTGACTTACATTTATATTGTTGTTCTTGGCAGATACCTTTAACAAAAACTTAAACAGGTAATTAACACATGGATTTCTCTCTTCTGTGTAGGCAGAATGTCAAACTTAGTCACCATTCACTTTCACTGCATATTTTTTTCCATACAATGATAGTGAATACTAACATTCTGCCTAACATCTCCTTTTTAATTTCCAAAGAAGAAAGAAAGTCATACAAGTTTGCAAAAAAGTGGAAATGTGAAGTGATGACAGAATTTTCATTTTGGGTGAACTATCTCTTTAACAGTCAATGCTCACAAGACAAATGCACTGAACATGTTAACAAATGAAATCCTAAAAGAGGGGACGTTATTGCTAAATCAGTTATGATGCTTACTGAAAGACAATATCATGTATATTAAAGATAGATTATAAAATGATATTTTGAATATTATGCATGTATATTACAAGTATTAATATTAGAGTATTTGTATTATTAGTATGCATACTATTACCGGTACATATGGCATACTTACAGTAATGTGCAAAAGTTATAGGCACTTGTGAAAAATGTTGCATAGTGAGGATGTCTACAAAAATAATTACATAAATAGTTTTCATTTATCACTTAATGTCATACAAAGTCCAGTAAACATAAAAAAGCTACATCAATATTCGGTGTGACCACATTTGCCTTTAAAACAGCACCAATTCTCCTAGATACAGAATACTAGATTCTGTTTTAATCATTTCTCTTCAATCTAAGTAGTTCTGGTAGCATTACACACAAAGCTTTTGAGCTGTTTCTGCCTTTCTTGTCAAAGGTGCTGTTTTAAAAGGGCACGCCACGATGTGATGAGAACTAGAACGCTCCAATGTCGTGAGCTTGCACTGTATTAAACAGGATCGATTGTTTTATCACATCGCTTGCTTGCAGAGACGCGGCATAGCATTGTCATGTTAAATTAACAGGTTTATATGGATGTAATCTTAAAGTTCCACAAATGTGCAACTTCCTTTGCTCACTGTGCATTCACACTAAACTCGGCAAGCGTGAGAATGATGCATGAGAGAGAGAGAGAGAGAGAGAGAGAGAGAGAGAGAGAGAAACATGGTATGTGCCGCTTTACCAGAGTTAAAAATGCACGTTAATGAAGCTATACAAACTGAGAAAAGCAGTATTGCTGGGCAATACTTAAAATATAGCAATACTGGCGACGGCGGCTATGCCTGGTCTGATGAATCTCTGTTTCTGTTGAGGTACACAGATGGTACACTCAGGGCCGCATTAAGGTTGTCCTGGGCCCCTGTTAGTCATCAGAGCATTATCACTCGATGATCAAGGGCTAAACCAATGGGATTAGCTGTTGCTCACCCTCTCTATGTTTACATCAGTGTCTCCCGCAGAACACGTTTACATACGCCCTCCCGAGAACGTCGACAGGAAAATACCGCGACTGTAAAATAAAATAAAATAGCATTATTTATGGATTATTTTAAGAGACTGGATAATAAATATTATAGGAAACGTTTGGCGCTATGTATCACACACTACTTTTTTATGTTTAACCAGAAAGTTTGTTTTGAAACACTTTTATTGTCTGAAAAAAGGCAGAAAATAACACTTGTGGTGTTCCCGGTCAAAAATGACCGGACCATTACAGTTGTTTCTAAATCTCTCATTATGCATATATTATCACTGGATATTGCATTAGATATTTTTGTCAACTTTATTTCTAGTAATTATAACTGGTTTTGTACTTATTTTTAAAACTTAAAAAATGTATTGATAGTATGCCTCATTGAACTGAGCTTATACCGGGCCAGTGGGGGGTGCTGCCTGCAAAAAAATAAAAATAAAATAAATAATAACAGTAATAATGATTATGTAATAAATTAATAACCACTTGCTTGAGCTACACAAAATAGGTGTCATTCAAAAGCTTAGAATCTGGAATTTACAATGATTATAGGCAAAACTACCAATTCTTAAATACTGATTTTACATTTTCTGACATAGTAGAACTGTTCCGTTTTCATAATTTTCAAATTTGTGGTTACAACAATCATGTTTTGATTTAGTAACAACATCAAAAAGTTGATAAAGCCATGTGTTATGCAGTATATCATTGGAAAGTTCTTAGTTAGTAGAATATAATGAGCAAAATTGTTTCACTCAGAGACTGAAGTGAGTATTAGTATATTAAATTCCCACAGATACACAGGAATATAATAAACAGATGTCTTTTTGTCACATTTGCTTAATATGTCCTGAAACACATAACATGGAAAGTGGCAAATCATAACTTACAGCAGACAATCCCGATTCAAATGAGCCCAAACACAATGATGTGTAGATATTAAAATATCAATAGAGTGTACATGGAAAGACGATGCAAGAGGGCACTCAACACACATGTGTGTGTGTGTGTGTGTGTGTGTGTGTGTGTGTGTGTGTGCACGTCAGAGGACTTTGTGTGTGCAAGCACACATGTACATATGGAGATGGATGGACATCCTCCTGAATGCTAAATTTCCTACAATTTTTATTTTTATTTTTTGTTATGTCACCATTAATTTCCAGTTATGACCGGGAACACCATGAATAAGGCAAAGTGAAATAAAACCCTTAAAACGTTATGAAAATTATCAACATTTATTTGGTGTGTTCAGATGCTTTGTTTGAACAAAATAATGGAATTATGTGGGCTTTTCTCTGATACCAACATTTTTAGGGGTGTGGCTAGTATGATAATATAGAGATATGGAAATATAATTATGATAATGAGATAACATAAAAATATCATGATAAAATGTGAACAAAATATGCATCAATATGTAAAATATGTATTACAAAGCTTTTTATACTGGTTTTCATTTTGATCTGTAATACTAAAGGTTTTCAGGGTGTAGCCAATCATTTTATAGGCTAATAATTATATGCTTTGTATTCAGACAATGCTAATAATATAACCTAATATTATAATGATAAATCATTAGCCTAGATAGCAACAAATATTAATGAATAAAACTGATAGAGGCTATAATGTAAATGTTATTATCCTATAATGAATAAGATATAATGTTTTAATGTTTTTATCATTATAATATAATAATATGAATCATATATAGTAAATCTTGAATTTGTATTATTTTTATTATCATTTCTTATTTTTATAATTATTATTAAAATATTATTTGTTTGTTTGTTTGTTTATGTTATTTATTTATTTATTAATGGGCTATTATAGCCTGCTTAACCCCACACAATCTTTATTATAGATGGTTATGTTTGATTAAACATATTTGTGTTGGGGCAGAGTGGGGGTTTAGACTTTGATAGAAGTGAAGATCAGGAAACAAAGTGTATAAGATTTGCAGGCCTAACTGAAACAAGTGCTTGCCTGCATCCAGATTAATGTGATTATTTCAGGTGACATATATGACATATGTTTTAGTTCGCCTGCTATTCTGGCTGAAATTGTTTCTAGAAGTCTATTTATTAATATGCTAATGAGAAACTAAAGGGTGCACCTCAACTATTGTATTTATTGTGCACGCACACATGTTCCATGTGTCTGAGGTTAAAAAATAAGAGAGAGGGAGAGAGAGAGAGAGAGAGAGCCTTCTTCAGCACCTCTGCACGTTGTCTTTAAAGCGCTTCATTGATTTGCTCTCACAATAAGTGATGGGAAATACACCATATGGACACACTCATGTACCGGAGTCGCAGAATGAAGAATCTTAAGAGAGATTTTGTGTGTTTTGTTTCTTAGTTCGTATGAATTGAAAACCAAAACAGATTGGTTTGCAAAAAATTAAATATATTGAGCAAATATTAAAGAGAATACCAGTCGTGCAGACCGATTTGATGCAGTGTAAAAAAAATAAAAAAATAAAAAGTACAATTTCACTGCACTCTGTGTAATTTTTAGCTGATTCAGGGGAACTTGGTTGTTTTGCTTAATAAATATAAATGCTTAAAAACGTCGATAAACCCAAAATAAATAAATAAATAAATAAATCAGAGCAAATCTCCGCACTGAATTTATGACGCACTATCACAACAAAGCAATAATTCTGATTAATTCCATTGTCATTTTAATAGGATTGTATAGCCTACAACTTATATTAGTCGTCAACGGAAAATTACGCACCCATCGATTAAATGGAAACATTAGATATTACAATTTGACGTAACCTAGCAAAAAAAAGTTTTAAAATAAAAATTAAAAAATTAAAAATCAGAGATAAAAAGGTATATTCTTAGAATCTGTCGCTGACTATAGCCTATAGGTTAAAGTCAGTATTTAACAATTGAGTATTCCTTATTTGATAAGGCCAATTTTTGTGTGTGTGTGGGTGTGGGTGTGGGTGTGGGTGGGTGTGGGTGTGTATGTTTTGTTATTTTGTGTTATTTATTTATTTGGAGTAATATGATTTTGTATTTTATATGATAAGATGCTATTCGAGTCTACATCGTTTTCATGTTTTTTTATTTTTATTTATTTATTTTTTTTCTGTGCAATCAGAAAGCTACAGTTCCAGAAAGTCACAATCAAATCTGGTATTAATATTGTACATTTTTTCGATACAGCAAACATGAATATGCTGGTTTCTTATAGAGGTTTATGAAAGTCTGGCAAAATCTTAATGGTGGGTCTTGCCCAGTGGTCTATAGATATCAGAAGTCAGTGCTTTGGAGTTTGAAAAAGAACAACTTTTGAATTATAGATGAAATATGAAATTTAAAAATGAAAAACCATAGCTATCAGATCACTGATACTATTGGCCTGCCTTCAAAGCTGCCTTTGAATATTCCTTGGATTTACCCATATTCACCATTTAACTGTTCAGTAGCCCTAACCCTGCAAGAATAAAATATAACATCATTAATTCATAATCATGTCTACTTAGCAACCTGTAAGATTTTTTAGTGATTATTTTTTAAAAATAATAACAAACAATATAAAGGCCCAAAGAACGAGTTAAAGATTACATTAAGATGCAAGAGTGTGCTGTAGGCACATTTGTAAACATTTGACAAATGTAGGCTATTTTATATTTTTATACTGCATTAATAAATAATTAAACACTATTGCCTAACAACAACAACAACAACAACAACAAAAATCATGTTTTCACTCATTATTATATTCAAGTTGAAAGTGTGGCTCAGTGTAGAGTTATTTTCCATCATAAAATGAGGATGAATTTATTCACTCATGATTTAATGAGGAACAGAGAGTTTATTTCTGGAAAGAGATTGGAGATTTTTCCCATGTCTCCTCCCTATCCTCAGTAACTGTTGCAGATAGGCGCTTCTTCCTGTCGCTCATTGACTCTTTTGTGAGTGTGCGTGCGTTTATGAATATGAGGGCATGTCCTACAGTGTGAACACGCGAGCCCAAAACACTAGAGAGGCTGCCCACGCGCTGTCCCACTCCTTTTTTACTGGAGTGCACCACAGACAGACATACACTGAACCGGCAGCATCACGCAGGTTTTGCGGTATAACGACTTGTGAGGCGCTTTTTCCAAGGAATAAATTCCCACCGCACAGATCAACACCTACTGCACCACAGAGGAGCAGAGAGTTACCCACAGGTAACAGTTTCACTTCACATCAACCATTAAATCTCCCTTCACATGCATTTATTTCATATTCATGTATTTATTTATTTCAGTAAATTCGAGTTTATTCTAACCAAATAGACAGCATATTTTAATTTAGTGGAATAGTGTTTATAGGCTACTATATTTATAATATATCTAAATCACATAAGACATATTTGCAAGACATCAGTTGTAATATATTTAAAATATAATAATTAAAATATAACAACCACTGCATTATTATTATTATTATTATTATTATTATTATTATTATTATTGATCATGCTTATTTGTTAATACGTTCATAGTTTGGAGACAAATATGATACGAGAAAACAAGAATGTCGACTGTTTGCCTGTTTAGATTGATCGAAATATTTGGGAGGCTTATCAGAATCAGAATCAGAATCAGAATGAGCTTTAGTGCCAAGTATGCTTACACATACAAGGAATTTGTCTTGGTGACAGAAGCTTCCAGTGCACAAATAATACAGCAACAAGACAGAGATAATAATAAAAAATAGAATAAAAATAAAAAGTGAATAGAAAATAATGTATAGAAATACACAATAACACACACACACACACACACACACACACACACACACACACACACACACTATATATATATATATATATATATATATATATATATATATATATATATATATATATATATATATATAGGCTACGTATTGACAAATACAAATCTGTTATATGCAGATGCAATGGAATGCATGGCAGAAGAGCACTTCTTATATATCACTTCTTCAATGAGAAACTGTCGATGAAAGGAAATGCATAAAAAAACTAAAGGATTAGCTATTTTAAATGAACACCCAAGGCCTTTTTTCAAGGCCTTATTGTGCAACATGTGCTTTTGGTAACATCTGAGCTTACATTCTCTTAATTACAATACTACAAAGTCTATATAAAATAAAATAATTACAGAGTAAGTGCATGTATCTCATTAGTATTACTCTGTATTTATGTAATTACCCTGAAATATGAACACTCATGTAATTTCGCAGGTGTTTAGCAGGCGCTCGGCGGGGCGGGATGGACTACAGTTATGATACGGACTTGGAAGAGTTGTGTCCGGTGTGTGGGGATAAAGTTTCTGGCTATCATTATGGTTTATTAACCTGCGAGAGCTGCAAGGTATTATATCAACTAAATATTTCTCTCTGTACATTTTTATTTTATTATTTATTTTTATTTTATTATTTTTATTTTTGCAGCCATTAGGTAACGTTTGTACATTGTAAAATGGTGTGCTTCATGTGGTAACATCTAAATTAAACTGTTTTATTAAATAAATATAGCTTAAAATAGCCTTTTAAAGATAACAACTGCACAGTTTTCTGATTTTAAAGTACTACCAAAAGCTTAGATGTTAAATACTATTTGATATTTCGATTAGGCTAGTTGTGTACTTGCTCTACTTAGGCTATTCATCTAGATTGTTCCTTCATAAATAGCCACAATTTTTTTTAAAGCAGTAGGCCTATTTATTTTAGTTTATTTACCTTTAACAAATAGAATGAAAAAAGGGACAACAATTCATAACTGTATTTTTTATTATTATTATTATTATTATTATTATTATTTTAAGGGCTTCTTTAAGAGGACCGTACAGAATAATAAACGGTACACGTGTGCGGAGAGTCAGGACTGTAAGATTGATAAAACCCAGCGGAAACGGTGTCCGTTCTGCCGTTTCCAGAAATGTCTCAACGTCGGGATGCGACTGGAGGGTAAGTGGTACATATTTAGTCTCATTTTTAATCTCAAATTCATTAGAGAGGATTACATGAGAGCTTATTCAATGAAAATCATAAAATTAGTAATTATTCAATTGTTTAAATGTTTAATGTTAAATGTTGTTTAAAAAGTTACATTTAATGTCTGGCTTTTCAAGAGTTTCTCAAAATCATAATAATAAGAATTAGGAATTATTAGCCGTTTCATCTGATTATTTTACAGTACTTTTATTTTTAATTTTTATTTTTATTATGATTACATTTAATGTAATTAAATGCTATATCTATGCATATACTTTTCCATACTCATTGAAAAATCAAATAATTATAAGAATGTTGATTATAATATCATATTTAGTTAGAAAGCCACTTTCTAGTGAATTACATAAAGAGCTACCTTGGTCTATTATAAAACAGAAACTGAATAAAATTCCCATTGCAGCCGTTTGAATAGTCTCAGAAATGTAGAATAAAAAAAAAAAAAGGAGTCGAGAAGAAAAAATCGACAGTGGAAAAAGAAACTGCTGTGCTTCTTGCAAGGTCGCTATTATCAGCAGGCACATTTGCGCTTTGCTTTTCGGATCAAGGTTAAGTATTCATTTAATGACGGCTCTATTTTTAATCAGTCAGTCTATAGAAGTATTTTTAACTAGTTCGTGAGTTAATAGAAGGACGAATTTTAGAGAAACGGACAAGAAGTACTAGCACATATTTGCTTATAGAACAAGATTTCCTTTTGTTGTAAAAAACAAAGAGTAAATGACGTGAAGTGGCGTATATAATTTATTTTATTAATGTTATTTATTGTTAATATTAATATTATTATATACAATTTAGCGATTTCTATGTAGCCTAATTGTTATTACATAAATAGCCTACACACTTAAAAAAAAAAAAAAAAAAAAAAAACTTTTATTTTTTTTTTTTTTTTTTTTAAGATTTACGCATTTCAATTGTATAACACATTTCCATCAAAGTGAATTGAGTTTAATCGAACAAAATTAAATTAATGAAATCTAAATCTATTTACAATTTGTTATACAATTAAAATACGTAAATCTTAAAAATAGACTGAAATATTTTTGAGTGTGTCATATAAAATGTACCTTCTGAATAAGTTTGATCAATTGTAATATTAATAACATTATACAATTAATGAATTTTAATTATACAGTTTAATATGGTATTCAATAGATTATTAGATTGTTTTTCATTCCCTTGTTTTTGCTCATAGCGGTGCGTGCGGATCGAATGCGAGGAGGGCGGAACAAATTCGGCCCCATGTACAAACGAGACCGGGCATTAAAGCAACAGAAGAAAGCCCTCATTCGGGCGAGTGGCTTAAAGATGGCAGCCACGCCCCCTTTGCTATCATCACCCCAGACTGACTACAGCTTCAACACCGCACTGTCTGTCCCAACTCCAAAAACCCCTCATCCAAACATCGGCACCTCTGTGGTCCCTTCCGAATATGAACGCAGCTTGTACGCATCCAGTTCTCTGAGCTTGTCTGTGCCCGTACCCTCCCATACTTCTCTGCCAACTCAGTACCCATACCCACCCTTACCTGGCCGTGCCATCAAATCCGAGTACCCCGACCACTACACAAGCTCAGAGCACTACACCAGTGCAAGCTCGCCAGAATCTGTGCTAGGGTACACGTATGTCGACCAGACGCGAGTGTTGTCGAGCCCCACCGTGGCCCCACCAGGCCTGACGGTACCAGCGCTGGTTCTGGAATTTGTTCGCTGTGAGCAAGATGAGCTGCAGGTGCAAAGCAAGATAAGCACCCACTTGGCCCACCTGCAACAGGAACAGAACTCTCTGAGCGCCGCAGTCAATCAGAATCAGGAACAGAAGACGCGACATGCAGCCAAACCGGAACGGCTCACCACCTTTGGCATGATGTGCCACATGGCTGATCAGACACTCTTCTCCATCGTGGAGTGGGCACGTAGCTGCATCTTCTTTAAGGAGCTCAAGGTGAGTGTGAACAGAAGTGAAGTAAAATTCATTATTTTAGTGAATTGTAAGTGCAACTAAAGAGATCTGAATTGAGATGCACAAGGGAAGTAAATTATGTCTCATGCAATGCTCTTCAGTGAATGCACACACAAAAGCAATGTTTGCATGATGAAATGATGCTGACATGGATGAACAGGGATGAGAAGGGAATATGAGCAGCTTCCTCAGCCTGTGTAGGTGTATGTGTTTCCAGATAAACAGTCGCAGCCTGCTGTGTTTGCTCAGGCCCACTGTTGCATTTATAATGGATCTAGTATGCAGACAGTCTCATCCGATGTAATCACCAAAAGTGTTTTTGTATTTCTTGTTGGGTGTTATTTAAAAAAAGACTAAGCAGATATGGATGCATATGTGGTTTTGTAATTAAATAAAGAGCGTAAATAACTGGAAGCATTAGATTCTAATGATGGTTTAATGGTGCTGTGTTGAAGGCAACAAAAATGTTGTGAATGTTTTGTGTTTGCATGCATGGGAATGGCCAGTTGCATACGTATTTTATGCAATGTGGCGAGGTTCTATCTTTGTCGAAGGATTTTCATCCTTGTAAAATGGTTAGTTCACCTAAAAATGAAAATTCTGTCATCATTTACTCACCCTCATGTTATTCCAACCCGTACGACTTTATGTTTTGCATGGAACACAAAAGGAGATGTTAGGTAGAACGACAGCCTCAGTCACCATTCATTTTCATTGTTTGGAAAAGAAGGTGCACTGAAAGCGAATGGTGACTGAGACTAACATACTGCCTATACAATTTGTGATACTGGTTTGGAACAACATGAGGGTGAGTATATGATGACAGAATTTTATTTTTGAGTGACCTATTAGGGATGCACCGATAGGATACCGATATTTACCAAATTAAAGCCATCGGAATATCGGTCATAAGCATGAAAATGGCAAAATGAAAAACCGATGGTTTATTTATAATTAATTGCATGAATTTATTGTGTTGTAAAGTTTATAAACATTTTTCTGTGTGCAATATAGAGAACCACCTACCAGAACAAATGAAATCCGAAAAAATAAAGTATGTCGAATGCATAATGATTTGTATAATGTTCTATCATAATATATACAATTTTATATATTTCTCTGTTTTTGAGAATGCATCCTAGATTCTTTTGGTTCTCACCAGAGCCTAGACATCACAACAATATGGGATTTCAGAGTCAATCGTGTGAGACAAAGACAGCTGCGTTTCTTATCAAATGAAAAAGTATCTGACATTTTTGAAACTGTATCATGACTGGCTTGCACAGTTTAGCGGCATTTTCACAATGTTACAAAATCTTGGGAGTCGAGGAATATCAGCATCTTGAGAGGTGTAGTTTTTTGCATGTTTACAGTTGTATTTATTCTGAAATTTTGGATTTACTGATTAATTAGAAGTGCTTTGACAGATTTAGGTGAATGTCAGTACATGTACGTTTTCGGGAAGAAAATAACAGTCATAAAATAGAGTGCTCAGGTTATATTGTGTCCATTATAACCCATGGCATTGAATGATCTTTAAATAAAACACTTGAGTTTTGGTGGTACTGGAGAGGTCTTTAAATAAACTCATGAGTGTATGTTGTCTTAAAGGAAACAGAGGATACACTCCTTTCTTTTGTCCATTCTAACTCCTGTTGCTCTCTGTAGTGTTTCCAAACCTTGCTGACAATGCAGCATACACACAATCATACATTACAGCATCCCGTACACACACAATACATTGTAATGTTATTCTGGCTCATCCACATAGACAAGTGGACAAAAATACACAGTGAAATCACACACACACACATACACACACACCCTCTCGCTTCCTTTCTCCCTCACACACATATTTACATAACTGTCTTAACACACACACACACACACACACACACACACACACACACACACACACACTCACTGTTCAATTTGAGACACTTCCAAAACAAGAGATAAAACAGAGGTATGAATTAGAGGCTAGAGAAAAAAATTTGAAGAAAAAAAAGTTATAAGTTAATCAGAAGAATTGTTTTAAATGAAAATACATAACTATATTCAACTGTCCAGACTGGTTTCGAGCTGATAGAAAGGCTACAGTGACTCAGATAACCACTCTGTACAATTATAGTGAGCAGAACAGCATCTCAGAATGCACAACACATCGAACTTTGAGGTGGATGGGCTACAACAGCAGAAGACCACGCTGGGATCCTTATTAGGACCATAGTGTTCCTAATAAAGTGTGCAGTGAATGTATATCTGAAAGAAGACTTCTAAATTATAGCTGCATTGCAATATCTTCATTAAAATAACTGCACTGTTTCAGTATAGTATCGAAGGCACCACAATAGTTGGTTTTATATTGTTCTATTAACAAGGTAATTGTTAGTGTCTGCACCTGTCCCATCGGCTCGAATATGAGTAAACCGTTTTCTTGATGTTTTTTAATCTTAACATAAATTGTGTGACTAGTCCCTTGCTTTTATGCACTCACAACCTGTGTGTTTGTGTGTGTGTGTGTGTGTGTGTGTGTGTACTGTGTACGCATGTGTGTGTGTGTGTGTGTGTGTGTGTGTGTGTGTGTTGGGGGGGTTAGCAACAACATTCCACTCCAGATAACAGGAGAATGCTGCACTGTCCATTTGCTCTATCTGGGCTCTGATTGTGAAGGTTTTTATTCGACAAATCTCAATCATTTTAATACATCAGATCCTCCTTCAGAAAATAGTAGTTGTTGCACATTGTTATACTACTATAGTAATAGTAATTGCAACTCTCAAAAAAATTAAGTTTCCTATCACAAAGGGTTTAACAGCATGATATCACATAGGAGACACAAAAACTCTATCGAGTTTTAAATCAACAAAACCTGCCTCCCTACCCTAAACCTTAAAACTAAACCTAACTGATAGTCATAAGCGTAATTTACAGGTGGGATGGGTGGGACATGTCCCTACCACTTTTTGCCTTTGCCAATTTTGTCCCCACCACTTTTTGAAATAACTTTCATCAGGAAAGTGTCTAATGCAGAAGAAGCATCTGCAGTTCTTGACGCGCGTTCTGCTCGCACCCCATTCTCATTTCCAGTTAAGCTGCAAAGCAAAATGCAAACAGATGCACTCTTCGTTTATTAAAATAAAATGTTTTATGGGGGCAGATTAGAACCCAGAACTCCTTGTACTACTCTACTTTACTATTAGACCAATCAGTCATGCTGGCTAAAATTTACTGATTCATGTATTTATCCACTGACTAACAAAATCAAAGTACTGACAGTGGCAGATGTACGGATCAAGTTATCAAATTAATTATGTGAAATATTAAATTGCTCATCAAAACCAACTGTTTACCTAACAGTAAAAGATTATTTGAAATGATCTGCACATAACCTAATTAACTTCGTGACATCACCCCCAATAACAGCCAAAACTGCTTATTGTTACGTGCTGATCATAAGACACTGTAAAGAACCATTTAAGTTCTTTTATTTTTAAGTGTATTATTTCTGATATTTCTGATTAGCAATGACAAGTCAAATCAATTGATTCTAAACTAATTAACAATACATTTTCCTCAGTTTGATTTAGTCCGCCACCCACATGTTTGAAGATATCTGATTTAACTCAGAGCTGCATAATGAATAACAGAATGGTTCAGTTGCCTAAAATGCTTCCCCATAATTGTCATTTCGTAGTGTTTGTTTCTTATGTGATATACAGTATGCAGTATACTGCCATAGGTGGACACACACTGACTGCAATGAAAAAATACCCCATCTTTCAGACTATACGTATTTTGGAAGTAATAGTAATTACAAAACAGTAATTATTCTTGTTTCACTATTAAAGGAATATTCCAGGTTCAATACGAGTTGAATCGACAGCATTTGTAGCATAATGTTGATTATCACAAAAAATAATTTCGACTCGTCCCTCCTTTTCTTTAAAAAAAGTAAAAATCGAGGTTACAGTGAGGCCAATATTTGGAGGGTTTAAAGGCAGAAAAGTGATGCTTATAATTTTATACAGTAAAAGAACTTACATTCATTTTTCTGTTGAAACTTGTGTATTATTTGAGCTGTAAAGTTTAAATTGTCATTTTACAGTTGTTTTAGTTACATCATCATGGCAACGAAGTTGTATAGTTGGATATAACTTTACGTAGAAAAGGTTAATAAGCGATTTTATCACACTAAAATCATGTTAACATGCATATTGTTTACATCTTTTGGCTATACTTTTGAAACGTTCACGGATTCACTTCCAGTGTAAGTGCCTCACTGTAATCCAGATTTTAGCTTTTTTTTTCTAAGAAAAGGAGGGACAAGTTGAAAAAAAATTTTTTTTTTATTTTCTTCCATTTTCTCCCCAATTTGGAATGCCCAATTTCCAATGCGCTCTAGGTCCTCGTGGTGGCGTAGTGACTCACCTCAGTCCTGGTGGCGGAGGACGAATCTCAGTTGCCTCCGCATCTGAGACTGTCAGTCCACGCATCTTATCACGTGGCTTGTTGTGCGCGTTACTGTGGAGACGTATCGTGTTTGGAGGCCCACGCTATTCCCCTCGGCATCCACGCACAACTCACCACGCGCCCCACTGAGAGCTAAAACCACATTATAGCGACCACGAGGAGGTTATCCCATGTGACTCTACCCTCGTTAGCAACCAGGCCAATATAGTTGCTTAGGAGACCTGGCTGGAGTCACTCAGCATGCCTCCAGGGATGGCAGTCAGCGTCAATAATCGCTGAGCTACCCAGGCCCCAGGACAAGTCAAAATTAATTTTTGTGGGTATGCCACAATTGGTGTTGATTGAGCTTAACTTGTATTGAACCCAGAATATTTATTTAAGATTAATCTCTTTCCTAGAGTGCAGTGATGTGTGATGGTATCAGATGGCACTACCATGGTATCGTGATATAGCATTGATAAACCATGGTATTTATGCAGTATTTCAAAGAATACCATGCTGCGTGTTTAAAAACATGATAATAATATGGTGTCATGTCTAAAAAAGGAACTAAGGCAATACCATGGCACTTTTTTGTAAGTGATATGGCACTGCTGACTACAGAGACACTAATATATCCACAAGACAGTACTAGGGCAGGATGCTACAGAGTTTACTAATTCAATCATCACTTCCTCTGTCTGTGCTGATAGATTGTTTCCACTTCACACTGTTACCTGGACAGGTGTGCTCACACACTCTCACACACCACACCCACATGTATTCCGGATGTGAACTGTTAGATTATTTACTCTCTGAGGACAAATATATTCAGTGCTCAGACAAACAGAACTACACACTGGATTGCACACTCATTTAGAGTGTTTGACACTTAGGCACAGAGTTGAAAGATGTTTTGGATAAGTTGTACATCCCAGTCTACAACCAACAGCACACTACAGAAAACTGTAATGTATTCTCTAAGTGTGAGAAATAAACCTCAAAAGTATTGTTAGATATGATTTTCAACATCTCTTTCTTGACTTAATATTTGATTGAACTACCAAAGACATTTCATACAAAATGCAATTAAAATGCAAAATAACCGTTTTTATTTTCAAGATGATGAATTAATGCCACACTATGAATTAAACGAGATCATGTGACAACAGTTCAGCAAACTACAATTTAAAAATGTTTAACATTGTTCTGCATACTATTTTGTAAATAGTATACAGTTTATACTTAGCAGTGTGCAGTAAGCAGTACACTTTAAGTGTAATAGTGGCCATTCTCCACAAATAAAAAAAATTCATTAAAAAAAAATGGTTGTCACAGACCTCATTTTTTTTTTTTTTTTTAATCAAATTTTTTATTATTATTTTTTTTTTACTTTTGTCCATCCAATCAAATAATAAGTAGAAAAAAAAAGAGAGATAATATTACTTCCTGTTTATTCATCACACTTTAAATGGAAGGTCAAGTAAAGCCAAAGTCATTTTAGCAAGTCAGTCCACTGGCAGCCATCTTTAGAATGCTCCCAGGCAGCTATTTTTCTATGTAAGCAAGCAGCATGCAAGGGCAGCTCCTATCTATTTAAAAGAGGAAAAGACCGAAATCTCCAAAATGGTTAGTCAAGATTACAATCAAAGAACATATTTCAAATCAGCAGTAAAATCTGACAACACCGGTTTCATAAAGTGTGCTTCTTTACCTCAGATTACGCAAAAAAAAACCCCACAATTTTCCCAGCTTGTATAGCTAATGCACGTTCTCGAGTTGACTGTTGACTGGCTTTTTTACTTCAAAGGTGGGACTTCATCCACTACATCCGTTGACCGTTGGTCGTTCCAATTTCACCCATTAATTTTAATAGAAGTGGCCTTGCTAAATAATCTCTGGTCAAGCGCAATACATTGCAGAAAATGTCATGCAGTTCTGTTGTATACTGTATACATACTATATGCTGCAAAAAAGTAATAGGTTAGATACGTTCATATATATTCACATATGTGGATATTTGTGTTCTACAACACAAAAAGAACCAGGACTACTCAGTTAAATTAAACAGAGGCACATACAGAGAACGATATAGCTAGAAGAATAAAGGCTGTGTTGCAGAACTCTGGGACATCAGGCAGGTATTATCGCTGATAAACCGAGGGTTACGAAATATACTTTATGAAACACTGACAGGGAGTTGTTAGTGGCTTTCAAGTGCAGAAGTGAGTGTGTCTGCGAGCGATTTCGGAGTCAACAGCTATTGCTGAGAAATGGACAAGGGTCTTGTTTTACTTTTAATCTTTTCAGAGCAAACCACTCTCTCTGTCCCACATAATAGCCCACACTAAGGTGCCAAGGGCATTTGACACTCTCCAAAAGGGACTTGAAAATGCACTTAGACTGGTGCTGCAGAGGACAAACTGAAAAATGATAGTAAATTGTAGGTCTAATATTCAAAAAAGGATGTTTGCTATTCTGAAAGTTCTTTCTTTAGCACTTAGAAACTTACTACATTCTGTAGACACATGCAGTATGTTCATCATTATAATTTGCTTTTTGTCACTTTTATTGATAGAACAGTTGAGAGAGGACCAGATAAGTTCAGGATAAGTTCGGGAAGAGGGGATGAGACTAGAAAATAACTTGAGCCAGATTCAAGCGCCCGAATAAGCGCCACCATGCAACATGTCGTACCCTAACCCTAACCCAACATGAACTATGTCATCACGATTTTTGGCTAGGTTTAACCCATATCCCAAACCTAAACTTAACCATAAAGTCTAACCCCTTACCGAAACCCTAAACATAACCATGATTTTAATAGGAAAATAACTTTTGTATTACATAAATATTGAACGAGTAAACTAATTTGTTCACTGTCATGTCCTTTCTTAAAATAAAGTTCTGGATAGGAAGCTAGCTTAAATTTGATGCTTGTATTGTATTGATTTGAAATTCTGTTTGTTGATTGGTTGGTCTGTTTGGGAATAAAAGTCAAGGTCGAGCCAAGTCGTACGATATCTTATGATTTCGCCATCTCATACAAATTATGATGAGTTTGGCCAATTGCTGTCCAAGATGGCCACTAAATGGACTGACTTGCCTCAAAGGGACTTTGGTTGATTACTGTTATATATCATGTATACAGTAGGCTATATACTACACAGTGTGCAGTGTGCTAGTATTGCATTCAAAACGTAGCCAGACAAAAAGGCATATACATACCATCATCACAAGATTTATTAGCATTAGCCTAGTTTCCTTGGGTAAACTAGCTTTATCTCCATATTATATATACTGTATTATAGCAAATGACTAAGTTTCATAGCAATATTTGTTGAATTACAAATATCAGGAACAGTTGTTAGTAGCTAATATATGTTGTGCTAGAACTATACAATCATTACTTTTAGTAACGCTAGTTTCTAGCGAACAAGGTTTGCTAAACCGTCAATCATCAGCTAATTGAATCTCTACAAACGTAATGCCGTTCTTTAGAACTGAAACGGTATGTTATCAGTATTGCATTCAGTAATGCCATTTGCCTAGATATGCCCCAAACTCTTTGTTTTGCTGGCCCTTGTTTGATTTCATGTGTGGATATGCATGTTTATTTCTGTCTTTGTTATAGCACATTGTGTACCTGCGTATCAACATACTGACTCCAGCTTCCTTCATTGTGTATGGAATGTGCCTTAAAGTCTTTCGTCATGGCAACGGGAGCACGTTATAAAGGGAGTGATGGAGCTAGCGTTCCATTATATGGGCTTTAAAAAATAATCTGTATGCTTTGCCAGCAATTAACTGTGCCGCCTTAGAATTATATCATCCAAATGACTGGCTATTTTCAATCCAATTAAACCTGCTAAATTGGACACTGAATAAACACAATAGCTGTCTGCTAATGTGGATCTTTAAATGGACAGCGATCCAAATATCTGCTCATCTGAATTATGGTGCTGTCCATTCTGTTTCATTTTATAGCTGAATGCTATTGTGTTGGCTGGGGAAAACTTGCAGCTCGCTGGAAATTTTGTGTGGTTAAGGCTTATTTTAAAGATATCTGTATGTGCAAGAGTGTAGTGTGTGTGTGCATGTGTGTGTGTGTGTGTGTGGTGGGTTTGGGTGGTTTACAAGGACATTTTTGTTTAGGTTACAAACTGGTAATTACAAGGGTATTATGCTATAAATGTGGTTTATGAGGACATTTCTAGTGTCCCCATAATTCAAATTGCTTAAAAAACATACTAAACGATGTTTTATTGAAAATGTAAAAATGCAGAACGTTTTTTGTGAGGGTTAGGTTTAGGGGTAGGGGTAGGGGATAGAATCTATAGTTTGTACAGTATAAAAATCATTATGTCTATGGAGAGTCCTCATAATGATAGCTGCACCAACATGCATAGGGACACTGACATATTCATATTGTACTGCATTGAATATGAATATCTAAATATGCAGTGCTGTACAAAAGTCTATTATCAGCATACCAATTTGAGTTAAAAGTTTAGTTTAAAAAATGTCATACATTTCTGAAATTCTTACTATGTGTACTATATGTTATATGCTGTATATTTGTTTGCTTAAATGACAGCATGCACTTGAGCTGGCATGGACTGTACAAGTTTGTGTTAAAACTGATGATCCATGTTATCCCAACATGATTTGAGAAATTTCAAAATAGCATATTGTGTGCTTCAATGGAAGCAAAGACTTTTTGTACAAATTAGTTAACATGGTCAATGTTACAAATTGTTTTAGGGACCTATAAATAGTGCAGAATCTTAAATGTTTTGAATAAAAAATTAAAAAAAATATGCCATCTTTATTTTACTATTAAATTACTATTTATTTATTTTATATTACTTCTTCATTTATTTGATTTTTCATATATTTTTTTATTCATTATTATTTTTTGGTTGTTGTTTTAAATGTTCAAAATCATAAAACTTTTGTTTGTTTATTTCCAGGTTTAAATTTTTTTTTTTTTTTTAAAGAAATCATAAAAAATCTTTTAAATGTGGTCTCAGACTTATGGACCTGTATATTATATTGCCATGACTTATATATACTGTACATACATAGACAAACAAGTCAGGGCAATATAATATACAGTGAGGTCCTGATTCTGAGACCACATTGAAAAAAAATATATATGTATGTAATTATGTATGTATTATATATGTACTGTATGTATCCGAGATATGGCCTCATCCGAGATGAAGATGAGTCTACATACAGAAGGGTGGTTAAACAGCTGGCTGTCTGGTGCAGTCAAAACAACCTTGAGCTGAACACACTCAAAACAGTGGAGATGACTGTGGACTTGAGGAGGAACACCCCAACACTGATCCCCCTCACCATTCTAAACAGCACTGTGGCAGCAGTGGAGTCATTCAGTTTCCTGGGCACTACCATCTCACAGGACCTGAAGTGGGAGACCCACATTGACTCCATTGTGAAAAAGGCCCAGCAGAGGTTGTACTTTCTTCTCCAGTTGAGGAAGTTCAACCTGCCACAGGCGCTGCTGATACAGTTCTACTCAGCAGTCACTGAGTCTGTCCTCTGCACTTCAATAACTGTCTGGTTTGGTTCAGCTAAGAAATCAGACATCAGAAGAATACAAAGGACAGTTCGGAGTGCTGAGAGGATTATTGGTTGCCCCCTGCCCCCCTTCAAGAACTATACACTTCCAGAGTGAGGAAAAAGGCTGGAAAAATCACTCTGGACCCCACTCACCCTGCCCACTACCTTTTTGAACTGTTGCCTTCTGGCCGACGCTTCAGAGCTCTGAGCACCAGAACCGTCAGGCACAGGAACAGTTTTTTTCCCTCAGGCTATCCATCTCATGAACAGTTAAAACTGCCCCTTTGAGTAATAATTATGTGTAATACACAGCTTAGTCTTTTTATATTATCCAACACATCCTACCTCTTCTGCCATTACATTCCCTTGCACTGTACATAACCAATTTGTATTTAGATTTGCACTACGTATGTGTGTGTGTATGTATATGTATGTATATATATATATATATATATATATATATATATATACTATATATGTATATATGTATATATATATATATCATATATGTATATATATATATATATATATATATATATATATATATATATATATATATATATATATATATATTGTCTATTGTGTATTCTATATATTTTTTTTCTTTTCAATATTTATCTATTTTTTATTCAATTGTAATTATTTTTTAAAAGTCTTGTTGCTGTTTTTGTATTGTTGTGTACTGGAAGCTACTGTCATCAAGACAAATTCCTTGTATGTGTAAGCATACTTGGCAATAAAGCTCATTCTGATTCTGATTCTGATTCTGATTCTGATGTATATGTAATTATTTTACAAATTGTAATATATAATGTATTTATATATATATATATATATATATATATACACTACCGGTCAAAAGTTTTGAAACACTTGACTGAAATGTTTCTCATGATCTTAAAAATCTTTTGATCTGAAGGTGTATGCTTAAATGTTTGAAATTAATTTTGTAGACAAAAATATAATTGTGCCGCCATATTAATTTATTTCATTATAAATCTAAAATTTAATTAAAAAAAAAAAGTTTTTGAAATTGATGACTTGGACCAAATAATAAAGAAAAGCAGCCAATTCCTTCAATACTGTTTAAAAATCATCCCAGGGTGATACCTCAAGAAGTTGGTTGAGAAAATGTCAAGAGTACATGTCTGCAAATTCTAGGCAAAGGGTGACTACTTTGAAGATGCTAAAATATAACAGTTTTTATTTATTTTGGATTTTGTTTAGTCACAACATAATTCCCATAGTTCCATTTATGTTATTCCATAGTTTTGATGACTTTACTATTATTCTAAAAGTGAAAAAGAAATTATAATAAAGATTGAGTAAGTGTTTCAAAACTTTTGACCGGTAGTGTGTGTATATATATATATATATATATATAGTGTGTGTGTGTGTGTGTGTGTTTGTAAAATAATGAAGGCAGTGTGTAGATCAGCTTTACCCACAAAAAAGAAAAATCGGAGATCTCTTTATTAAAGAGTAAAGAGTCTTTAAAATCTCAACACTTTCTCTCATAATAATAATCTCACATGTTTCTCACGGTGTGCTCACATTTCCCAATATACCAAAATCTGCAATCAAATGAACTCATAAACAAACAACTAAGCTATATCTAAGCTATAATCATCAGCATTATTAGCTCATTATTCAATATATCATCAATTCTCTAATTAGTTTCTATTATCTTTTCTCCAGTATTTTTGGAGGAAAAACTGAGATAAAGTTACTGAAATGAGATATAACTGAGAACTTCATTATGCTATGAATGATGAGAAAACCTTTAGCAATAACATTTTCCTCTATGTTTCTCTGCCTAATAGGTAGGAGACCAGATGAAGTTGCTGCACAACTGTTGGAGTGAACTGCTTGTGCTGGACTACATTGCCAGACAGTTACAACATGGGAAAGGGGACAGTGTGCTTCTCATTACTGGACAAGAGGTAGCACACACAAAATTACATACATGCACATATACAGTATGCACTTAATTCAAACATTTATTTCATATTAAGTATGTGTGTGTGTGTGTGTGTGTGTGTGTGTGTGTGTGTGTGTGTGTGTGTGTATCAGGTTGAGCTTGCTTCATTACTGGCCCAGGCAGGGGTCACTCTGAGTGGGATGATACAGAGGGGTCAGGAGCTAGTGCATCATCTACGAGAGCTTCAGCTTGACCGCAGAGAAACCGCCTGTCTCAAATACCTCATCCTCTTTAATCCTGGTGAGACAGCACAAGCACACAAACACACAGTCTTGCTCATGATATTCACATTATCCTTAAAACCAGGGGGTGGACTACCAAGATTATTTTCAGTGAGAAAAATGAACTTGAAGCACGACATAAGCAATCACTTAGTTATGCAAATTATTAATCATTGAAAATGCAAATTACTAATAATTAAGTTAATGTGGTTTTTAAACTCAAATTAAAACCTGTATGAAAAATGACTTGAAGTCGCCATATTCTACAATTTTTTAAAATATTATATTCTTTTCCCTGAAGCAGCTTAGTCTCTGTAAATGGTCTGGTTGAACTTGGGGGGAGGTTTGCATTTTGCTTTCTATATAGACTCACTTGGCACTTTATTAGGAACACTATCTTAGTACCGTAGCCTTTTTGTCAGCTCAAACCAGTCTATCATCAAAAAGGCGTTTCGTTTTTTTGTTTTTGGCACCATTCTGAATAAACTCTAGAGACTGTTGTGTCTGAAAATCCCAGGAGATCAGCAGTTAAAGAAATACTCAAACCAGCCCGCCTGGCACCAAAATCATTCCACGGTCTAAATCAATGAGATCGCATTTTTCCCCCATTCTGATGGTTCATGTGAACAAAAACTGAAGCTCCTGACCTGTCTTTGCATGATTTTATGCATTGGACTGCTGCCACATGATTGGCTGATTACATAACTGCATGAATAAGTACAGTAGTTGTAGGGGTGTGCTTAATGAGTGTGGTCTTTTAATTTAAAAGAGTAGGGCAAATCCTGTTTTCCTTGATATTTCCCTTTTAAAGCTGCTGTAAGTAATGCTAACTGTCTTGCATCTGTTAGATTTAAGTCAGAGTCATTTTTCTTTCAGAGCTAGAAAGAAGGTCAAAGTAGTCAAGCAAAGGTATACTGTTTACGAACATTCGGGACCTTGAGTTGGTTGGGCTACAACAGCAGAAGACCATGTCAGGCACTTTATTAGGACTGTAGTGTTCCTAATAAAGTGCTCAGTGAGTGTACAGGGCGTGCAAACAATTAATTTATTTACTGTATATCGTAGCCCTTGCTGTTTGATAATCGTACTATGTCATATTGCAATTTAGATTTTATTTAGATTAATCATTCCTCAGAAAATGTCTCTACGCGAACGATCGTACAAATGTATGTAACTGTTCACTCCAGTGTGTTGATTGATCTCGAAGAAATGAAGAAATCAACCAGAAATTTTTTTTGCCATCAAAGTCGGTAAAACACCAGCTCACACCCACCAAAGACGTGGACCAATGGCAGTAAGGTGTTTAACAGCCAGTACGAAGTTTTCCTGGGAGTTTGCGCTGGCAAGCTGTTTCGAACCACTGCAACAAACTATTTTTGGCCAGATTTTGTCCGAAATGATGACACACGTGTTATTTCTTTGATTTTGCTAGAAATATATTGTCACCCTTAACCACTGATTCAGACCCCGCCCCAAACCTCCAACCTCAAGCCCTCTTTTCAAAGCCCCGCCCTCCAAAGCCTTATCAACAAACCCAAAATGACTGACAGACAGAGAGGCAACTCAAGTTTTCTGATAGGTTAACATGTATGGGCTGATTTTCCTTGTACCCCCCCCCCCCCCCTCAGTTGGACAGCAAAACGACTAAGGTGGACCCCTCCAGTCAGACACGTCTAGTTTCGGGCTTGTTAATATTTTAAGTTTAGTGCTTACACTTTTTATCCTATCTATTTTTATTTAATAAACAGATTTCAAACCCTATAATTGGTTGATGTAATAACAACATTATTCAGCATCTCTACAATAAAAGTTTTTGTATTGTAAATGTTTCTCTTAATACAGAAGTGCTTTAATGAGTTTTAGTTGTTAACTTATTCCAGAGGCCAAACAAGTTCCTATTAATGAGGAAGAGGTGAACATTTTCATGTGCTTCTGTCTGGCTCTATCTGTCTCTCTGCCTTCAACAATGTTGATGATGTTTTATTAGTTTAATATAAAAGATATTTTCATAGCTTCTGTGATGGCGCCCGTCACCCCGTTTTATTGAACATATTTATATTTCCCCTGCTGGGATTTGACCGAGGCTAATTAACTTCTCAAAAGATGAATATTGCATTGATTTCGAGCCGCGCTAACGAGGACGCAGTTGTATTGGTTATTTGTCACTGCTTTGCTCTGAGTGGCATCGTGTTTTGTGTGACACGGGCGTGTGGTAACTGGGTAATGGGCTTAATTAAAATGAAAGCCTTCTGAATCACTCCTGTTTACAAAGGCTGGGAGCTGGACCCCGTATCCACACACATGCGGTCTGCAGCGACACTCCGGCTCAATAGAAGTTTAATGGATTGACCCTATATTGGTCCGTGCTGCTGTGTCTCTTTCTCAGCTTGAGGAGAAAATGTTCTTTTATTGTTCACATTCCCTTAAGTGAAAGCAATTTAGAGCCAGTGGCTGCCAACAAAAGCAGCTTTTCATAATAAGAGTGCCTGAGGGCCTCAGCAGTTCTGTGTGTGTGTGTGTGTGTGTGTGGGCGCGCGCGTGCGTGCGTGTTTGTGTGTGTGTGTGTGTGTGCTTCAGAGGTGCTTGAGAATCCATTTTCCACTTATGCTGTCTTTAATAAAACTCAATGGGGAACTCACAAAGAATAAATTGCGCCCCCTGATAGCATGTTTTATTTGCACGCGCTCTCTGCGTTGTTTTTAGCACCTCATTCACTAAAGGAATTACACAAATCTAGTAATTTCACAAACATGTTAATAAGAACAATTATGCTGGGCTGTACAGTCCGACAGTTTTGCTCGCATTTGCAATCAAAATGTGTGCGATATATGAGATATTGTTCTGTTTGCTCTCTGTGAGCACTTAGTAGCTCGATTTGCAGAGGACAAGCTAAACAGTGACATTTTTAACTCAGAAATACTGGATTCAGCATGTTTCTGAGATTCAGAGAAACACCATATTGGGATGCGTTCCTCTAATAGGCTATTCAGATTAGTGGTAAGTGGACACAGTATGTATTTGTCAGTGTTGTATTCTTAAACCAGTCAATTTAAGTGTTAATAAAAAATTATTAAAAATGTAATCATTATTATTATTTTTAATTGCATGGCAGGAAATAAGGAAATACGTATTTTGTGGTGGTGGGGCAAATGCCCCGTCAAGGAAATTACTGTATGAGGGTGTTGCTGCATCTTGATTTATCTTGTGATTAATTTTATAGTAATAAAAATATATCATTATTAGAAATATGACATTGTATCAAAATAGTGTTAGTAAATACTAAAAATAGTAGTAAATCATTTAAAAAGTAATAATAAAACAATTTTGAGCATACTCTTCTGTTTGCTAATAAACTTACATTATTATTATTTTTAATTTTTTTGTACACTAACATCAGTGCTAACACCTAAAAAGTAAGCTTACAACCCGGCTATGAAATAAGTCATTTTTTTTTACCCTCAAGGCAAATATTTTTTTCTTGTTTAAGCATAAATCGTACTTAATTTTGATTGATTTATCTGAAAACAATAATTATTAACTTATGTCATTTTGCTTATCAAGTAAATTTATCTTGTTTTAAAGATGTTTAGATATTTTTATTGGAAGGCATGGAAAACTTTCGAAGTGTGGATGTAAATGGTGATTGGAAAATAGCGCTTTTGTAATATTAATAGCCAAAAAGCCTGTTTTGTGAATAAGGCGCAATCTATAATATACGTAATTAACATAGTAGGTGTGATTGCACTGAGAAGAATGACAATGACTTAATTTAAAGGGACAGTTTACCCAAAGATTAAAATTCTTTTTTTAGAAGAATATTTCTGCTCTGTAGATCCATACACTGCAAGTGAATGGTGGCCAGAACTTTGATGGTCCAAAAAGCTCATAAAGGAGCATTAAAGTAAATCTTAAGACTCCAGTGGTAAAATCCATATCTTCAGAAGCAATATAGGAGTGGGTGAGAAACAGATCAATATTTAAGTAATTTTTTTCTATAAATCTCCACTTTCACTTTTACATTCTTCTTGTTTTGTTTTTGCCGATTCACATTCTTTGTGCAAATCGCCACCTACTGGGCAGGGAGGAGAATTTATAGTAAATTAGGACATAAATATTGAACTGTTTCTCACCCACAACAATCATATCGCTTCTGAAGATATGGATTTAACCACAGGAGTCATGTGGATTACTTTTATGCTGCCTTTATGTGCTTTTTGGACCTTCAAAGTTCTGGCCACCATTCGCTTGCATTGTATGGACCTACAGAGCTGAAATATAGTTATAAAAATCTTTGTTTGTGTTCTGCAGAAAACAGAAAATCATTCACATCTGTGATGACATGAAGGTGAGTAAATGATGAGAGAATTTTCATTTTGGGTGAACTATCCCTTTAAATATGGCATAGCGCTATTTCAAAACATTTTGTGCCTGCTTATAATAAAACAGTTGTAGTGCGCACGCACCAAATGCATCATTATACCCCAGCCTTAAGACACAAGGGTTTGCGCTGAAACACCACACATTAAGTCGTGCAAATGTTTTGTGAATTTACTAACATCTCTTCTCTCTCTCTCTTTCTCTACAGATGTAAAACTGTTGGAGAACCAGCCTTATGTTGAGAGTGTGTATGAGCAGGTAAATGCAGCATTGTTGGAATACACACTGTGTGTGTATCCGCAATTCCCGGACAGGTTCAGCCAGGTTCTGTTGCGCCTTCCCGAGCTCAGAGCGTTGAGCGCGCAAGCCGAAGACTACCTGTGCTACAAACACCTGAGCGGAGAGGTGCCATGCAACAACCTGCTAATAGAAATGCTGCATGCCAAGAGAACCTTCATCTGATATACATATAAACACACAGAAAAGGCCTGATTCTTTCACAGATGACACTGTTATCGGTTATGTTAGTGATTATATGTTTTGCAGCAGTGTGTGAGGGGTCGATTTCACCTCTCACATGCAGAAAACCTCATCAACCATGCCACTGTGTTTCTAAGAGAGACAGAGAGAAAAGAGATGAGAAGATGTCAGTGTAAATGACTGTGTGTAATATTTAAAGATTTAATGGAGTAAAAGATTTTAATGTGCCTTTCCTCTCGTTACACACTCACATACATGCACACATACACACACTGAAATGTTTGGGCCATCTCACAAGCTTTATTAGAAGAGAGAAAATGCACCATTGCAGCAGTATTGACTAGAGATTTTTTTTTTTTTTTTTTTTTTTTTATAAATGCCAGAGTAATATATCACAAAGAATGATGTAAAATTTTTACATTAAATTATGAAAAATTTGAAAATATCAAAAGGTTTGCTAGATTTACGCCAGAGACTATTTAGCAGAAACTGGCCACTTCTATTAAAATGAATGGGAGAAATTGGAACGCCCAACTGTCAATGGATGTAGAAAGTAAGTCCCGCCTTACAGGTAAAAGAGCCAATCGCCTTTGAGATACAGACATCGCCTGTCAATCAACTCGATAACAAGTATACGCATTAGCTTTACAAGCCTGGAAAATTGCTTTTTTTTTTTTAGCATAATCTGAGGTAAAGGAGCACAATTTATGATTCCAGCATTGTCAGATTTTACTACCGTTTTGAAATATGTTTTTGATCATAATCTTGACCCATTCAAGTAGATAGGAGCTGCACTTTCATGACTGGAAATGGCTGAATGTCGGAAATAGTATAAACTCTCATTATTATGTCAAGATAAACAAAACAAAATTAAGCACTAATGAAATGATTTTATCAAGAGGGGCTTAATGGCCAGTAAACTAGCTAAAAATCACCTTCATTAAAATTCTATTTTAAGCTAAACAGCAAGAGAGACAGAGAGAAGGCAGGGTCTACATCTCATTGATGGCGAGTTGTCCTAGTCCCCCCTTCCAACACAAACCATTTCCTACAGATGAGCTGTGTTCCAAAATCTACAGAACTACCTACCTAGACACCCTTTTTAGGGCATCATAGTAACACACTCCACAAAGGTTGCTTTGAAAGCCTTATTTAGGTCAAAATCTAATTGTAAATACACTATTTTGCCTAATACTTAAGAATGCTAGTGCAATATAGTGTCAGTAGTTTAGCAACATGCTAATGTCAACTGTGAAATTAACACATTTGCTGCCACATTTATAACCTCTTTTGAGGTTCCATGGCTGTTAAGGCCAGTTCACACTGCCCCATCAAACGACAACAGACAGCAACAAACACCAACATCCAACTGTTGTTGTGTTTTATCAGTGTGTTCACCCTGTTGACATTTGCTGCTGTTTGTTGGTGTCTGTTTTGACCGATTGAACATGTTCAGTCAGCGTTTGTCGGGTCTTGGAACGTTTGAGCAGTCTGGTATGATTTTACAACAACTCTGATGTAATCTGACTTCGCAAATTTTTCCATGACAATGAGGTAGGCCTAAGCGTCCCTTTCAACTTACAGAAAATGACACGCTCAGATGCAACTGCGTTGGTAGAGCAGGAGAAAGGCATTCAATCACGATTAATCACATTTTTATAGTGAACTTGTTAAAGCATTCCGTTCCTTCCTAAAGAAATTATTAATTAGTGGTGGTTAGCTTGTTGGACAGTTAGTTTCGTAACATTCTAAATGCAACAAAGTGTTGGTGTTTGTTGAGCCATTGTAAACTGGCCTTTACAATGCGGCCTTAAAAAGCAACTGCCTACGTTAGTAGAAAGCTAGACATCTCCCTTGGTTTTGGAACAGAGCTGAAGTCCTCTATTCTGCCTCTTTATTGCTAAACTCTCTAAACTCCCTGTAAAATAGTTTGACACTCAGATGTTTTCTGTGAGGGTTAGGTTTAGGGGTAGGGTTAGGGTTAGGGGATAGAATCTATAGTTTGTACAGTATAAAAATCATTATGTCTATGGAGAGTCCTCATAATGATAGCTGCACCAACGAGTGTGTGTGTGTGTGTGTGTGTGTGTGTGTGTGTGTGTGTGTGTATGTAATTATGTGTAAATGCTGAGGAAATGAGAGGTAAATTAGGATTTGTAATTCTGCCTTAACACTAAAACTGTTGATCCTGTGAAGCTGAGAGAATAAATTGGTGTAAACAACTATTCAGACGTGCGGTTGTGTCTCATTGTGTTCTTGTGTGATTGTGTGTGTGAGAGAGAGAGAGAGAGAGAGAGAGAGCGAGAGCAAGAACTCATCTCAATATACACCCCTCTCAAGCTTAGGCCAAGCTGATTATGATATCTCAGCATGTTTCTGATTGGTTTGTTTTTTAACAGTGGAGTGTTTGATTGGTCAAGTTCTCATTCATGTAACATGTTTGTGTTAATAACATTTGGTAGTAATGTGCTTAAATGTATTGTTTGAAATGAATAAATACAAATTATTTAAACCAGCAGAGACCAGTCTCACACATTTTCTGTGTAGTTTGTTGCAAGGGCGTAGAATATGCAGGGGACGTGGGAGATGTGTCCCCCTCACTTTCAATAAAACCAAACTTTGTCCCCCATTGTGTTTCATACAGTAAATGTGTATATGTGTAAATCCCAACGTTTAAATTATCTGGTCAATCACGTAAGAGACAATAGCTGCTCAACCACGTATTACATAAGCTCGTCATGTAGCGTCATTTCCAATGTGACCATGTCAGTCACCCCAGCTGGATCTCAGCCACTGGTCATTGGTCATGAACTCAACGTGGCAAAATACTCTCCACTCATGTTTTTACTGTGACATCAAGCAATGTAAGTTGTCATATGGAATATGTTGGATGTTTTTGATGATGATCCATGATATTATTATGGTATTATAGTTCGCATTAGATAGCGGAAGAAGCTTAATTACGCGCGCAAACGGCATTCATACTAACATGCGAATTAATATGCATTTTCATCCAACACTGCACCATAGTGGGTGACACAACATTGCCAGATCATACCAGTTTATTTGCCCATTTTGCTCACATCAATAATGGTAACTAAAATTAATTAAGGAAAGAGGCGTTAATATATATAATATATATATATATATTTTCTCAATGCTTCCAAGTCTCCACTGAATGATTATTAGATATAATGAATTAGTACTGATGTATGTAAATTAAAATTAGCCACATAATTATGTATCATTGCTTGGTTTGAAATGGCTTATAAAATCTGAAGTTATCCAGACAAAATTGAGAAAAATAGCATCAAAGTTGTTTTGGTTTTTTGGGGGGGGGTTTTAGCCAAATTTTCATTATGCATTTTTCACACTTTGTTATTTCTGAATCTTTGGTTAGTTGTGCAAAACTCCCCTGCCACAGGACAGATCACGGTAAAAAGTGGTAACCTGCATTTGTTACCTTAAGGAGCTATTTCTGCATGATCTAAACAACAAAGCTATCTTTTTGTGTTGTAACCTAAAGTAGTAAAGTTAATCCAGTTAAGTTAAATAATATTTTTGACTTCAAACCCATTACCAGTAATTTAGATGTTAGGACTTGAAGCACATTTTTAGTCTAAAGAGTCAAAGATTGAAATATACTCTAAAGTGACCCAATTCCAGTAATGACTCAGTTTTGTTACTGTGTTTTGCCTTTGATATACTGTATTCTGCATATGTAAAACAAATTGTAGCTTGTGCTAGGTAAAAATGCTTCATGTGGTAACATCTAAGTTTACTGCTTTTTTAATGAAAAAAACATCATTTAATATGATTTGAATCAACCTGATTACATTAAGTTATTAAGTTGATTCTGGACTTAAATAATTTAAAAATATATATCTTATATACTTACAGTATGTTCGTATTGTGCTAAACATTTCGTCCCCCTCACTTTTAAAATGATGGCTACGCCCCTGGTTTGTCGACCTGTAATATGCAAACACATGCATAATGGTGCTTTACAAGTTAAAAATGCCATGCAATACGAGTCAAAATTACACAACAGATATGAAGAGAGATACAGTGGCCCTAAATGTATTTGAACACTTAAGCCACATTTAAAAATGAATTCATGTCATTGCATGGCCAGAAAAAATGTTGTTTTGAGAAAAGCAGTGAATTTTAGGATCATTTGCTTGCGGATGAAACTTGGTTTGATATTTTGTTATCTAATGCAATTACATTTATAGTAATGTTCTGAGTTGAGTACAAGTTAAGCTCAATTATAAGCATTTGTGGCATAATGTTGATTTACAAAAAAAAAGTAATTTTAACTTCTCCCTCCTTTAAAAAAAAATTGTGGTTACAGTAAGCCTCATACAATGGAAGTGAATGGGGCCATTACGGAAATGCTGAAAAGCACATTGTTTCAAAAGTATAGCCACAAGATGTAAACAATATATATGTTAACATGATCTTATCTGTGTAAAGTTATATTCTATTTTACCACTTCATTGTCAGGACCCCGAAACCTTGTAATCCTAGTATTGGATATTACTTTACACAGATAAATTTAGTAAGTGATTTTATCACACTAAAATTATGTTAACATGTATAATGTTTACATATTGTAGCTATGCTTTTGAAATGATGTGTATTTTAGCATTTACTTAGCAAGTGCCTTACTGTAACCAAGATGTTTGCCTTTTTTAAAGGAATATTCTGGGTATAAATACAAGTTAAGATCATTCTACACAGCATTTGTGGCATAATGTTGATCACCACGAAGAAAATAATTTTGACTCGTCCCTCCATCTTCTTCTTCTTTAAAAAAATAAAAAAGCAAATATCTACAGGTAGGTTACAGTGAGGCACTTACAATGGAAGTGAATGGGGCCAAATTTTAGGGGGTTTAGATACATACATTTGAGGCTTATAATTTTATAAAAGCACTTGCATTAATTCTTCTGATAAAACGTATATATTATTTGAGCTGTAAACTTGTTTGTATGGTCGTTTTAGGGTTTATGCCATTACGTCGTCATGGCAAAGAAGTTGTAAAATTGGATATAATTATACACTGAAAAGGTTTGTAAGCAATTTTATCATACTAAAATCATGTTAACACACATATTGTTTATGTCTTGTGGCTATACTTTTGAAACAGAGAGTATTTTAATGTTTACAGATTGGCCCCATTAACTTCCATTGTAAGTGCCTTACTGTAACCCAGATTTCTGCTTTTTTTTTTTCAAGAAAAGAAGGGATGAGATGAAATTATTTTTTGTGGTAATCAACATCAGATTCAGATTCATTATGCCACAAATGTTTTTGATTGAGCTTATAACTTGTAGTGAAGTCTTTATGTACAAACTTAAAAATCTTTGAAATACTTTATGGAGCAACTTTTACCTATTTAAGCAGATTACAAATTTAAATTTCAGATTCTAAAAATTAAAACCCCATTTATTTTATAGTACATAAATGTAAATAATATCTTGTTTCCCTAAATATGCTCATAAACATGCCCATAAAAAATACAACTTTAAGATCTATCATTTAGAAAATATAATTCACTAAATCCTAAACCCAGGCAATACAGACTCTTTGCTGGGAGAGGAAAGAAAATCAAGAAAAAAGGGGGAGATCGAAAGAGCACAGCTGGGTCCTTTTGAAAGTGCAACATTAAAATGAGAAAAAAATCATTTTGCTTTTCACCGATCTTCAAAGAGGTGTGTGTGCATGGTTGTATACATGTGTGTGTATGTGTGTGTGTTAGGGTTCAGTACTGCACCTGAGAGAGCCAGAGTGAAAGTCAGGACACAATTAACGTGAGAGCTTCTGGTTTAGTGCCAGGGGCAGCGTGTGTGTATGTGTGTGTGTGTGTGTGAGTAAGTGTACATGGGAACAGGTGTGTGAGTGGCTGATGTGTTAGAGAGCACTAAAATGGGTCTTTTCAGCCAGTGTGTGTGTGTGTGTGGGTGTGTGGGTGTATGTGTGTGTGTGTGTGTGTGGGTGTGTGTGTGTGTGTGTGTGTGTAAACATGACACACTTAAGGGCCTCTTCAGCTCTATTAATTGGTCATTTGACATGAAAGACCGCATGCCACCTTTTTCAAATGGTTTGCTCCAAAAGAACCAAAAACTTTCATACACACACACACACACGCGCACACACACGCACACACACACACACACACATGCACAAACAAACAGCTCAATATCTCTGCTGAGCTCTTTCCTGTTAGTTTGTGTTAAAGGAATAGTTTACCCAAAAATGAAAATGCTGTCATCATTTACTCACCCTCAAATGAGATTTCAGAATTGCGGCAGAGGTGTGAATTTTCAGTCAGTTCCTCACACAAAGATATCATATGGATTTAGAAGACCTGGAACATGATGCCTGAGAGGTAGAATATACACTACTTCTGTGGTGTTGTTGTGAACTAACCCTTAAAGGATGGTGAAATAAAGAGACAACAGCAGGGTCTTGTGAAAAATTATTTATGTAATTAACTTTGGCCAGAAAATTGTCAGTAAACAGTGCCGTGACTGTCTGTGCACGTCTGTGATGCCACACAGATTTTGCTCAAAGTCAGAAAAACAACAAAGACACTTCAATGTGGTTGAATGTGTCAGATATGTGTGTGTCGTATGTATCATTGTTAACCTTGTGTGCTTTTCACTATCTGATCCTAGAGTGCCCACCTGCGGTTGTCCCAAGTTACAGCGAAAACTTAATGACCTTGTACGCCTCATGCCACCTGCCTGGCACAGGTTACCATGACAACCATGTGCGTCTGATCAGACTCTTTGATACTGGATCATTTGAGCTTTTCCCTCTAGTTTCTTCTTTTTTTAACACACACACCTCCAGGATCCCCCCAAAAAACCTGTGTATTTCTGGTCACTAATCACTTTTAGGTTTGAGAATGTGTTTGGATTGGCTCCTGATGAAGATATACAACAATCTTATTTACACATTTGAATTAATTTTACACTTAAATCGCTTTTCTGGCACTACACTCAAATCACTTTTAAACAGAGAACAGGGGGCTCTCCTCAGCCACGACCAGTAGATCTTAATATGTTTATTTAAGTGTTTTATCTACTATTAATGTTTAAATTGCACTACAATGGTCAATTTAAGAGGTTAAACTCTTGATATGGCTGATACGAGTTCAATAGAAGACTTTATTATTTTTATACTATATTGTCCAGCCTCAGTTACTACAATAGCATGTCTATGCAATGCACACAATAACACACAATAAACTAAATAAAACGAGGATTCAATAATGATGGGGATAAAATATACTTTATTAAACGTAAAAATAATATGCTTAAATATGCAATATAACAATTACAAAAAGTCAATTTCAGAAGTCATACATATTAAACATGCCATAGCAACTTCACCGGACAACGTAGATACAATGCGATCAGTTAACACATGAGTAATGTTCGATTCATAAAAGCATCACAAGCAATATAATCTTCAACAACACTACCAGAACACATATCCATGCATTATAGCAGGTTAACAACTGCGCCAAATGGGTAACAGATAAACATCCATCTAGACTGCAACAATGCTGTCCTGAACTGTGTGAGTGCCACTGAACTGAGCTGAACAGCGCAGTTAGTTTCTCCAGCCGGAACATGAGACAGCCGGCACTTCTTTCCTGTGTGTGCAGACATGATGTAATGACGCAAGGATGAATGTCATAAGCCAGTGATTTTGTGCTGAATTGATCCAGACAGCTCAAAATACAAATCATTTTATAGGCTTACAGTAGTGAATAGGATTAAGGCAAGGACATTGTTTTGAACACTGTTTTTTATGTACTCAATCAATAATGGCAATTTGTTTATTTTTAACTAAATAATCTTACATAAGGCCTGAAACATATTATATGCATGTGCTTGAATGCAAATGCTTCTAACCATACAAAAGCTTGAATCTGTGTTATGTCAAAGTTCCTTTCACGGCATGTAAGTCCAATCTGCGGCTATCTTGGGAACGCTACCAGGCAGCTATTTTCTGTGAATTTAAGCAGCATAAAAGTATAGCTCCTATCTACTTAAATAGGGAAAGACTGAAATCTCCCAAACGGTTGGTCAAGATTATGGTTAAAGAGCATATTTCAAATCAGCAGTAAAATCTGACAATAACTGTATAATAAATTGTGCTTCTTTAGCTCCGTTTATGCTAAAAAAAAAACACTATTTTTCAGGCTGGTCCAGCTAACGTACATCCGTGTTCTAGGGTTGACTCACTGTAATGTCTGTATCTAAAAGGTGATAGGCTCTTTCACCTGTAAGGCGAGGCTTCCTTTTCTCCACCCGCCATGTTGGGTGCTCCAATTTCTCCCATTCATTTAAATGCAAGTGATCTGTTTCGGGCTTAATAGTCTCTGTTTATGTTCTGAAATGTGTCAAACCATTGGCCAAGCATTCGCATCTCTGTTTTTGTACTTGCATAGAGTATGTTTCTGGCCTCACGCTCACATTTTTCTCTCTTTTTTTTATCTATCTCTCTTTCTCTGTTATAAATCAGAATTAATGAGCAGTTCTAACCAGATCGTACTGACATCAGAGTCAGATCGCTAATTAAACAACAGAGGAAATTGCTCCTCATGAGAAAACACTTGCATGGTATGAATAAATATGTTTGTCTGAATGGGAGATTTATAGAAAGGGCTGATGGGTAAACAGGGTCTAACCTCCTTCTGACCCATCCTCCCAGCACAACAAGGAACATTCACATATACACAGAACAAAAAACTCTCACAATTACACATAGTATGTTTGACTGTTATAAACACTTAGCATATAGATTTTTAGTTTTAAAGAACATTTATGATACATAAAAATACTTAAAATATCTACAGTTAAGCACAAACACGATAGCCTCAATGTGCAATACACTGTACACACATACACAAGAGGAAGACTCCTCTTCTTCGCGGATATGATGAGCTGCTCTCCCTCGAGCAGCAACAGGATGTTTGGTACACACACAAACACACTAGATAGTGATTGTAGTGTCTTCAGACAATGAAAGCAGTGTTAGGAACAATGTGCTCTCCTATTGGCTTCATCAGCTCAGGCAAAGAGCAGATAAACCTTGTGTACTCCTACAGGTTCATTTACACACACACATACACGCACAAATTAATAGTGGTCTGTATAATGGGGAGGAAGCAGAGTGTGAGATAGCACACCTTACACCTGTGTGTGTGCGTGTGAGCCAAGAGTGGCTAAATACTCCCACTGAATACTGTCTCCATGACAACCCTGCAAAAGTATGTCCTTACTGGCCGGTTATTAAATGCACACATACAAACACATTCATTCATACACAAACATTCTTTCAAATGACTAAAAATGTGAAACATGATTATGATTCAAAGTATCCTTTCAATCGGAATGGAAATGAATAGAATGTGCAGCACAACTTTGCGAAGCGAGAAAAACTTGAAAAGAAAGCTGTCATCCTTCTTTCTGTCACACACACACACACACCGCAGTTTGCAGGATGATTTGTATTGAGCTCACCTTTGTTTAGTTTTGAGTGGATGAGAAGGGTGCATTTAGATTGATGGAGTCTTTTGTGCTTATTTCTCCTTACTGCAAAACCATTCAATTCTTTTTCAAGGGGAAGTATTTCTGCGTGTACTGTTCCAACGATTTGGTGAAGGCCCATCTAATGGCTGGTGAAATGACTTTAGAGAGATTGACAAATGTTTAATAACGAAACTATTTTAGTAAAACCAGTAATTAATGCATTTTGTATTGACAAAAGAGCGTGATATCTACAAGGTGGCTGGTTAGGATGAAGCATTTAGCACTGCTACCACAATTCTCCAACACATTGTACTTTATGGGAACTTTTGAGAAGATTTAAGGTCCTTGAGGTCCTCCTAGCCCTGTTCCCCATTAATGTGTTAAGGTCTGAGTACATACTGCTTTCTAGTGGCCACATACAGAACTACTGAATGTGGCCACACTCTGAGCTACATGGAAACTCGCAGCGTTCAACAAAATAACAAAGTATCAAACCAAGTGGCATTCCAAGTGGTACTTTTTCTCAGAAGAAACATGGCTAAGAAACACACTTTTCTTAGCCAGTTTTTGAAATCACTTTTAACCAACTGGTCCCAAGGTGATTTTGGTGAATGTACAAAGTCAGTTCCCTTCAAGTTCACACAGGTTTCCTAGTAAAGTAATCACAGGTGTAGTTTATCACTATAGACATGTTTCACTAACACTTGATGCCTATAAAGAAATCATATATATTGCAATGCAAAACATATTCAGTTCATATATGGCTTTCACTGATTTAAAAAAGTCACATACTTGTAAATGTATGCAACCTACTGTATATTTTTCTAAATATTAAATGGCCATTTTCATAGATGTATCACATTTTCCCGAATACTAGTGGAATTTTAATATGTACATATATGGTCATCAGTGTTGGGTAAGTTACTCAAAATAAATAATCCAGAACAATTGACTAATTGTATAAAATGTAATCAGATTACTTTAATGATTACTTCATCTAAAAAGTAATCGCATTACTAATTATTTTACTTTTAAGTTAGCCTACTTTCTAAATCACTTTCACTTTTCCTAGAAAAGTTTTTGGTTTTCTGCTCAAATTCAAAACGCCCATATTTCTTCCTCATTCACTGCCGCACACCCTTCAGCTGTCACAGAAACACAAACAGACGTACATATGAATTCATATTTTAAATGTATTACACATAGTACTTTAGCGCAAGTAATGTAGCTTACTTAGAAGTAATTGCTTAATTGAAAGTCAGTAGCCTAACTGTAATCTGATTACAAGAATTTAAATGTAATGCACTACTTTTTTACTAAAAAAGTAATTTGATTACTTTTATTAATTTTGATTAATTTTATACTTTGTAATTGGATACACGCAACACTGATGGTCATATATGAGATTTTACCAGAAAGTGTCCAAATATGTACCCTTACGAAAATCGAGAGTTCATGGCAAATTTGCGCAAACTTGCAGAAAATTCTCCATTGTTGCCAAGGGTTTGCCGGAGGGTCACCACTACCGGCGAAGAGCTGCAAGCATTTACGGCAATCAAAAGCTCATTTGCATGTAAAAAATAACGAGCGATAATTTTTGAAAGGGTTGGCTTATGTCTTACATTTCTAACAGTAGCATATTTCTATTGTTTTATCATTTAAAACTGAACCAGTGCTGTTTTTCTTTCAAATAAATCCCACTTGTTTTGATATTTTGTTATCCTAATGCAATGGCACATACATTTTTAATTGTGGGTTACAAATGTTAGAGTGCTTTTTGAGACCACTGTATACTGTACATACACACAATCAGGGTATTATTCATCACTAAGTCTGCCCTAAAATCTTTCAAATCCAGGTTGTCCAGAACCATTCTCTTATTTTATTTGCTCCTAAATCATTTTGTCTCCAATATACAGTATATTCAACATACAGTATATTCAACTATAATCTTTTTTGTTGTTTATTTTAGTTATAGATCTAATATTTAGTGGGATATCCTTGTGTGTGACCAATTATATATATAACGCTCAGAAACATTTGTGTACACAGCCTTCCCCCATTTCATTATTATTATTTTATTTTATTTCAGTAAATTAGTAAAAAGAGTAGCCTGTATGTTTATATAGAAGATTAGCCTATATAAGAGTATAACTACGTGTTTATTAATACTGTGGGAATATTAATACTCTGAGTGATGTAGCGGGACCATAATGACACAGCAAAACACGTGTGTTACATTGTATATGTTCCTCCTTTACAGGTTCCTACTGCCTCCCGCGCGTATTCTATGGAAACTGTGCATTGTGCGCGTTTAGAGCGCGGAATCTAAAACCTGTTACACAGATGGGAAAAGTCTCTCGCTTCCCGGAAGCTGAACCGCAGAATCATGGCGACCGTGTCAGTGTGCCAGTATCAGCCGAGCGGTTTCAGTTTCGAAAACTGTAAGAGGTGAGAAGCGTCACGATTTATCCAGATTTATTTACGGGGATGTGTCCGTTGGTCTATGTTATCTTAAATGTGTTAGTTTGGGGAAAAGAATGTTAAGTTTTAAGGGGTTTAAAGGAGGTTTTAACAGACGGTTATTCACGGCCTGGGCGAATGACTCAGGAGAATTTCACTCAAACTCAATGTAATGACGGGTTTCCAGTTAAAACATGCGCATAACCTAATTATAATGCATAAATGTTATTCAAAAATAGTTTTTATGTGTTGTGGATTTGTCTATCACCGGGAAAGACAACGTTACCATTAAACTCACATTTTAGCTGATGTCATTTGATTCATCTAAACATATTCTGGTCTATAATTTACCAAACAAATAAATAAATAAATGCAACTTGTATCGCTAATAATGAGTGCAATACTGAGGCTTGTTTTGATATTGTATATATTGTATTTATAAATAAAAAAATAAAAAAAATCATATAAATTTGTCAGTTCGATTTACTTTGAGTTGTTTCTTTATTAATGTAAATGATTTTGTATTAGGTACATGAATACATACAAATTTATTGAAAGTGTCCACTTGTCATAAGGAGAATTAAAGGAATATTCCGGGTTCAATACAAGTTAAACTCAATCGACAGCATTTGTGGCATAATGTTGATGACCGCAAAAAATTATTTCGACTCGACCATCCTTTTCGTAAAAAAAAAAAAGCAAAAATCGAGGTCTCACTGAGGCACTTACAATGGAAGTCAATGGGGACACTTTTTGGAGAATTTAAAGGCAGAAATGTGAAGTTTATAATTTAATAAAAGCACTTACATAAAGTCTTTTAAAACTAGTGTAGTGTTGAGCTGGAAAGTTGTTAAAATCGTCACTTTTGCGGGATTAAAGTGTTACGTCATTACGTCGTCATGGCGATAAAATTGTAAAAGTGTATATAATTTTACACAGAAAAGGTTAATAAGCTATTTTATCACACTAGCATCATGTTTACACGTATATTTTTTTACATCTTGTGGCTATACCTTTGAAACAGTCAGTATTTTAACATTTACGGATTGGCCCCATTGACTTCCATTCCAATTATAGACCAGAATATGTTTAGATGAATCAAATGACATCAGCTAAAATGTGAGTTTAATGGTAATGTTGTCTTTCCCGGTGATAGACTCACTGTAACCCAGATTTTCTTTTTTCTTTTTTTTTTTCTTTTTTTTTTTTTAAAGGAGGGACGGGTAGAAATTATTTTTTTTGTGTGTTAATCAACATTATTCCACAATCAATGTCGATTGAGCTTAACTTGAATTGGACCCGGTGCATTTAGCTGGTAATACAAAAGTGTGTAAGGGAGTGGTTATGTATCTGAGAGTTTTGAAAAATAAAATGTTAAGAACTTAAATATTTGTTGCTTTGTTGTAGAAATGCTCTTCTGGAGGCAGATGCCAGTAAGCTCGGATTTAACGTCCCAGCTGCTCGCAAAACCGGCACCACCATCTGTGGAATCGTTTACAAGGTAGGAGAAAGAGCAGAGATGAATGGATTTACTTCTCAACTTTGCATATCAGTCACCCAAATGAAAAAAGCTGTATTAGAACAAGGGCTCACAAGAATCACTTTCTCACTCTCTCTTTCAGGATGGTGTTATTTTAGGTGCAGACACACGGGCGACTGAAGGAATGGTTGTCGCTGATAAAAACTGCTCTAAAATTCACTACATCTCTCCTAATATCTAGTGAGTGCAAACACATAATATACCTTCTCACCACCCTGTGCTTTGTAACGTACATGAAATGACACTGTTTCTCACTTTCTCATTGCATTTTAGCTCAAGTGTGTTTTATAAATAAACACCTTGACCTAGTAACATGACTGTCTTTTTGTAGTTGTTGTGGAGCCGGTACAGCCGCAGACACTGAGATGACCACACAGATAATCTCCTCTAACCTGGAACTCCATTCTCTGTCCACCGGCCGTCTCCCACGGGTCGCCACCGCCAACCGCATGCTCAAACAGATGCTCTTCAGGTAACAAATTATGACTGTGCTTGCATCTCATTCTCATTATTCTTCTGTTTTTCAGCCCTCCTATCCCTCTTATTCATGTCTTGCATAGATAATTGGCTTGATGATGTGTGTTTATCAACTAATACTTATATATATATATATATATATATATATATATTAGTATGTAATTGTGTATAATCCAATGTTTGTTTGCTAAAGTCTATTTGTATATTTGACTGAGTCAATGTGTTTATTTATGTAGGTATCAAGGTTATATTGGTGCTGCTTTAGTTCTTGGAGGGGTGGACTGTGCCGGCCCTCACTTATACAGCATTTACCCGCACGGTTCAACAGACAAATTGCCCTATGTCACTATGGGTGAGTTATACTTACAGTTATCAGCTATCATCCTCCCATTACACTCAAAAGGGAAGATGTTGTGTCTTTTCAAACCAGTATGACTTTCTTTCCTCTGTGGAACACAAAAGGTGATGTTAGACAGAGTGACCGCCTCAGTCACCATTCACTTTCATTGTATGGAAAAGAAGATGCAATCATTATGAATCATGACTGAGACTAACATACATTTTCATTTTGGGGTCAGATATACCATCGAGTTTGCATTTGGACTGAATTTCCCTCTCTGACCAGTAGAGGGCATTCCTGTATCAGTAGTGAACAAGAATATTCATCTCGGTAAAATAGTTTAAATATCTATGATTAATTAAACAAGTAGATATTGGGGGGCCTGGGTAGCTCAGTTGTAAAAGACGCTGGCTACCACCCCTGGAGTTCGCTAGTTCAAATCCTAGGGCGTGCTGAATGACTCCAGCCAGGTCTCCTAAGCAACCAAATTGGCCCAGTTGCTAGGAAGGGTAGAGTCACATGGGGTAACCTCCTCGTGGTCACTATAATGTGGTTCGTTCTCGGTGGAGCACGTGGTGAGTTGAGCGCGGATGCCGCGGTGGATGGCGTGAAGCCTCCACACGCGCTATGTCTCCGTGGCAACACGCTCAACAAGCCATGTGATGAGATGCACGGGTTGATGGTCTCAGACGCGGAGGCAACTGGGATTCGTCCCAGTTGCGAATCACTACACTAGAGTGAGGCGAATCACTACGCGACCACGAGGACTTAAAAGCGCACTGGAAATTGGCCATTCCAAATTGGGTGAAAAAAAAAAAAACATCTGTAGAGACATCTTTATTTTGTTCCATTCTTGTGCTGCGTTAAGCTTTTTCAATGCAAGGACACATTCTGTTTATCTGTAGTCCTCTGCATTTATCTATTTATCATGCAAAGAACTGCACAGGGCTATGTTTTATTGAGGAGCTGCTTCTTCACCCTACATGGTATAAAAGTCTTTGTTCTGTCTTTATTGTATATTTAATGGCAGCATGTGTTTTTCTCTTCAGGTTCCGGCTCTCTGGCAGCAATGGCAGTCTTTGAAGATCGCTTCAGGCCAAACATGGAGGTTCGTTCTCCCTGTAATTTCCTTACCTATAATGAGGTATATACAGATGATGATTATTATTATGGTGATGATTGTGTTGAATAGGAGGAAGAGGCCAAGCGTCTGGTGCGAGATGCGATTGCGGCTGGTATTTTTAATGATCTTGGCTCTGGCAGCAACATTGACCTGTGTGTGATCACTAAGGGGAAGGTGGAATACCTGAGACCACACGACGTAGCTAATAAGAAAGGCGTCAGGTGAGTTGTGTATTCTGCCGTAAAGACCATATACATCTTTATCTGCTCCCATTAAAATGTGGATAATGCTTCAGACACAGTCTGAGCACAGGAAGTCTAAACTTGGCAGGTACACATGCTGCATTGCATGCAAATTACAAGCATGGAAGCAACAATGAAATCTGCATATTGATTCTGATCTGTCTGGTCATCCGATCCTGTGTTATTGTTTAGATACCTTAAAACAGGGCTATTCAACTTCATCGACAATTGGGCCAGATGGGAAAAAATCTTTGCAGCATATGGGTCAAGCCTGGATTTTTTGTTATCGAAAACCTTCTGTCTACAGATAATGTGTTAAAGTAGGCCTATAATATTTGTTTACTATATAAATAAAACATTTCTGTTTATGGCTATAATGTTTTATTTATTTTTTTTATCATGAGATATATTTCCACCTAGCAGCAAATTCGGAAAAAAAATACAGGCAACTTTAGACAAAAGATTAAAAAAAAAAAAAAAAAAAAAGTGCTTTCAAAATTGGTCCATTGTAAAGAGATTACATTAGACTGATACAAAATTTTTTACTGAACAATAACGGTGAAGTTTATTATAGATGATTTAAACTTTCGATTTTTCATAATGAATTTCTTGACCAAATTAATGAATAGAAATGTCCTGTTCCTCTGAACTCACGCTAGTCAGTAATCCATGATTTTATTTAAACTTCCCCCTTCGTTAAAATGACAGATAATAATTATCTGTAGCACAACCTCTAAAAGTGTCTAAAAAGGTGGCACTCAAACATCAAGACGTGGCGCAACATCCGTCAAGCGCAAGTTTACCTAGGAGAACAACTGAACAATTATGTGAGCACACACACCAAACGCATTCAGTGTAAACAGCCCCCAAGTCAGCTTTTAGTCCAAAAACCCGGAAGAGAATTTGCCATGGGTTCCCTCGGGATTTTCCTATGTGTCATACCTCAGTCATACCTCAAACGTGAATTTTGAAGCTGGCGTGTTTTTTCTGTTTGTTTTTTTTTTTTAAGTGTAATTCAATACGGCTTTAAAATTCACGTTTGAGTTATGACTATGTGTAATTTTGCAGCGTAGATGTAGCATCATGCAAAAACAGTTCTCCGCTAACAATGTCAGAATTAGCCATTATAAATTTATTCGTGAGTGAAAGCGTCCAATTACAGTTGATTATTGAGATAAAGCGAGTTATATTCGTCCAGTCATATGCTCTCCACATGACGGCGCTCACACATGGGCTCCCAGCACATTTTTCAAAAATATTAATCTACTGTTATTGTTACTTTGTTTAAAAGGTTAGCAATGAGAAAAAATACTGAGTGCACCTTTGAACAGGCAAAAATGCTCGGAAGAAAATAAACTCTGTAAATGAGTGCAAAAGTGAAAAAAACATCACATCTAACGTACATGACAGCCAGTGTTACTAACAGTCTGTTGATGCAGGCTGCCACATGCGTGCATGGAATTAATTAGAGATAATACTATGGTCACTGTGAGACTGAATGCTGACCCATGCTTCATATTTGCCTGTTCCCTTTTAAGAGAGGATAAGATTGATGGGCGCCATGTGTGAGTAACCCTGTGTGTGTGTGTGTGTGTGTGTGTGTGTGTGTGTGTGTGTGTGTGTGTGTGTGTGTGTGTGATATGAGTATCTACATCTAGACTTGAAAGTAACTTGCATGTGTTTAACTAACCAGTTGTGAGTTTAGTGTAGTTGGTATGTGCACACCCAATTTGCAAGTTGCTGTCTTTTGTGCTTTTTTTCCCCCTAACTTTTTGGCTTACATGATAATAAAAGCTCACTTACAAGCAGGGTTCCCACAGTCATGAAAAACCTGGAAATTTCAGGAAATTTTGAAATTGTGATTTCAAGGCCTGGAAAACCCATGAATAAAATAAAAATAAAAAAATTTGGTAAAATCATGTAAATGATAGTGAATATACATGTTTCTAGTTTAACTCTATTTGATTCTATTTCATTGGCTAGAAATGCTCTTTGTGAATGGAATCTATAAAAAATTTGAGATCTTTTTAAAAACCTTGATCTAGTAATCATGGGCATTCACTGGTTAAAAGAGTGTGGGAACCACAAACAGAGTTATTTTGTGTAAGAGTGAGTGATATTTTTTTAAACTAACCCAGATGCTTTTTTTCTCATTTGAAAATCATGAAGTGATGAATTTCTGTTTAGAACTGTGTGTGTTTACTGTAGGCTTTAGTTTCTCCACAGGTGTTTCCTCTCCTTTAATTGGCTTAACTTTCTGTGTCTGATCTCCTCCCAGAACTGGAAGCTACAAGTACAAGCCTGGAACCACCAAGGTTCTGGCGAAAACTGTGACTCCTCTGAACCTGGAGGTGGTAGAGGAGACTGTGCAGACCATGGACATCTCTTGAGAAGACACAACACTCTTAATGAAAAGACACGACCGACCATGAATTGATGTATTATTTTCCCAATAACCATTTTCCCTCTCTTATGTGGTGGTATAGTTGTTTTTCAGTATTTCCAATAATAAAAAAAATAGTTGTGTACTGAAGCTTGTATTCTTGTGTTTTGATTGAGTGACTAAAGATTTTCTGGTATACTAGTATGCTACATACTGCATACTATGCAGTACACTGTATGCTGCCTACTAGTATGTTAAAAAAAAGTATGTGATTGTGAAAACATCTAAAATATGCAAAGGTAAATGTTTCATACAATCAGGGTTGGGGAAGAACGGAATACATGTAACAGGATTATGTATTTAAAATACAAAATATAAGTAACTATTTCACTACAGTTACAATTTAAATCATTGGTAATTAGAATACAGTTACATTCAAAAAGTATTTGGATTACTGAAGAGATTACTTTGCTTTTTACTGTCATTTGTTTCATTTTATATTTAGTCCTTTCAGATGGAAAAATGTAGACATATAAATGATGTGATCCAAAGTGCTTTTGAACAGCGGTGAAACACTTTCTTATGATGTGTTACATTCATACGAGCAAACAGAGAAGTAAGTTTGAAGTACGTTTGGAGCAGAAGAAATAGAAATAAACCTTGTGTAAATTGTCATCTTTATGCTAAGATAAAATGCTATTTCTAAACATTTTGCATGCACATGTTACCAGACACGATCACATTTTTTTATCAAGAAAATTCACGTTGGATCATAATATCTTTTTTTCTAGTAAGACCTTTGATATTAGGGCAAAAATCGTATTCTTGATAATTTTTGTATTGTTTTCCTGTAAAAATATCTAAAAATCCTTAAAACAAGATCAATTTGATTAATCTTATTTTAGAAACAACACTGCATAAGATATTTAGGTTTTTCAGAGAATGTATTTTTAACGTGTATTTTGTCTTACTGTACTGGCAGAGTTTTTATAGTCAAAACAAGTGAAAAAATCTACCAGTGCTGAAGAAGTAATCCAAAGTATTTAGAATACGTTACTGACCTTGAGTAATCTAACGAAATATGTTACAAATTACATTTTACAGCATGTATTCTGTAATCTGTAGTGGAATACATTTCAAAAGTAACCCTCCCAACCCTGCATACAATAGTATGCAATGTTGCTACGTGACCTCATTGCATGCTTAATTTAGTGATCAGCATTTGTTATCTCTGTAAATGTAAAAAATATTTTGCATTTATAATCCAAATGGTGTGGCGATACCAACTGTTTACACAGATGCCCGTCCGTATGATAACTAAGGCCATGTACCCTTTTATCCGAGATGGTTCTCGGTGTCCCACTCTTGTTCCCCTGTTAAAATAGTCATTCAGGGTGTTATTACTCAGATGTTGCTGTGACAAGGATAAATTCTTTACTATGATAATTAAGCCCTTTTAGGGCAGAATATTGTAATTTCTTACATATAAAAAAATCAGGTTATTAAAAAAATGACATTAGAAAAGTTTGTTTGCATGAGATTTGAAATCATAGGTTTGTTCTCTGCTTTTGATGTCAAAAAGTAAACAGACAGAAAGACTGAAGCTTTATGTTCAAAAATCTACAAGTTTTTTTTTTTTTTTTTGCATAAACCGTTAATGAAGTTACCTCGATAAAATAATGTTTAGAGGAATATACTGTGTTTACATAAATGTATCAGGTGCTGGCCGTCCACAGGTGCATCTGTGTGGCGAACTGCAGTACAAAGACGATGTCAGGCCGCTGATTGGGTTCTAAGTTGATACACATACTGACCAGATCTCTGAGCTGCAACACATGCAAAGTACACTACCTGGCCAAAAAAAAGTTGCATACCATGTCTATAATATTCCCCTGGGCCGCCTTTAGCTTTGATTATGGCGCACATTCGTCATGGCATTGTTTCGACAACCTTATGTAACGTCACAACATTTATTTCCGTCCAGAGTTGCATTAATTTTTGGCCGAGATCTTGTATTGTTGACGGGAGAGTCAAACCACTCCGTAAAGTCTTCTCCAGCACATCCCAAAGACTTTCAATGGGGTTAAGGTCGGGACTCTGATGTGGCCAGTTCATGTGTGAAAATGATTCCTCATGCTCCCTGAACCACTCTTCCACATTTTGAGCCCGATGAATCTTGGCATTGTCGTCCTGGAATAGGAATATGCCCATGCCATCAGTGAAGAAAAAATCCATTGATGGGATAACCTGGTCATTCAGTACATTCAGTTACTCAGCTGACTTCATTTTATTGCTGCATAAAGTTGCTGAGCCTAGATCTGACCAATTGAAGCAACCCCAGATCATAACACTGCCTCCAGAGGCTTGTACAGTGGGCACTATGCATGACAGTGCATCGCTTCATGCGCTTCCCTTCTTACCTTGAAGTGCCCATCGCTTTGGAATAGGGTAAATCTGGACTCATCAGACCACATTACCTTTTTCCATTGCTCCACAGTCCAATCTTTATGCTCCCTAGCAAATTTAAGTAGTTTTTTCCGATTAGCCTCACTAACAAGTGGCTTTCTTGTGGCCACTCTACTGTTTAGTCCAAATACAGTCAGTTCTAACCGTATTTTGCGTGTGGAAATGCTCTTACTTTCACTATTTAACATAGCTGTGAATTCTACTGTCGATTTTTTACAATGTGAATTCACCAAGCGTTTTAGTGATCTCCGATCATGATCATTCAAGATTTTTTTTGACCACATTTCTTCCACGAAGCTGATGGTTCATCACTGTCCTTCCACCCTTACGAAAATCGAGGGTTCGTGGCAAGTTTGCCACTGATAATTTTCACATGTAAATGAGCTTTGCGGCACACTTGCGGCAAATTGTCCATTATTGCCAAAGGTTTGCCGGAGGTTCGCCACTACCAGCGAAGACAGGGCATCTAGGCATAAAGAGGCACCAAAGAGGCACACCAAACCCCCCCCCCCAACAGGGGTGCCAATAGGTATCTTGCCTAGGGCGTCATAATTGTCTGAAACGGCCCTGAGCGAAGAGCTACAAACTTCTGGCAAACACTTGCGGCCAATCAAAAGCTTATTTGCATATGAAAATAACGAGCGACAAATTTGCTGAAAATCTGTGACTCGTTTTGATTTTTTAATAATACGTTGGCAGTTCTTAACCTAATTCCAGTGATTTCAGCAATCTCCTTCGTTGTTTCTTTGCTTGATGCAGGCCAGTAATTTGCCACTTCTGAAACACAGTATCATTACTGTGATAGAAACGGTAAATCTTTTCCACAACCATGCGATACATATTCTGACATGGTTGTTTAAGAAATGTGAAATTATACACACTGCATCAGTTAGGGTTAAAAGAACTGTTGCCAGCTGAAACATATTAATCACTGCAATAATGATCCAATCATAGGCTCTTAAGTATCTGCTTATTTACTGTAAATCCAAATGGCCAACCAGGCAGTGTATGTAGTTATTCACAAAGCTGTCAACATATTGACCAGGTGCCTTCATGATATAAGCATGCAGATGGGCTCTTGTTACAAAATGTAGTGAGTTGCCTACCTAAACAGCATTTTTAGGAATCACTGGTATGCTATAGGTAAAGTCTATTCCAAACAACAGGTAGCACAGTTATGCTAATCTTGTTTTGGCTAAATTCTAATGAATAGTTTCACCCAAGATCCAAAGCTATTGATAAAAACAACTAAAAATGAACTATTTCACCAAAGCTTTGTGTATTCTATTAACTTTTTGTTCTTTTTACAGTGTCATGTCATTAGCTTAGCAACATGCTAACAACAGACTCTACTGGAATCAACTCTGTGTTAGCCAGAGTCAGTTTGCATTAGTGCTGTGCAATATGGACAAAAAACAAAACAAAAAAAAATCATATTGTTTGCGATTTTTGTTTCACTTTTGTCAACTTTAGAAAAGTTTGTTTGCATGTGATTTGAAATAATCGGTTTATTCCCTGCTTTTGATTTCAAAAAGTAAACAGACAGAAAGACTGAAGTTTTATGTTCACAAATCTACATGAACCGATCATTTTTTTGCATAAACCGTTTACGAAGTTACCTCGATAAAATAACGTTTAGAGGAATATACTGTGTTTAGTACAAGTTAAATTCAACCGATAGCATTTGTGGCATAATGGCATAATTACCTAAAAAATGTATTTCGACATGTCCCTTCTTTAAAAAAAAGAAGAAGCAAAAATCTGGGTTACAGTGAGTCACTTACAATGGAAGTGAATGCGGCCAATCTGTAAACGTTAAAATATGTATTTTTTAAAAAGTATAGCCACAATGTGCGTTAGCATAATTTTTGTGTCATACAACTTGGTACTAACCTTTTTTGTTTAAAGTTAGATCCAATTTACAACTTTGTGGCTATAATGACATAACGGCATAAACCCTAAAGCCCTAAAACGATCGTAAAAACTATTTAAAACAACGTTACAGCTCAAATAATACACAAGTTTTAACAGAAGAATCAATGTAAGTGCTTTTGGTAAAATGATAAACCCTGCTTTTAAACCCTCCAAAAATTGGCCCTATTCACTTCCATTGTAAGTGCCTCACTGTAGCCTCAGTTTATTTTCGAAGTCGAAATTATTTTTTGTGGTAATCAACATTTAGCTACAAATGCTGTCGATTCAGCTTAACATGTACTGAAACCGGAATATTACTTTAAACCGGTTACATTATACGTTACATATATCGACTTCTTAAACATAATCCGTGTAAGAACTTGCATGTAAACACCAATGAGTCAAGAAAAAGATGAAATCCCTGCCCTTTAAAAGGGAGCTGGCCAAGAATTGTTGGGACTTATGTTTTGTATTGCTAGAGTAAAAAGTTGATTATAGTGATTAATTAAAACTGATAAAAGTTCAACCTATGCGTTTCATTTAACATCGTGATTGAGAAAAGATGTAAGCAATACATATGCTTACCACCAGGGGGTGCTAAAAGAACCCATGATATATTTAAGCAATCTGGGCGATGTTTTCCTTGACAAATCCTGACGAAAAACCCTCACAATGCTATTAATAATGCTAATATTGTAAAAATGCTCCAGATGTCCTTCAAAATCAATGTTTATGGTTACATTTTATTGTTAATTACACAACATTTACACATATGAGTAAATGTTTCAAAAATCCTTAAAAAATAACATCCAGTTGGAAAAAATGGATATGACGAGTACTATGACATTGTAAATATTTGACCAGACAACAAGACCATTGAATTCACAGCACTGTCCAAAGTCTCACCAATGAGTATTTCCTGGGAAAACACCTTCAACAATTGTGTGTGTGTGTGTGTGTGTGTGTTTCAGAAACATAAAAGAGAGATAAGTAACTCAACTGTAAGGCTCTTGTTAAAGTTGTTATAAATATAAGCATAACAAAGGAAGTACATAAAAATAGAACCACCTTGCTGTGACATCATCAACATAAGGCACTGCGTCATGTGACCTGACCAAAGTAACATCCCTTCCACAGTCTCTAAACCAATCACAGCACTGTGATACATCATTCGAAAGAGTATATCGACATTCCTTTCAATACAAATCTAGAGAAATGTTCAGCTTACAACATTATAGATACTGTCCTTCTGCTTGCTTTATCTCTTCAATCATTTCTAGCTATTTGTCTCTCTCATAGCTCGATGTATTGGATTGAGAGAAGGGAGAGATCACAGGTTTCCACAATGGTTCTCCTCGCTGTCTGTGTGTGTGTTTGTATCAGGTGCTGGCCGTCCACAGGTGCATCTGTGTGGCGAACTGCAGGACGAAGACGATGTCGGGCCGCTGATCAGGTTCTGGGTTGATACACATACTGACCAGATCTCTGAGCTGCAACACAAGCAGAATGTAGTGAGCTGACTGCCTAAACAGCATTTTTAGGCATCATATTTTTGCTATATGTCTATTCCAAACAACAGGCAGCACAGTTATGCTAATTTTGTTTTGGGTTTCACCCAAGATCCAAAGATATTGACATAAACAGCTCAAACTAATTAAAAATGAACTATTTCACCAAAGTTTTGTGTATTCTATAAACTGTTTGTTCTTTTTACAGTGTCAAGTCATTAGCTTAGCAACATGCTAACAAACAGACTCTACTGGAATCAACTGTCAGCGTTAGTCAGAGTCAGTTTGCATTAGGGCTGTGCAATATGGACGAAAATATCATATCGATTGTGATTTTAGTTTCAATTTGGCAAAATGTTTTTTCTTATTTATACATTTTGCTTTCAAACATTTCAGTGTTCAGAGTTGGATTTCAGGAGGGAAAATATTGTGATGGATGATAGCGTCAATTATTTCTTAATGCCTTTTTGTTTTTCTTTATTTTTAATTCACCTTCCCAATTTCTGGGAATTCTGCGCACTGCATTCTGATTAGCAAGATCTCATTGGTGTGCAAAAGAAGTACACCATTCAAAATAGAAAATTAAACATTACAGAATTCTTAATAAAAAAATACAAATGTAGCTTGCTTTGGTTTAGTATGGAAGGCCAATTACTCAAAATTAAATCAGTAAATAAATATTTGAAAATTTAAATAAATCTTTAATTGCATAATGAAAAAACTAAACCAACAATTGAATTTAATCGTTAAGAGATGCGCCTATAAAGTAACCCTGAAAATGAAAATACACTAAATTTGTGCTTACCTGAAAAATCAACCGAAAGATAATACTAAAATTAAAATGGACACAAACTAGTGCTATGATAAAATACAAGAGACATTTATCGGTTGATATAATTATTTATTTAATGATTTTATAGGTTTTTTATTTTTTATGATTTTACTATGTATTTAATAATTTATTTAAAGATTTAAATATTGAATGATTTAGTAATTCAGAAATCTCACCGGCTTGCGTGCAAGTTTTCCTATACAAAAGAGTAATTTTTAGCACATGAATTTTGTCTAGAGGAAAACTAGAATAATGTATATTCACTATAGAAATTTCCATTACTTTTCCATGACGTTTACGATTCTATTAATTTCCATGACATTTCCAGGCCTGAAAAACACAATTTAAAAATTACCTGATATTTCCAGGTTTTCCATGACCATAGGAACCCTGATTTTGGCCTTTAGGGGCGATTCAGACTGAACACATTCTTGCGTTAAAAAGCTAGACGCAGCACGAGTGTCTTGACAAGTGTTTTTAAAAGTTTAAGGTCTTTTAACTTAATACAGCGTATATAAATGCAGCGTTCCTGCGCAGGAGTCTGAAAAAACAGCGAGACGTGGTGCAACGGTCAAAGACGTCCGTCTACGTACCTAGCACGTTTACATAGAAAAAAAACCCAGTGCAGACAGACACAAAAATGGTTTGGTGTGAAGATAGCTGCCCACGTAGACTGTAGACAGCAAGGCAGCTCAATACATTTTGGAACAAAGCCATAGTGTATGTTTGTGTATGTTTGTACCTTCTGTGAATAGTGCTCTGATGGGAGGGGTGGGTAGTCACACTGTTCGATCTTATGACACAATGAGAGCAGGTTCATCTTATCACTGTAGAAGGGGCTGTGCAGAGCTGCCATCTGAAAGAGTGGAGACATAAATATCATATATAAACCAATGTTTAATAAATAACATGTATCACAATGAGATCCACTGAAAATATGTGTGCACCTCATACAGCAGGCAGCCCAGAGACCAGATGTCTGATTTGAAGTTGTAGCCGTTTTCATGAATCCTCTCGGGAGACATGTAATACGGAGTTCCAACTGCAAAAGAGGAATAGAGGTAAGTGCAGGTAGGCAAAAAACACCTGCTGGACTATAATTGAGTGACAAGATCAGTTTGTTTTGTTACTACATTCTACAGTATGTACATGCATGATTTGTGAGTATATTTGAGTATCGGCATGTTTGAATGTACAGTAGGTGTGTCTGTATGTTGAGTACTAATTATGTATAATGTGATAGTGTGTATATGGGTAGTTGACAATGTCCTGCACAATGTGACATGCACTACTTCATCTAAAATGATTTTAAATAGCATTCTTCTAATTCTTATATAATTTCTATACATATAGTTTCAGCATATAAAATATATAATTACACTTATCCCACACTGTATATGGGTGTTTCTTCAACTTCAGGCATTTTCATGGGCCAGGGGTTGATTTTTATTCAAACAAACAGATTTTAACAGTTTTTCTTTATGTGATATAAACTACACATTAAAACTGACTTCAAAACTTTTTACCATCATTAATTGTTGGTATATTTCAAATGCCTTTTATGTACAGATTTGACTGTTTTAGCATTGTTCCAGACCCAGAATGTCTATATCTTTTCAAATCCATTATAAAAATGCATAATATTACATGGTTAATACTGTGATTATCTATACAAAAAGTGAAATAAACATAAACCATTTATAAGTTGACTGTGTAAAAATGATATCAGTCAATTGTTCAAAACCTTTATGACTGTCCCACAGTTGTGGTGTCTTTTCCACCACACCAAAACATTTTCCCCTAATTTTCCCTAGTCTTAAAGATACAGTACAGATTTAGCATGTGTTCTACATACCTATGCAAATACATTGATACATAGTAAAAATTATGCAAGTAAACAATAAGAATTTAACAAAAATATACACAGATGAGCCAAAACATTATGACCACTCACAGGTGAAGCAAATAACGTTGATCATCTCCTAACAAGGCAACATGTCAAGGTCTGGGTAGATTAGATGGTAAGCAAACAATCAGTTCTTGTAATCAATGTGAAATGGGCAGGAGTAAAGACCTGACTGACTTTGACAAGGGACATTGGAATTGTTATGGCCAGACGACTGGGTCAGAGCATCTCTGAAATGGCAAGGCTTGTGGAGTGCTCCTGGTCAGCAGTGGTGAGTACCTACCGACAGTGGTCCGAGGAGGGACTGGCGACAGTTGTGTTGGGTGTCCAAGGCTCATCGATGCGCGAGGGCAACAAAGGCTATCCCATGTGGTCCAAACCGAATGAAGGTCTACTGTGGCACAAGTCACAGAAAATTGTAATGATGGTTACGGGAGGAATGTCACAACACATAATGCATCGCACCCTGCTGCGTATGGGGCTGCGTAGCCACAGATCTGTCAGAGTGCCCATGATGACCCCTGTCCACCATCGAAAGCGCTTACAATGGGTCCTGTGGACCATTGGAACTGGACCTAGGAGCAGTGGAAGAAGGTCACCAGGTCCGATGAGTCCCGTTATCTTTTACATCACGTGGATGGTTTTCTTTTACATCACGTGGACGGCCATGTACGTGAGCGCCGTTTACCTGGGGAGGTGATGGCACCAGGATGCACTGAGGGAAGATGACAAGCTGGTGGAGGGAGTGTGATGTTCTGGGAAATGTTCTGCTGGGAAACCCTGGGTCTGGCCATTCATGTGAATGTCAGTTTGACATGTGCCACCTACCTAAACATCGTTGCAGACCAGGTACACCCCTTCATGGCAATGGTATGCCCTGATGGCAGTAGCCTCTTTCAGCACGATAATGCACCCTGCCACACTGCACACATTGTTCGGGAATGGTTTAAGGGACCATGATGAAGAGTTCAACTAACAGGACTTGAAGGATCTGCTGCTAATATCTTGGTGCCAGATACCACAGGACCTTCAGGGGCCTTGTAGAGTCCATGCCTTGGTGGGTCGGCGCTGTTTTGGCGGAATGCGGAGGATATTATATCAGGTGGTCATAATGTTTTGGCTCATCAGTGTATATGAAACATTACTTGATGAAATAGACTGAATTAGAAAATTTTTCAAAAGCTAAAATGTGACCAATTTGATGAAAAACTAATGATAAATATAATTTGAAAAATGTATATTTTGAATTGTAACTAGAAGGGTTGCCTAGAAGGTTCCTTTATATTAAAGGGGTCATGTCATGAGGAATCAAATTTTGCTTGATGTTTTGACATATAAGAGGTCATTCTACTATAAAAACTTACTGTAAATTCCAGAACTCAAAACTTAATTCCCAATGCAATAAAAGCATTTATTGAAACCAAGCTGCCAAAACACCCCATTCTCTACTTCCGCGACTTCCCTACGTCACTTGGGGTACTCATTAATTCAAGACTGGACTTCTCAATCATTTAGTCAGCTTAAACCCTGCTCCTTTCTTATAAATACCACAACCTTGCGTAGAGTTGAACAAAGCATCATTCGCATGTTCGTGAAGATGGCAAGGTGTATTTTCATCTGTTTTCCTTCAAAACTGTCGTTCCTTAACCCAAACTTCCTTGGTTACAGGTCAGCTGCCTTGAATTTACATTTCGAATGAGGAGGAATAACGGCAATTTCGTGGCTGTGTTCAAAACATTTCACACCTGATTTGCTGAGGTGATCACTAATGAATACAATGCTTCAGATGCCTCTGGAGTTTATTACAATTTTTGAATGCAGTTATCTTGGGATGCACAGCATGAGTAAGTGTTTTTTTTCCCTTTATATTTAGTGTATAGTGATTCAAAACGTTAAAATATGGTCATCTTTTACTCACTCGTTTTTCAATAGCTACAGCCTCTTCGTAAGCAAAGACCACGATGTACTCGTGCGTTTATGTTGTCAGTTTGATAATAAATGTGTTGAGATCAATTTCACCAGTAACCGGATCTGACTCAAGCAGCACGGTGGTAGGGGTGTGTGTGTGTCCACTGCAAACTCGCATTCAGATCTGCCTCCGTTACGCTATGCAATGCCCATATTTTCACAATCCAATCAACAACCAATGGATAAACTCAAATCCCCACCCTACATTTATTTTCTTGTTCGATAAGCTGTTTCACTCGGAAATATGTCACAATATGGAAGTCGGTCACAACTTCCATTTCATGCCGACTTTAAACTGCTCAACAAACTGTTCGTTCACCTATCAGCGCTATATTTAATTGTTGGTATACGTAAACACACGCTAGTTGGACGTCTTTGACCATTTTGATTTGTTTCCGGCAATGTGCACCTCAGTGAAGGAAGATAAACTGGATGTGTGCGTCTTGTGAAGCAGTCGTAAAATGAAGGAACTGTCATTGAAGGATATGGGGCAGTTAAAAACACTATAGGACCCAGTAAAAAACATAAGTAAACAGTTCCATTCATTAATATTTCAAATGCAATGATTGTTTATGATGCCAACATGCTGTCTACACCTGGTGCATCCGTTGATGTGACGTGGCGTAACGGCTTGAGGCTGTCTATACCAGGTATGTCAACACAAACTTTCTGAAACGTTTCTTTGTGTTGTTGGCAATAGTAGTAGCGCCAGCACAAAATGGATTGGGACAACTGTTTGTTTACTGTTGGAGTGACGCGCCGCAACGGACGCTTCCATGGTAGACAGCATCATTGATTATAGCGTCCGGTGTAGATAGGGTGTGAGTGTTAACAGTTGTGCTTGGGATGAATGTGTAATATATTCGGATGGAATGTGTTGGATGTACATTTCTAATGTTTTGGTGGTTGTTTATTCTCTTCCGATTGAGTTACAAAAATGGCTGAATTTGAGGGGCTGCATGCTGTTAACCAATCATAACAAAGGGCGTTTACATTGAAGTTTAAAGGAGGAGCTGAAGCAAAAATCAAGCTTTTCAGAAAGATGGTCAGAGACAGGTTGGAAAATTATCATATATTACAAAATTATGACTGTTTTGGTAAAAAAACTTTACAATTTCCAAAGTGCTTGAAGTGCCCTAGGTTGAAGGAACACCAATACATGTTTTTGTCAACTGTTTGTTAATAGTCTTTGGTCAATATTTGTCAGCTACCCATATCTGAGTGTTTCCGAGTGCATGTGTATGTGGTTGCTGGATAGTACCAAGAGAATGTGCTGCAGTGGTTTTGGAGCTAAAGAATCGACCCAGTCCAAGGTCACCCAGTTTGACCTCTCCAGTTGCTGTGATGAATACGTTGGCTGGTTTTATATCTGATACACACAAACATTTGGAAAGAAACCCAATATCTATTTAGACACACTAATAAAGGGTGAAGTGAATACAAAACAAAGACATTTAGATTGTGTGTGTATACCTCGATGCATGACTCTACGGGAGTGCATGTGTTCCAGTGCGCTGCAGAGCTGCACGAAATACTTCCATATCGTTCTCTCTGGAATCAGTCTTTGTTTCTTCTTAAAATACTTCACAAACACACACATTGCGAATTACTTTTTACTCAATAAGTTTCATCCTAATACACTTATTGAGTTTGGCATATGCCAAACTGATAACCTTTGGCAGACTCTCAGGTTGATTTACTCAAGCAGGACATATTCCTGGATCAACATCCATTGTTGTTCCTAGGACAACAATCTTATCAACCAATCACAGCAATAATCCTAACCCTAAAATCAGAGCAATAATCGTTGAATAGGAATGTTGTTTCAGGCTCTAACCATTACTCCAACTCTACCATTTCCAAGACCAACAAAGGATGTTGATCCAGTAACACGTCTTGTGTAAATCACATTAAGCCTCAACAGATATACCCCTAAGCAGAACAATTACGCTATCCAACAAAGCATCTGGGGAGAACTACTCTGTTCTGGGATCTTTTTATTAAGCTAAGGGGCTGTTCAGACCGAATGTGTTCTTGCATTTTAAAAAGGTAGACGGAATAAGCTGTCTCGAGATGTTTGTCTTAAAAACATGGCGCTCTTGCACAAGATTCTGAGGTATCATCAAAATGTGACGCAACAGTCAAAGACGTCCAACTAGCGCATGTTTACATAGAAAAACGAGCCTGAAAAACAGCACAGATGTCAGGAAAAACACATTCGGTGTGAACGGCCCCTTAGGGTGCACTTAAAAGCCTGATTTTATTACGAAACGTGCACTGTCCACTTAAAATTATGAATTGCTCATGTAATTTCTTGTTTAACTTTTAAGAATTCCTAATTTTCCCCTTCCATTCTTCTAGACGATAATATCTGTTACCAGTCTTTGTGAATAACAATCTTGTCCTTAAAGGGATAGTTCACCCCAAAAATTTTGTCATCATTTTCTCACCCTCATGTGGTTCCAACCCCGTATTAATTGTCCTTCCTCCGTGGAACACAAAAGGAGATGTTTGGCAGAATGACAGGCTCAGTCACCATTTATTTTCATTGTACGGAAATAAAATGCTATGAAAGTGTTCCAAAAACGAAAGAAACAGGTTTGGAACAACATGAGGGTGAGTAAATGGGTGAACTATCTGTTTAAGTGAGTTGCCTAAATAAAGATAACTAAATAAATAAAAAATACACAGACAAACAGACACTGGGACAGAGATAGGAGGGGCCAAAGGAAGGGTAAGGCCAGATGAGGGGAGGGGTCAGATAAGGGGTGGGGCAAAGTAATGAGTCACATGAGACTGACCTTGATCATCTGAGAGAGGTCACCAGCATCAGCTAACTCCAGAACAATATTCAACTCATTATCTTCAATAAATGAGTCCAGATATTTTATAACATTTGGATGGTTCAGTTGCTGCAGGAATAGAATGGAAAAGAAAAATCACAAACTTTCACTCACAGACACACATGTTTGACGTTTTAAAAGCAAGTGCTACTAACCTTGAGCAAGTCAATCTCTTTTATGCAGTCTTGTCGGGCTTTAGCATCCATCATTTCAAAGATCTGCGAAAACAACACAATATTACAACAAACACACACCCTCATCTGAGAGCACAACAGCTCTACCTGCAATTCTAACTCTGGAAACGTTGAATACATATGTGCAAGTGAGCTTAAAACCATTTTCACACTTGAGTTGCTTTCCAAAGTCCAAACACTGGAAATCATTTGAAGCGCATTGTACTTCAGTTTGTTACAAACCCAAACACGCTACCTATTTCAAGCGAACTTCAATGGGACTTCTTTGTAAGCATCTTGGAGTGGAATCTGCTTTCAAAACAACTGAAAGAACCATGATTTAAGATGCTGATAGATTGAACTCATTCATCAAAGGATTTGGAGTTTCTAGGCTCAGTGCTTGGAATAATAGCATATTGATTATTGCACAGTATACACTGTAAAAAATGTTTTAAATGGCATGTGAAACAGTATGCAGCAATACATTTCAATTAGCAGTATGCTACACTGTTGTCACATAACCTCACCATGTTGCATGTTTAATTCACCGAATGGCATAGAGTTTTTGGATATAGATATGGTTATTAAGCATTTTTTTTATCCAAATAGTACGTGTAAAAATTACTTTTGAAAATCTAATCAAATAATACAAAAAATAAATAAATAAAAATAAAATTATAAATCACTGGTTGATATTGTTGCTGGTTCATTCATCCCTCTGAAAATGGAAGGTCTAATCAAACACATTGCATTATGGAAATAATACTTCTTGCAGTGTGTTCTGGTTCTATACTAGATATTTTGGCAAATGTAGTGCATTACTTTTCATTATTTGTGATAAATAATTTTTTATATTGCATTTACAAAGAACTATTTGAAATAGTTATCCATTAACAATAGAAATTGCCATGACTTTTTAAGATTTTATTACAACCCTAATTCCAAAAAACTGGGACATAAAACTGTACATAAAACAAAAACCAACGAAATTCACAAGGTAAAACATCATATAATATGTAGTTGTGGTGCTTTCAATATAGCAAAGGGTGATTATAATTGACAAATCACTAATCTTTGTTTTTATTAGCATTTTTCATACTGTCCCAACTTTTTCAGAATTGGGGTTGTAATTTCAATGGCTGTTCCAATCTTATGGAAAGTCAAGAGTAACACTTAAAAACAAATCTTTCATTTAAGGTATCTATATATGTCAATATATCTTTCAATAAATACATTAATAATGACATTTGTAAATAAATAAATATGTAAATAAATAATTCATGAAATGTGTCAACAGATAAACAAGTAACATGTAAAATACTGTACATTTTCCATTGGAATTTGATGCGTTTACTGATATACACTGATCAGCAATAACATTAAAACCACCTGAAAATATTGTGTATGGCCCCTCGTGCCACCAAAACAGCGCCAACCCGCATCTCAGAATAACATTCTGAGATGCTATTCTTCTCACCACAATTGTACAGAGTGGTTATCTGAGTTATTGTAGACTTTGTCAGTTCGAACCAGTCTGGGTATTCTCTGTTGACCTCTCTCATCAACAAGGCATTTCCATCCACAGAACTGTCGTTCACCTGATGTTTTTTGTTTTTGGCACCATTCTGAGTAAATTCTAGAGACTGTTGTGCGTGAAAATCCCAGGAGATCAGCAGTTACAGAAATACTCAAACCAGCCCATCTGGTACCAACAATCATGCCACAGTCCAAATCACTGAGATCACATTTTTTCCCCATTCTGATGGTTGATGTGAACATTGACTGAAGCTCCTGACCTGTATCTGCATGATTTTATACACTGCACTGCGGCCACATGATTGGCTGGTTAGATAATCGCATGGATGATTGTTGGTGCCAGATGGGCTGGTTTGAGTATTTCTGTAACTGCTGATCTCCTGGGATTTTCACGCACAACAGTCTCTAGAATTTACTCCGAATGGTGCCAAAAACAAAAAAACATCCTGTGAATAGCAGTTCTGTGGACGGATATGCCTTGTTGATGAGAGAGGTCAAAAAGAGAATGGACAGACTGGTTTGAACTGACAAAGTCTACGGTAACTCAGATAACCACTCTGTACAATATTGGTGAGAAGAATAGCATCTCAGAATACTATTCTGAGATGCGGGTTGGCGCTGTTTTGGCAGCACGAGGGGCCATACACAATATTAGGCAGGTGATTTTAATGTTGTTGCTGATCAGTGTATATTTATACCTGTATATCTATACATCTATATATTTCAATATATATTTAAATAAATAAATAAATCCTGAAATGTATAAATAATTATGTGAATAAATAAATCATGACAAATGTAAATAGTTAAATAAAATGTCAAAAAAAAAAAAAATCCATTGGACTTTGTATTTATTGACATAAATTTATATATATATATATATATATATATATATATATATATATATATATATATATATATATATGGCAATATATATTTCAATAAATACATTCTGAAATGTATAAATAATTATGTGAATGAATAAATCATGACGTGTAAATAGATAGATAAATAACGTACAAATATTTTCCATTGGACTTTGATGTTTTTATCATATTTACAAACATGAATTTTGACATATTTACAAACATTATTTATTACTGACACATTTAATAATGTATTAATTTTATATATACTGTATATACATTACATTACAAACATTATTTATTACTGACACATTTAATACTTTATATATATGCTTTAGATAAAAGATTTATTCATTAATGTCACACTCGATCCTACATACAGCCAGGCCTGAAAATTAAAATTTTTAAAATTTCCTGATATTTCCAGGTTTTCCATCATAATTGGAACTCTGGTGGTCCTGAAGGTCACCCGGGGATTCCATGCAAACTGTAAATTCACACTGTGCACAGTGTACTTTCTGCAAAAATAATAAAAATAGAGCTCATGTGTATTAAAATGTGTGCTTAAATATATAATTCAGATCACCTGTACTTTCTTCAGGGCCAGTTGTTGATTGTCCAGTAGACATGTGGCTTTATAAACCTCGCTGAACTGCCCACGTCCGATCTTTTTCTCGATGCGGAAGTTGGACAGCATAGAAAAGTATCCATATGTGCCCATCATGTTCCTCTGAGACAGAGAGAGAAAGGGGAACAGAAAGAGACAGTGAGTGAGAGTCATTACTAATGTGTGGGTTTGTCAGCATTACAGTGGATGATTCATAAAAGGCTTTTCGTGCAGTTGACAAGTGTAATTCCAATGTTTGCCCAAGTGAGCTCAAACCTTTGCCAACAGCTGCATGTGTGGGCGGTATGTGTGTGTGTTCATACCTGGTCGCTCTGTATCGGTACTGTGTAATTTTTATTCTGATTCTGAAAGCTGTTATGTTCCATAATGACGTTCTTGACCTACAGACAGACACAAAGAACATGGAATCAATCACTCAAATGACCAGTGTACTCAACTTGTACTTTATTAAAAGCACTGTTGGATTTCCAGATGGCTCCTTGGATTAATATAACTGTAGTTTTCCTGAAATAACCACTGAACAAAGCCTGGTGTCATACAAACAGCTGTCAGTGCTTCAAAACAGCTGTGAATTAGAACAGAACCATTAACTAGTCGTGTTTGCGAAGACAAGCGTCTCTATTACTATAGAGGGCAACAGTGCCCACCCACTCTTTCAGAAGTATATTACCCATTATATTTTCCATAGGGATTTCATAAAATCAAGTTTCTAAAGTTCTAATCTATGAACCAAACCAACCAGGTGAATCACAACAATACTTTGATTTGAAGCAAAAGACCATTTGAAAATCAGATAAAAAGACAAAGATACCCGACTGTACTTAAATGAGGGAATAATGAGGGAATACATTTCAGTCCCATGAAGCAGAGACAAATGACGTTATCGAATTAAAAAACAATGGAAAAATGTTAAACTATTGATTTAAAGTTGTTAATTATAAGTATAAAATCAGTATATTTAAAGTAATCCATTACTCGTTTTTTTTTTTTTTTATGTTGTAGAGTACTCGACTACAAACTTACTCCAAATGCCCATCCCTACTAGCAGTTGGACAGAACAACATAGCAAATGCATAGCAACACACTAAAATCACATTGAACACTGCAACTTTTGTACAGCCAAGCACCACTCACTTTATCTTCAGAAAATCTAAACATCTAAAATGAAATGTAAAAACATGGTCAACTGCAACGCTACCTTTTATTTTCCTTATTATTTAAAAAATGTGAAAATGTATTTTTTGAATAGGTGAAAAAGTGAGCCATTTAAGTCTGTAAACAGGCATTTTAATATAAATTAGCAGAGAAAAAAATAATTTAAAATAATTGCAGGTCATTTGATTAAGACTCACTACATATGCAATTAAACAACAAAAACTCATACAAAGATAAATGTAGGTGCACTAAATAAATAGCTTCACTGTAAAGAGATTTTACACCCAATACGTTTCAAACGATGTACACTCACATTAGATGAAGACTCCAGTTATAGCAGTTGCCTACTAAAAGCCATTTTGTTCTGCATAAGGGAATAGATCACATGACCAGCCGAATACTACTCACTTTATCTCGGTAAACCCCCCAGTAACTGACACTTTCAGTTGTGCAAGTGATATTTTGATGATAACACACACACACACACACTTACACAAAATCTTTCTGTCTCTTATTGCCTACTTGAATCTACTGTAATGTTTTTCCTTAATACCCACACTCAAAATACTGAGGGAAATTCTTCAGAAATTCTTAGGAACTACATATTCATGATAAAAAACTAATCACATCACAGATCAAAAGATAAACATTTGTGGGTTGACGTGTGCAGCATGTTACTTCTAGAGAATATTGCAAACATGCTCTATGCACACAGAAGTGAATTGTGAAATTCTTAAAACATTCATTTGTGTGTGTGTGTGTGTGTGTGTGGGTCAGGTTTTGCCAACAATATGGGGACCAAATGTCTCCAAAAGTATAGCAAAACCTAAAAATCACCTGGAGTACAAGAAAAATGGCCTTATAAACATAGTAAATAATATTGTGATAAAAATTTAAAAATGCAAAATGTTTATGTAAGGGCTAGGATATCAATAGCTCAGTAAAAAAAAAAAATCAACAGAAAGTCTCTACCATGATAGAATAACCAACATGAGTCAGTGTTTACATGTGTGCGCTGTCTTCAAAGCACGTATACTCTTCCGCGCTGTACAGCATGGCATGTACGAACAACTCCTGTTTTATTTTTAAAAACTCCAGACAAACCTATTGACCCACATTCGCACACACACTAACACAAATGACTGTACACAGCCCTGTTCCTGTCACAATCCATGTCTTCAAGGCATAATAAAGTTTAATTAGCGGATGGAATGATTATGTTAGTTAATGAGTGAGCAAGTTTTTAAGTGTGCACACTTAAGAGTGCGAATCTAATTCGGTCTTAAAGCGTTGTCATCATTTACTCAATAGGACTTTCTTTCTTCTATTGAACATAAAAAGTAAATGTTTGACATTTGGGGGCTTGACGGGTTTGGAACAACCAACATGATCACACGTAAGTCGGCATGCTGCTTCCGAATGTTCCGGTACCCTAGGATCGGCAAAAGTATGCTGACTCACTGACATGCCCTATCTCCCATTGGACATATTTGGAACGGCTGAACAACAATTGCTTTGCCTCATGGCACGACTGTTAGTGCATTGCATCAGTTGCATGGGAGACCACAGTTCAATCCCCATTCAAACGAGGAAGTAATAACATTTGTATAAACAATCACAAGCGTGATAAGGAGGTTGCATTTTTATCCCTAACATTGCATTTTGTCTCTAATAATGGGTAGGTTTAGATTTAGGTTTTGGTTGGGGGGTAGATTAATAATTGTTCATTGTTTTACACCTAGCAATGTTGAAAACAATTTTCAGCTGAAAACTGAAAATTTTTTCAGCTGAAAACTGAAAATTTTTTCAGCTGAAAACTATTCTTTTTACAACTGGCTTCTGGTGAGCTCTCCTGGATATAAATGGATGTCACACTTGTTTATATGCTCTGAAACACTTACCGCTTTAGCCTCTGGAGGCAGTGTTTTCAAATTTGGTCAACATACACCGATTTCGGCTAAAGAAAAATCGGCAAACACTTGCCGAATTTTATATGAGATCAGGCTGGGAACAACATGAGGTTGAGTAAATGATGGCAGCATTTCCATTTTTTGGGTGGTTTTTATGTACATTTATTTGCTTTGACTTTTTTATTTTCTTTTTTAAGTTTTTGTCAAAAATGCAACAACACAGCAAACAGCTGTTTTCTACAAGCTATACATTATACACAGTAAATTATTAAGTAGTGTATATGTGTGAAGTAAAGGATAAACATAAATGTAAATGTGAGTAGTATTGCTGAATACTACAGTATAATCATACAGTAATCTTGAAATATATTGAAATGTCTCACACTACAGGAATCATAACTGGCTTTCCCATTAACAGAAAATGCAATTTCACTCTGTCTCTCTCTAACAGACACATATATCTCATATCTTTCCCCGTAAAATGAAATAAAAACAAACAAGACAGGTTTTGCAGAAAAAAAAAAAAAGAACATTATTTTTTGAGGAGGGGAAGGAGAGGGCGGTTCTGTACCAGTTTCCTTCCATTCATGTGAAGAAAAATGCAGAGAAAGAATTCTATCCTACTGTCTGCAACGCTGCCCCACTTTAAAGCTGATGTCTGTATTTTTTTTATGCTAAAATTCTTTCTCGCATCCCATCTTAATATGCAGAGTCAACTGTAAGTTAGCCACTTGTAGGTTGATTTCACCTAAAAGTGTAACACTGTGGCTGTGTGGCGCTATCAAAACATTCCTCTGTTTGTTTGAGCAACCCATCAGTTTCGACACAGCAACACTGGCTCAGCCAGTCGTGTGAGTTTGGGGCCATACTATCCATTTGTACAATCAATGGAAGAATCTCTTTGACAAAAAATTTATCGTTTTTGCAATTCTATTTGGTTATGCTAGTGGCGCAGAAATTACACACTTCAGCTTTAACACACTCTGACAAACACATATGTAGACATGCAACACATCATTCAAGTACACACCACTGCATTCATTTCATAAACCTCACACACTTAGAACCACTATCTACATCATTTAGTGTGTAAACTTATACTGTAGATGGTGTGAAGGTGTGAATGTCAGTTTTCTTAGAAACCAATACTTTGAAAGCTAATTCTAGCATTTCTAATTATAATCTACACAGAATTTCCATCAAAATGGCTATGTTAGTCATAGCATACTAGTCTACCACTTACTACTTTTGAAGTATATACAGTACGGATGCTGTGCAAGTTTTCCAAAATTGCACTGATGTGTTCATTCATTTCCATTGTGATGAGTGAACTGGAAATATAAATCAGGATTTTTCACATCTCAGTTAAGACAAAATTTGGACACAAAATTGGATTAAAATGTGATATAAACATTTTTATTTCTGTAATGATAACTGGGCACTACTCACTGAATTAATAAAGCAACATAATAAGGTCATGTGATCAGGGCTTGACATTAACACTCGCCCACCTGCCAAATGTGGGTAGAAATCGTCAGTGGCGGGTTACTCCATCACTCTTACTAACCACTCTGGCGGCTGACATTTTCAGGGTTTTTCCCTGTTGTGCCCCAGAAGCAGATTAAATTATATACATCTTGCGTTTATTGCTTTATAAGCACTAAATATTCTTCTCATCTGAAACGCATGCACATCTTTTGCAATTCAATAAAAAAAGGATTTATGATTAAGGAACACAATAGCAGTGGTCTTGAGGAAGTGACCTGCAAGACATTTGAGTTCTCTATCTTCCTTTAACTCTTCTGTGTAATGTGCTTGTGTTTCCGCCTGATATAACACTACCGATCCAACCACAATCTGAACACCAAAATCCCCCATAACTTTTTCACAATCTCTACACCAAAACCCCCAAGTGTGCACGGAAACACGCACACACGCATGAATAGAGATTGCATTTGATTCGGTGATAGAAGCCCACATTACAACTGCATCATGTTTTGTCACAGAAAAGTTTGACTTTAAGACTGTGTAGACTTGTTTGGCACTGATCCCCTCTTCCCCCCGTGAACAACATAAGCCATACAGTTCATTTATAAGGTCATTATGCACATGTAGGTCCTACTCAATAAAACCTTATCTAAATATGATAAATATAAATATGATAGTTGGGTAACTGACAACAGAGTCATGTGGTGTGACTTGCCATACTTCATCTAAACCTTTTTAAACAACATTTTTATAATTCTTGTTTAACTATAATAGATGCAGTTTTATGACTTCATATTAATTGAAAGACTGCGTGAAATATTTGTACTTAAAAAAATAAAAAATAAACATTTTTTCATGCTGCAGGACTATTCAAGTGAACTGAAAATGCTAAAAGGTTGTTAAAAATGAAAAAAAAAAAAAAAAAAATTCTAATCTGACATTTTTAACATAAGGCAGTATTTCTACCTGGTCTAAACCATACAGAAATCTCATATATGGCAACATATGCAGAACACACATATGAAATATATGTTAATATTTGGTTTTCACTTATATAATATAAAAAGTCACATGCTCATAAATATATGCAACGTATATTTCAAAATGCTACAAAAATAGCAGTTTTCATATATTTAACATATTTTTCCCAAGTACAACTGGAATTTGAATATGTACATATACGCCTAAATACATTGCCTGGGATACTAGGCAGTGTATTTAGGCGTATATGTACATAACCAACTAACCCTAACCCATACTCTAATATTTCATTGGACCGCCTTCAGCTTTGACTACGGCACGCATTAAGTTTAAGAGCTGCATTAAGTTTTGGCCGAGATCTTGTATTGTTGACAGGAGAGTTGAACCACTCTCTAAAGTCTTCTCCAGCACATCCCAAAGACTTTCAATGGGGTTAAGGTCAGGATTCTGTGGTGGCCAATTTATGTGTGAAAATGATTCCTCATGCTCCCTGAACCACTCTTTCACAATTTGAGCCAGATGAATCTTGGCACTGTCATCCTGGAATATGCCCGTGCCGTCAGGGAAGAAAAAATCCATTGATGGGATAACCTGGTCAATCAGTACATTCAGTTACTCAGCTGACTTCATTTTATTGCCACATAATGTTGCTGAGTCTAGACCTGACCAACTGAAGCAACCCCAGATCATAACACTGCCTCGAAAGGCTTGTACAGTGGGCAATATGCATAACGGGTGTATCGCTTCATGTGCTTCCCTTATTACCCTGACGCGCCCATCGCTTTGGAATAGGGTAAATCTGGACTCATCAGACCACATGACCTTTTTCCATTGCTCCACAGTTCTCGTCACATTGTGCATGTGGAAATGCTCTAACTTTAAATGAATTGTTGTCAGCTGAAATATATTAATCACTGCAATAATGATCCAATCATAGGCTCTTAAGTATCTGCTTATTTAAAGCTCTTTTTTTTTTTTTTTTTGACCAGGCTGTGTATATTTAAATGAGATTTATGTATAGGAACCCTTAAAATTACTTTTGTTGATGTAACCTAATGTATATATAGAAAACAATAAAACAGTTGTTACCACATGAAGCACATACTTAGGCTAACAATTTTTTTAAGTGTACTTTCATATATATTTTCACCTAAAATAATATTGTTTAAAAAAAAAAAGACCACTAGCCCATTACTTTTGGGGCCCTTTACCTTATACGTCACGGTGCAATTCTATTTAGAGCGATTACGTCACAGACGAGTAGCTATCACGGGCAAAAGAGATACTTTGTGCACCAAAACACGTGAATAGATACAAACAAACACTCACTGTGGGCGGAGTCAAAACACAGCAGTTCCCCTTATAAAATGAAACCCCCAACCACTCTGCAATACTATCACACACATAACTTTGTAATAACAGTTACTATCATATGACATAAATTGATATCATAAATGAGTCATTATCATATACTAATGATTATTCAAAGCTGTGTCGTATATTTGCATAAACTATAGAAGCGTTACAGTCGCTTTGCACAGGCTGAATGTGGGTGTTCCCGTTGTGCTGTGTATCGAATAGCATTTCTAAGCTTTAAAGTTTCCTTTATACTTCTTATTGTCCCTTTATAATAGCATATTTAAAATGCAATGTGATTGTTTTAGGCTTTGTTATGCGCATATGGAAAGAAGTTATGCAGCAGAATTAGGCCCTATCTGTGTTTGAGTTAAGAAAACACGTTCAGTTGCACGAACTTTCAACACAGATCTACATTCCTCTGCTCCATATTTAACACACACGATCAAATATACACTGCAAAGACCATAAGACGTGAAGTAAACCATGTGCAATACTTTTCGTAGCATATCTTCTATTTTTATAACTATATAAGAATGGTTGTTTTTCCGCAATGTCTTCTTTTAGATCCTCTCACTCTTTCCTTTTCTCTTTAGAGCGTTACACAGACATTATCTGCACATAAGCCAAGTCAACCCCACGCGTAATTTGGCACGATCTCCCTCATGAAAACATTTAGCAACTAACACACCGTGTCGCGAGGGGTGCGCAAATCGTCACGAGCATCTTGTTTTAAACAAATTGGGTTAAAAGTCACGCAGTAGTTCCACTTACCTCTCCAGAACGGTGCTTGAGACATTTACAGGGGCTGAAAAATTTTGAGAAGCCCCTTCGATCAGCATCCAGACACTCGTGTCCCGTCCACGCAAGTTTGAGTCACACCCCATGCATCACATGTCTCTGCTCTCTGTCTAGAGCAAAGCTTCTTAGTTTGTGTTTCCTTTAGTTATGAGACCAAGCAAAAAAGCTTTTGGCATTTAGAGATCATGCTTTGGTGCATAAGGAATACATTACAAAGTAATACTAGTATTACTATGATATTACATATAATTTTTATTATGAATATATTTATAATATTAAATATTATTATATATTATTTATAATAACGTTAACTGTAATAATAATAGTAATAATAATAATAATAATAAGTCATATATATATATATATATATATATATATTATAATAAATCATTTAAATACAGTAACAACGACAACAATAATAATAATTATTATTATTGTTATTATTATGATTATTGATAGTAATAATAGTAATAATAACAATAATAATAATTATTATTATTGTTATTATTATTATTGATAGTAATAATAGTACTACTAATAATAATCATAAAATCATAATTTTATAAAGTATATTATCAATTAATATACATTTTAATATTTAAATGTATTTATATTATATATTATCTTGTGTTACTCCAAGCATTTGGTATCACAGAAAAGCAAAGGAAAAATATTAATAAATATAGGTCATTTGGGGGAAAAATAATTGCTGGATGCCCGGAAGATTCCATGTGTTTCAAAGATATAGTATTATTATTGTTATTTTATTACTTATAATAATAATAACAACAACAACAATAATAATGTATATTTATAAATCATTCAAATAAAACAACATCAATTAATAATAATAATAAATATTATTATAATAATCATTATTATTATTACTATTATTAAATTCATATTTACTGTGTAATATAATTATCAATTAATGTCAATATCAGTATTAATATTTAAATGTACTTAAATTATGTATATATATCTTATATTAATATATATGTATTATCCTTTTGACTCCAAGCATGTGGTATCACAGAAAAGCAAAGGATGTTGTCTTGAATATATGAATAAAAGTAGGTTTTCTGGACAAAAATGAATTGCTGGATCCCAGGAAGATTCCACATACTGTAGTGTACAGTATACATGCTGGGTATTGAATGTCTAGGATTCATATTTCTGGTATAAACAGCACAGATCATGTCACTTTATGTGGCTTTTACATGTTTATTATAGCTTAAAGTGTCCCAAACCTGAGCTTTAAGATGTGTATTCATAAGCAGACAAGGTCATACTTTATGACACTCAAATGACGACATTGTTTTGGTATAACCCCATGTGTAATAACGATATGACAGCAAAACCCCCAAACTTTCATGTGGCCCGCTTTGGTTTATGTGAAGCAAACCCACATCTTTCTTTCTTGAGTTTGCCATAGCTTTTGCAGTCTCGCACGCACACTCATTTTCTCACAGACTAATTTTCAACCTGAATAGTTCTCATTCATAGGGGAAATTATGAACGAATGCATTTTTTGACAAGTGCCTGTCTTAAAACACACACACACACACACACACACACACACACACACACACACACACACACACACACCCTGTCAAAGTTTTTATTGTTGCAGGCACTATAGTACTTCAAGAATAGGGGTTAGGCAAGGGTTCCCTATTTAGAAGCAATAAAAAAAGAAATGCCATAAAACTATAAAAATGTGTGAAGATTTTCTATTTTTTCATTGCTATTGTGTGTGCATGTAGAGAGGTTACGTTGGTACCATATGTGGGTGTGTGTGTGTGTGTGTGTGTGTGTGTGTGTGTGTGTGTGTGTGTGTGTGTGTGTGTATCATGCTGGTATGGTTTGTGGATTTTTAAGATTCTTTGTTAAGCAGTCATCTGACATTTCAGTCTTTTGAAGGTCAGTAGCGCCCCCTGGATTTCACAGATAATCCGATGTCAAATAGGACTCTCCCTATTAATAAATCCGGTCAGGAATGTTTTGGTGTCAATGTTAATGATACCAACCCATACTCCTTCAGTAATGTAGCCAAAAAGTGTATAATTAGTGTTTGCTAAGGCAAGAATCACTATTACTATTTCTCAAACTTAAGAGTTAGGGATTTGAACAAACCTTTAAAATTAAACTTTGGGATGAACTCGTCTAACACCATTTGTGCTATGCATATGAACTGATACCTCAAGCTCTGCAGCTTGAAAAGTGTGCTATTTCTTTTCTAAGTGATAAAACTCACAGTTTTGCAGATGGATGATAAAACTGGTGAAAAAATGCCATAGACTTAGAATTGAAAAGTAAACATTTGGTGCACCCACAACGACAAGTATGCATGCAAAAACAAATCAAACAGCCGTCCTTTTATCATTTCCATGTTCACTTTCCTTTTTCTCTCATAGTGAAAAGATTTATGTCATGAGTAGGCATTATTTTACATACACCATAATGAAGAGAAATTCCATACATCAAAACTCTGACTTCATTAGCAGCTAATAAAACAGAGCGGTCATGGAACAAACTCAGTTCCAAATATCTTTCTCTCCAATTCTCTCTCTTCTCCTCTCTCTCATCTCTGTTTGATGCTGTGACTGTACGGCAATCTTGCCAGCACTGGCAGAGCTCACTCTCAGCTCGTAACTGCGCAATGCAAACCACAATCACCTCAGTAGGGATAAGGGTAAATATAGAACAGCTAAACAAACTTTATGCACATAAGACTTGCATATAACCAAGGCAAAATAATCAAACACCACACACACCAGTGCTGAATAAACAAACACATATTTTTTTCAGAATGTGGATGCTTGTTTTCCCATATGTCCCCACAATGAGTAAAACCTATATTTCTGACATTGTGGGACCAGCCAACTTTCCCCATGAGGAAAACAGCTAAGTAAAAATATCAAATGGCAGAGGATCTCAGAAGAAACTGGGGAGTGAGCATTGTGATGGGCTCATGGTGTTGTGGTTTGTGTGTCCATGTTGTGATGGAGAGATGCTGTTGGGGCTGGATGGGCTCATGGATGCGAGGGAAAGCTCGGGTGATGGCACAGACGGTGACGTGATGGTGAAATTGTCAGATTCCAAATAACTGTCTGCTCCCATGCTCTCCTGATACAGACAATTTCTCCTGAACTTTGCACGGGCATTCTGGAACCAAACCTGCAGAAAATAAAGATGCCTTTATGTAAATGGTTTAATTTAGCAGACACTGAAAATGTTACCCTCCGCTGTAGCTCTCAAATCTCATTCATGCATATGCACATTTAAACCTGGCGAATTCATACGTGGTCATGAAACACGTGGGAACCAATGATGTTTGACATGATATGTAATGGGCAAGCGTAAATGAGATTACAGAGCCACGGCATGCGGCAAGATTTTCAGAGAATAACTCCTTAAATTTCAGTCTGTCACTCACTCGTGGTGGAGTGGTGGTGGCGTAGTGGGCTAAAGCACTATAACTGGTAATCAGAACATTGCTGGTTCAATCCCCACAGCCACCACCATTGTGTCCTTGAGCAAGGCACATTGCTCCAGGGGGATTGTCCCTGTAATAAGGGCACTGTAATTTGCTTTGGATAAAAGTGTCTGCCAAATGCATAAATGTAAATGTGAACTATTGTGTGGCTTCACAATACATGGGATATAGCACAAAAGTCATATGGATTACTTTTGTGATGCTTTTCTGTCCTTTATTCTTTTGTTGTATGGAGGAGAGCGTCATGAACATTCTTCAGGACATCTGTTTTTTCTTTTATAATTTACTTCAAGCCTCTTCAAATCTTGCCCCTGACTAGATGTTTTCTTTTCAATTTTTTTACTTTTACCTTCTTCCTCTCTCTATTTCTTTAGTTGTCTTACTTATTACATATACATGTATGTATGGTATAATGATGTATATGTACATTCAGGATGTCTTTTTAATTAAAAAATTATTATTCATTTAATTAGTTTTTGTCTCTTCTGCTCCAAGGGGTTAGAAATGTGTATCATTGACTTTTAGCATTGAAAAGTAAAAAAAAACAAAAAAAACAAACAAACAAACAAAAAATAATATATATATATATATATATATATATATATATATATATATATATATATATATATATATATATATATATATATATTTTTTTTTTTTTTTTTTTTTTTTTTTTAAAGGAGTATTTTAAAATGTATTAAGAGTTTTTCTGCTGTGAGAATTTATGCAGCTTGGAAATACTGTATATAATGCAAATTATAGGGTTCTTACTCTTTTTGACTAATGAATTTCCATGATTTCTTGCAATTTGTTTTGTGACAGCCATTTGTGAACCATTTCGACAAATCCACTAAAAATACTTGCTCAAATGAATGATTCACTGACAAATCAGACATCATCGACAATGTTTTACATGACATAAGAGCAATTTCTTATTCGTTAAATATATTGGAGCAGGAATAACCCTGAAAAATACATATTCTCTATCGAAATTTCCATGACTTTTGAGATTGGATTTTCCAGACCTGGAAAACACCATTTTAAAATTCTCTGATAATTCAAAATTTTCAGAGATTATATATATATATATATATATATATATATAATTAAAATAGATCCAGCATTTTCTGACCTGGAGCACACGTTTGGAGAGCCCGGTTTTCTGCGCAAGCTCTTTGAGGTCTTTGGCATCTGGATTGTGGTTGTGGGTGAAGAAGGCCTGCATGCTGTGCAGTTGGTGATGCATGAAAGACGTTCTCATGCGTTTGGATTTCTGACAACTAAACTGTCTCACTTTCTCCAACAGATCCACACCCGTATAGCTCACATCTAGAGTACATGCAAAACACAGTAAAAGATTTGACACACACTAAAGGCTAAACTCTACAGAGTCCAGGGCATTGTGAAGCCATGCATAATGGGCTTTTAGAGTATTTCAGTATCATCCACAAAACATTACCTGAATTATAATCAACATGGTCTGCTGCATCTAAGTTTTTCCTCTTTCGGGACCGTCCTCTTTGCACAGGAGTCCCTTTAATGTGTGTGTAAGTTTCTGAGTTCGGCTCTGTTGGAGACATGTCTGAATAATAGAAATCTGGGTGACATTCCCCCTGTAGCATCATCTCAAAATGAACCCGACAGTACACTGAGGTATCTTGCATCCCGAAGTGATCTCCAGTGAGCAGCACTTTGTCACAAGTGGCGCAGGAGAAACAGTTCAGGTGGTACACAAGATCCCTGGCACGCATCACTATCTCTGCCGCTGAGATCCCAAGGTGGCACCGTGCACATCTTTGCAAAGAAAAACACCTACTTTAAAGAGAAAAAATGAAATAAAATAAAAGAATTAAGACAATGAAAACCAGAAAGATCCTTCTGAGATGTCAGGGGGTCTTCGAATATAATAATAACATATAAAAATGCCTTTGTCACAACACATCTTATTTTAGATATCTTTGGATTGCACTCTGTTGTATTTAGAATATCTATATACTGTATATATAAATATATACACTGTAAAAAATAAAACAATTAAATAATATAATAATTAAGTAATATCGGCAGCTGTGGTTTCCAGAAATTTACAGTAATACGGTGACTATGTTTCAGGCTTTACAGGATGTGATTTTGATGCCTGTATATATTTCACACTTACAGTTATATTATTAAATTATAAAGTTGATATTATACTAACCTTCAGGAAATATAAAAATCTGCTTTTTATTTTACTTTAAAATGTCCTTTTAATCACTGTAGGAACTGCAAAAGGACACATGATGACTTAAAGTTAATCAAGAGTGGCTCTTAAAAGAGCAATAATTAGTACACATGTAGAGACAGTGTGCACAGTGTCACTCACACAAACAGAAAACACCATCAGGGTAACACTAGCACTAAAATAATGCAATAAACATTAACTAAACTACATAAAATATAGCCTAACACACAGAACACCCCAATGTACATAACCGATATTAAAAATAAGAAGAAATATAACTATTCCCATAAAATATAATGAAATGTGGTTTGAAAAATGAAATATAATGAAATGGGAACACTCGATTAATGTTTTTCACTGTTTAACCACAGTTTATTTAACCATAATTTACCATAAAAAAGTACATATTTTCTCTTGTTAAACATAATACACATTTTTACAGTAAATTATATGGTAAAACAATTATTTTTACATAAAAAACTAAATGACATGTTTTGTCTTGTTAAATATTTTATGATTTTTACCATGTATGTTAAGGTATTAATAGTTAAGTAATTAACTCTTTTTTACTGTAGCATTTTTACATTATTTTACTGTTTAAATACAGACATTTTTCATGTACATATTTTAAAAGTAAAATAATGTACAAATGCTACAGTAAAAAAATAAAAATAAATAAATATAAAAACAAAAAGGTTACTTAACTATTAATACCTTAACATACATGGTAAAAATCATAAAATATTTAACAAGACAGTATATATATATATACTCATTATTATTTGTATTTCTATAATCAGTAATACTTGCATGTCCTTCTGTTATGTTACATTTTTAACACTTTTTTTTATTTTGTATTATTAGCCTATTTTTACTTTGTGGATGGCAGTTAAAAAACAGGCCTGTTATGAAGGTCTTTCGCACTGATTTAGGGGAGAATGGGGCTAGTTGTCACATGGCGAAGTTATCTCAAGGGCTGCATCTCAGAAACTAAAAGGTTTTGAGTGCAGATCCAATTGAATAAATGTCTGTGTTCTCTTGTGGTTTTCTATGTTGTTTCAAGTAGCTCAAATCTCGTCAATTATGCAATTTGTGGTGAAATGCATAGACTGTTGAGGCAAATTGCTACATGTTTTTTATATATTGTCGTTTTAAACATTTCATTACAGCATTTTTCTTTTACCTGTAATAGTCCTCTTTACAGTAAATGTCTCCGTGTTTACAGAAGCACGTGAGCTCTGACTCCAGGTCAGCGTGACACGCGCAGCATTTCAGACAGCGCTCGTGCCACTGTCTGTCCGCCGCGAGCAGATAAAACCGATCTGAGATCTGCCCGTCACAGCCCGCGCACACAGGTGACTTCATGCTCTGAAACACGACAGGTAAACATTTTCATCGTTACCAAATTTATCTAACATCTCGAAGCTCCCTTTGTCAAAAATGATCTATTTACAGAAATTTGCACAAGGCATGTAGTAGCCGAATTATAGGTGAATTATCAGTATTTTGTTTATTTACAATAATAAATAGTAAACTTTTTAAGCAGACCTTTAACTGTTTGTTTATCAGCTTAACTCGATTACCAAGCACTTATCAAGCCATATGCACCGTACAACTTTTTAGCCTACCTTAGATAATAATAATAAAAACCATTAAAGGAAAATAATTTGCACAATGAACATAACTGTAGTTAATTCGATATTTATTTAAAAAATGTATTATTATATGTTGAAATATGTTAACATTAACAAAGATTAATAAATGCTGTAAAAGCATTGTTCATTGTTAGTTCATGTTAACTAATGTTGTTTACTAATGTTAACAAATGGAACCTTATTTTAAAGCGTTACCAAATAGTTAAAAAAATAATATATATTTTTTAAGTCAAATCACGTATAACCTATTCTGACATCTAATGATAAACGATTAAAAAAAAGCTTTATCCTTAACCCTTCTCTTTGCTCCATGATCATTATAAACTCACTTACCAATTTATTCTCTTCCATGTTGAGCAGTTAGGTATTGCCCCCTCTCCTGTTCTGCTGATTAATGTATATATTTCACCTTTTTCGGAAAAGGGATGTCTCTCAAAAAAGTACTAGAAGTCCAATATTCTCTATAACCGTGTTTGCCTTAAGTTGCCCATTTCTCTTCTAAAGGGAGTGCAGTGGGCGGGAGGTAGTTGCATGCGCACAGATGCAGATGTGTGAATGTAACAAGCCTTTTGAATCAGAATCGTCAAGAGTCAGACTCCGCGCGCTTGGCAACATCAGGAGCTTTTGTTATTGCTGTTGGCCCGCGTGCCAACCTACTGATGTCCTGACGAGTTAAGTGCTAGCCTGAACTTTTTATTATTATTATTATTATTATTATTATTATTATTATTATTATTATTATTATAAATGAATCAGCCCGACTACTGGGTTACACAAATAAATATTTAAGGCTCAAATCAATAAATGAGGTATTTTGTCTGTTAGGTTTGGTGCCATCTTAAATACATGCAGAAACACATTTATTTTGTATCTGTAATATTTTTCACATTCAGAAAAAATTGCATTATTCAGTTTATTCTAGATGCGTATATTTTGTTCATTAATCATAGTAAAAAAACTTTTTATTTGTATTTGATGTTTACCCAGTTATGGTCATATAACAGTCTGGCAATAATCCTATAAAGTGTATTATTACTCTCTGTCTTTATTTGTCTATGGTTTATTATCAATAAATGGAATTACGTCAGACAATCATCAGAATGTCTGATGGCTTGATTATAATGTTTTTACATATCTTACCATTGAAGCTATTCATCAGATAAATTAAAATCATTTTAATATGTTCCCAACAATCACAAAACATTTTTACAAAGTAATTCTACTTGCCATGTTTTTGCATCAAACAAATAAAACTTCCCTCAGCTCTTTGGGGGTAACTCATAGGGTTGCATGCATATAACATTTGCTCACTAATGACCTTTTCTGGATACATAGTTTGTTGTTTTAGAATAGAATAGAATAGAATAGAATTCCTGGTGTGTTAACCTCTGTATAGAAGAATGAAATATAATACAAATCTGTTGACAAAATCACAAAAATAAATAAATAGAATAGAATTCTATAGCAGAATTATATATTTACAAGAATATATATTCAAAGATGTGCTGACAATATCACAGAAATATATAAAATACATAAATAAATAAATAATAAATAAATAAGGAAAGAAAGAAAGAAAGAAAGACATCCTAATCCAGCATTTATTTCAACATTAACAGGCTCTACGGGCAACACAATATGCAAAATACTGCAGTATTTTACACTTTGAGAAAGAATAACACAGTAATTTTACACTCTGACTCAGTCACTGTACTCCCAACAACAATAAAATCCACACTGCCCATATGTCATCCAGCTGTTGCAGTTGTTAGTGTAATTCATTGTTGCAATGCCCAGACATAATACTACACTCCCTTCTGTCAGGCCACTACGTTTTCGCTGCATATGGAAATGTAGTCCACAGCTCCATCGACTGACAGCCACAGATGCACCCAGAAAACTACAACTCCCGAAATCCCTCAATGCCGTAGTACCGTGATATGCGCGTGGAGACCATGGCGTTCCTGTGCAGTAGCCTATGTGACGGGGAAAACAGGGAAATATAACTCGGACAGCGGGTTATTTTCAGATTAATGCGAGGAACGGATTGGATTTAAATAAGGGAAAAAATGGGCTCTCGTATCAAGTAAGCGTCAGTCTCTCTCTTTTCCTGTGTCACACACAGTGTTGTTATTAATACGATTTTTGACCTCCCTGAAAGGCCTGTTTGGACTTGTTGCGACAGATAGAGACTGAATGGAGTTTATTAGTTATGTTGGTGTTTATATAGTCATTTACATAAATAATGAGGGTTTTAATTATCTTTGCTTGTATTATGTTGCCTGGAGGGTTGTTTATGTTCTCCCAGTACTGTCTAATGTAAAGTGTAGACACATGTAAACATTGATCATTTCATGCCCTATATATAATTACCTATACAAATATAAATGGAAGTATTTGAGTCTGCTACGATGTGTCCAACTCAGTGCTCATTACTTGCATTGGTAATTCAATGCACTTGATGAATAAGACATGGTGCAGTTCAAGGAAGTGCTTTGCTGTGGCCACAGTGTTTTTCAGGGTTTAAAATTAGGCTATGATGAAACTGTTTTGCATGAAGGGTAGCAGCTCAGCTGTCTGGTGTAAACATTCCTCCATTGCAAAGCTTGGTTAAACCTGTAAAACGTCTAGTTTGGCCACTAACATTAACCAACCATCAACATTAGATGCATCTGTCTGTAGTTATTAAACCACAAAGCACTGGAAACAGAAAAAGACATTGTTTTTGTTTGGTCAATTAAGCAATCTCATTATATAGAAGAGGCATAGGGTATATATATATATATATATATATATATATATATATATATGATTTTATCCCCTTTTCTCCCCAATTTGGAATGCACAATTCCCACTACTTACTAGGACCTCGTGGTGGCGCAGTTACTCACCTCAATCTGGGTGGCAGAGGACAAGTCTCAGTTGCCTCCACTTCTGAGACCGTCAGTCCGTGCATCTTATCACGTGGCTCGCTGTGCATGACACCGCGGAGACTCACAGCATGTGGAGGCTCATGCTACTCTCCGCGATCCACGCACAACTTACCACGCGCCCCATTGAGAGCGAGAACCACTAATCGCGACCACGAGGAGGTTACCCCATGTGACTCTACCCTCCTTAGCAACTGGGCCAATTTGGTTGCTTAGGAGACCTGGCTGGAGTCACTCAGCACACCCTGGATTCGAACTCGTGACTTCAGGGGTGGTAGTCAGTGTCAATACTCGCTGAGCTACCCAGGCCCCACCGCTTAGGGTATATTTTTAGTCTGTTCTATTTATGCTATATTAAGACCACATATTCGTTTGTATGGTTTCATACAAGTACGTAGTAGTACTGATTTTTAGAAAGTGATGTCAGGTAACAACCTCAAAGGGTCAAGAAAGAAACAAACCCAACCCTTTTTAAGGTCAGCCATACTTCTCTTTTAGGTGGCCTGAATTGATAAAATTTTAGGAAATACTCATTTCCGAAATATTCTGTTTTTGCACATTTAGGCATAGCTATATTTTGTTCACTCCCATTTAGCCTGTTTATATGCACACCAATACTCTGACAACTTATTAAAAACACGAGATTTGAAATAATCAAGTTATTCTCTGCTTTTAACACCAATCCTTAAGGCTGCATTTGCACACCACTAATGTTCATTGGAAAAAGGTGTTTACATGCAACGCTAAATTGGGGTAATGGGCAAAAATCTACCCGTGTCGATCGGTTTATTCTTAAGGGCTTTGTTTCCATACAGTGACGGAGGAAAGCAGTTTAACTCACAAAAAACAAACTCTCTCTTATTAATAAAGCTGCATATTGCCAATTTTCTTCACAATAAGAAATGCACAGTGATGCATATATTATGATTCAATAAGTCACGAGCCATCACGTTATAATCTGGCTGCATTAAGCGTGCGCGCTCGAGGGATGCGCGTCCCCGCAACAGAGTGTGGATCAACCGGGTGCAGTTTCAATCTCTCCCCCTTAGATCGGTACACTTCGCGCAACTCACAGAAGAGTCGCTGACCGCACAGAGAAATGCTAGCTTCGGAGTTTGTAGTTATTTACATGATCTGCTTCCGTATTATTTGAACTTTAATAAAGCTATAACGCATTAAATATAACTGGATTTTAGATGTAACGCCGGGGTGTTTACTTTAAAGACGCTCGACAAGCAAGTTTTGCTCCAGCTCCTCTTATTCCACAACGAGATTGCTTCTGTATTTACGTATTTTGTATTTTTGCATTAGAAGTCCCTCATATTTTGCGATCTACATCACCTGAAGCTGTTTGGAAAGTTTAGAATGCATCTGGACTGTGAGCTGTGTAATTCTTCCTCTCCTCAGTCAGGCGCAAACCGCAGTGCTGCACTCGTGCATCATCATTAGAGTTTAATGTGATCTCATGTTACGTTAAATGACATCAAACGACTATTCGACAATGCAAATTTTCAATAAATACAAAATTGTCGTTTCAGCCCTACTCACTGTGCATTATCGAATTGAGAATCAATGGATGTATCCAAAAGCTGCATTTCAAACTGTTCTGAGACCAGTGCAGACAGACAGCGCACTGGAGGATAAGTCATTCCCTAATTAGGGATCAAGAGAGCATCCTATAGCTTTCCTGTGCAGCCAAAATCTGTGTAAGAAAGTGCATGTACCCTAAATGCGCTCATTGTTGTAATACACCAAGACAATCTTTGTAAGGGCTAAATTAAACTATTTATTGTTGATTCTCTGTTAATAATGTTGTCCTTTTATTGCATCTTATGTTGTGTTTTACACTCCTGCATTCAAAAACTGTTATATGGAGTGTAATGGAACAGAATGCAGGGGTCTCTAGATGCATTTTTTTATTTTAACTACTTATAACCTTACACACTGTCTGATGTCAGTCTGATGCATGACGTAATGCAAGAATGTGCCATGTGTGAAGGCTCCCTTAGAGTGTACCCTCATATTTGACCTCTGACCCTCTGTTATTTACATTTCAGGGAGAGCCCCGGGTCAACCTTTGAGGTGTACATGGAAGTGGTGCATTCTGGGACGGCTGGCTCTGGTGAGTGCCCTCATTTTCATAGTAGGCTAATGTATCAGTAATAAAATGAATATACTTCTAATAATACTCATGCGTGCTGCCCACCCACGCACACTTCCTCAGAAAGCAGTAATCCACTTATTCAATGCCGCATACCTGACGTCCTTTTAAAGTGAAAATCTGTTTTAATTTTACCTGTATTTAGTCGGGATGGAGCAGGTTTGTCAATGTAGCTATAAGTTACTTGTTGTCACATAGGGAATGTGTATGTTGAATCTATAAGGGGGCGTTAGCCTGATGTGATTTCAGCTATAACCCTTAAGATGAGTGGATCTTCAAGACTAAAAAATAATTTAAATGTGTACGCTGGATCATTTCCTGGTTTGTCTGATATTATCGCTAGCTAGAAGCATGCGGTCAAAGGCTGTTAACTGTTGATTGATTCAGGGTGCTGGGTGTAAGTGTGAGTTCAAGTACTTAAATGAACATACCTACACTACTAAAGTGGACCTGAATCAAGTCAGATCCTTAAATAGGTCCTAATCTGTTCTCACCTAGTCTCAGTCTCATAGGGCCCCATGAAATCCTTATTTATTATTTCCCAGTTTTCTTTCCTGTATTCCATGTTTTAAAGTTTAATACAATTTTATCAATAAAAACTGTGTAATCAAATGAATTTATAGAACTTTAATCAAAGGAAAACAGAACAATTACTTTTCAACATGCCATTACATTATTTTTATCAAATGAAGTGCTGCTATACAGATCCTCACAGAACAATCCAAAACACAACATTGGAGTAATTTATTCATATTTTGTTTGTCTCATACAGTGCTGCACAGCAGAACATCACAATATTAATGAATGCATTGATGAAAATCTTTATTCTGTACAACAGCGGTCTTGCTTGTGAAATATTGCTTAAATATAAAGTAATTATTATTATTAATTTTATTGTTATTACTACATTAAAAATTGCAGTTTACTATATAGTAGTAATATATTTATGTCGCAATCTTAAATTGAACTTTTATTTTGGCGGAAAACTGGATGAAGCACTTTCAGTTTGTGTCTTCTCATCTCCGGATAAGCAGTTCACTATAGGGCTTAATGTGCTTATTAAACCGCAAAAGGCTGCAATTTAATTATATAAATCTAGAGTCTGCACGTGCTGCACTCTTTAAGGTCAGTGAGCACTCTGCTCTTTGTCATCCACAAATCTGACGCTAAATTCAGCTGAAAGAAAGCATTTATCTGCGATGCGCTTGACTTGTATTATCATCATTGTAGGCTACATTAAATATAGAACATGACATGCATTTAATGAATCAACATTAGCGATTACAGGCATATTTATTGAAAACAATTGAATGAATAGTGCAGGACCAATAGAGCAACCCTAATAGCCTGTTCTAAATGGAAATCACCAAGTAAAATTTGCTTAACATATTAAAACAGTCAAGACATTGTTGAAAATAATTAACAGGTAAGCCGAATCTATGAGAGTAAAAATGAGCTGAACGTTAACGTAACGTTACAATGTAAAAAAAAAAAAGCTAGGACTGAAAAAATAGGCCTGTGAGAAATGTACAATAAACCTAATGTATTGTTCTAAACATGACGTGCACACAGAATAAAAGGGTTTAAGCAGTTTAGCAGTCGGCACATTGTTGAAAATAGCCTTCTTGATCAGCAGTGTAAAAATAATTTGCATACCTAGCCTAAAATAGTCATTTTCTAGGCAACTTACTCAAAATCATATATTTTTGATTAACATGTCAACATGGTCCTGTGAAAGATGGGACCTGAAGCACCTGAGGCGATTATCCTGCACTTAAAAAAGCCAGCTCGGCGGGAAAATAACTTGCAAGCATGCACAGATTTAAAGACTCAAATGTGAAAACATGCATAGCAACTTGCAAGCCAGTGTTTTGGAAATTTGCTTCCCGGACCATCACCAAAGTGATTTCCATAGCTACTTTGCTCGTCTTGCGAGAGGACATTTTCCTGTGTGCGCAGCGAGTGAGAGAGGGAAGAAGCATTCTCTTTTTTAATGATATTTATATTATTAATTATATTTAAAATGTGTAACATTAACATGACAGTAATTTAGGCGCAGCCTTTATAATAATATAAAGCCAAATGTAAATGTGTATAAATGTTAAACAGTTTGAGGAAAAATATTGACCGACTAGTAATTCCAGTGTCGACTAGCAGCATCAGAGGCATTTAGTCGACTAGTCTCGCACATCCCTAATATTTATTTAATTCGATCTTAGCCTTTTGTGGTTTAATCATCACACTAGGACATATCACGATTTTAATTTGATTAATTGTGCATTTATACATAAGTTTGATCCCAAATTTGTCAAATCCCGTGACACTCCACTTTCCGCGGAATTACTGTATTCATAGGATATGAAATCATAGGGCCCTAGTCTCAGACAGACCACCCACGGAAACCTGATGCATATTACAGACAACAATGCTGAGTTTTCTCAAAATCACAAGCTGCAATCTGATTGGCTGGCTTCTACACAAGTTCCAGGAGTCATGGTGAAAATGCTTTTATCAGTTTATGTACATTAAATCGACTGCCCTAGTAGCAAGTCAACAAGATATTTCTTTGTTCTGTGGAACACAGAAGGATATGTTAGACAGAATGTTAGCCTCAGTCATCATTCATTTTCATTGAATCTTTTTTTCCATACAATGAAAGTAAATGGTGACTGAGGCTTCACCCAATTTGGAATGCCCAATTCCCAGTGCGCTTTTAAGTCCTCGTGGTCGCGTAGTGATTCACCTCAATCTGGGTGGCGTAGGATGAATCCCAGTTGCCTCCACGTCTGAGACCATCAACCCGTGCATCTTATCATGTGGCTTGTTGAGCACATTGCCGTGGAGACATAGCGCGTGTGGAGGCTTCACGCCATCCACTGCGGCATCCGTGCTCAACTCACCACGCGCTCCACCGAGAACAAACCACATTATAGCGACCACGAGGAGGTTACCCCATGTGACTCTACCCTCTCTAGCAACCGGGCCAATTTGGTTGCTTAGGAGGCCTGGCTGGAGTCACTCAGCACGCCCTGGGATTCGAACTAGCAAACTCCAGGGGTGGTAGCCAGCGTCTTTTACCACTGAGCTACCCAGGCCCCGCTAACATTCTATCTTAAATTCTTCCTAACATCTCCTTGTATGTACCACAGAAGAAGGAAAGTAATAGGGGTTTGGAACGCCATGAAGGTAAGTAGGCTAAAATAAAACTTGTAGATGTTAGTTAAGTTTTGTGTAATGTAGTATGTAGTAGGACTTTGCAAAAATGGACGACAAAATAATTTCGAAAATGTTTGATAGATATTGCCATTGCAATTTTAATTGCATATTCACACAGTTTACTTCCAAAAATAAAGATAAGAATTGGTTATTTTTGTTATTTTTTTTTTTGTGTGCTTTTTTTGTTTTTCTTTATTAATGACCTTCCCAATTTCTGTCCTGTTCTTTCACTTGTACCTTTTTTGTGCATTGCATTTTGATCTTGCAAGATCTTGTCAGTGTGCACAAGATATGCACCAATAAGAATGATGTATTTAACACTATAGAACACTGAGTAAATAAAAAAATAAATAAAAATTGCAGCTTACTGTGATTTAGAAGCTATACATACTGATATCGTGATTTAATTGCCCAGTCCTAGTAATGGTATATAGGCTAGTACAAGCTTTAGGAAAAAACACAGCTGAGACTTCTTCTCACGCAGTCTTGGCACTAGGCGACTGTTGCCTAGTGATTGTATGGTTTGATGAGGGCAGCAGGAGCAAAGCATCTTGGGTTTCATCTCCGGAGACGAGTTCCCCCATGACATATGCATGCACACACCCACACTGTCACATATCCTACTGAAATCAGAGGAAACCCTTTCAGACCCGACCGGGTTTCATGTGCACAGACTGTTGCATCAGTAGCCATAATCTGAACCCTCAGTACAGGTTGTCCATTGGGTGATGCTGCCAGAGATTGATTGATGTTTGACTGTTAACAATGTGAAATCGCTTTTTTAGAACTGACTTCACTACACAGAATTTGTATTGAAAGTTTGAGCATAGTCAGTAGGGGTGCGTAAAAATATAGATTTTCCGGTGCATCGTGATCTTCATTTGAACGATCTCGATATCGATTCTTAAATCCCAAGATCGATCTTTTACTCTACTCGCAACCCTCCACTACAATGAGAGGAAATCACTCGCATATGCAGCCAAATTTCACACTATGCAACTAAAATGTACAGGTGCATCTCATTAAATTAGAATGTCGTGGAAAAGTTCATTTATTTCAGTAATTCAACTCAAATTGTGAAACTCGGGTATTAAATAAATTCAATGCACACAGACTGAAGTAGTTTAAGTCTTTGGTTCTTTTAACTGTGATGATTTTGGCTCACATTTAACAAAAACCCACCAATTCACTATCTCAAAAAATTAGAATATTTTGACATGCCAATCAGCTAATCAACTCAAAACACCTGCAAAGGTTTCCTGAGCCTTCAAAATGGTCTCTCAGTTTGGTTCACTAGGCTACAAAATCATGGGGAAGACTGCTGATCTGACAGTTTTCCAGAAGACAATCATTGACACCCTTCACAAAGAGGGTAAGCCACAAACATTCATTGCCAAAGAAGCTGGCTGTTCACAGAGTGCTGTATCCAAGCATGTTAACAGAAAGTTGAGTGGAAGGAAAAAGTGTTGAAGAACAAGATGCACAACCAACCGAGAGAACCGTAGCCTTATGATTGTCCAGCAAAATCGATTCAAGAATTTGGGTGAACTTCACAAGGAATGGACTGAGGCTGGGGTCAAGGCATCAAGAGCCACCACACACAGACATGTCAAGGAATTTGGCTACAGTTGTCGTATTCCTCTTGTTAAGCCACTCCTGAACCACAGACAACATCAGAGGTGTCTTACCTGGGCTAAGGAGAAGAAGAACTGGACTGTTGCCCAGTGTTCCAAAGTCCTCTTTTCAGATGAGAGCAAGTTTTGTATTTCATTTGGAAACCAAGGTCCTAGAGTCTGGAGGAAGGGTGGAGAAGCTCATAGCCCAAGTTGCTTGAAGTCCAGTGTTAAGTTTCTACAGTCTGTGATGATTTGGGGTGCAATGTCATCTGCTGGTGTTGGTCCATTGTGTTTTTTGAAAACCAAAGTCACTGCACCCGTTTACCAAGAAATTTTGGAGCACTTCATGCTTCCTTCTGCTGACCAGCTTTTTAAAGATGCTGATTTCATTATCCAGCAGGATTTGGCACCTGCCCACACTGCCAAAAGCACCAAAAGTTGGTTAAATGACCATGGTGTTGGTGTGCTTGACTGGCCAGCAAACTCACCAGACCTGAACCCCATAGAGAATCTATGGGTTATTGTCAAGAGGAAAATGAGAATCAAGAGACCAAAAAATGCAGATGAGCTGAAGGCCACTGTCAAAGAAACCTGGGCTTCCATACCACCTCAGCAGTGCCACAAACTGATCACCTCCATGCCACGCCGAATTGAGGCAGTAATTAAAGCAAAAGGAGCCCCTACCAAGTATTGAGTACATATACAGTAAATGAACATACTTTCCAGAAGGCCAACACTTCACTAAAAATGTTTGTTTTTTTGGTCTTATGATGTATTCTAATTTTTTGAGATAGTGAATTGGTGGGTTTTTGTTAAATGTGAGCCAAAATCATCACAGTTAAAAGAACCAAAGACTTAAACTACTTCAGTCTGTGTGCACTGAATTTATTTAATACACGAGTTTCACAATTTGAGTTGAATTACTGAAATAAATGCACTTTTCCACGACATTCTAATTTATTGAGATGCACCTGTATATATTTGGCAGCTGGCTGGTAAATGTTTACATTTCACTCACCAGTAATTGTTTAGGGTAGTGGTGGAGTATCAGCATCCTTTCAATGCGTGTTGAATAAAAGTTGTTCCGTGTAATGCGTGTCCAAAGACGAGATCCATGCGACCCATTTGTCATTGAATAATGTTTCTTTTAATACCCTTTCTGTTCCCTACAGTCATTGTTGATCAAAAACAACAAAAAATAAACATTTAGTTCTAATCATGCATGGCACGTTAACTTGTGTTCATCTACAGAAAATATTTACAAAAATGCCGTTTTTTTTTAAAGGAATAGTTCACCCAAAAATGAAAATTCTCTCATTATTCACTTACCCTGATGCCATCCCAGATGTGTATGACTGTCTTTCTTCAGCAGAACACAAATGTAGATTTTTAGAAGAAGATAGAGCTCTGTCAGGTCCTTATAATGGACGTACATGGGTGCCAGCACTTTGACGGTCCAAAAGTCATATTTAGGCAACATAAAAGTAATTAATGCGACTCCTGTCAATCAATGAATGACTTCTGAAGCGACTCACTAGATTTATGTAAGAAACAAGTCGATAATCAAAAAGTTTTTAAACTTTAAATCGGCGCTTCCATCCAGGGCTGTGATGCAGTTTGAAATGGCCGAACTCTCGCGTGACGTTCGTTCTTCTGTTGTAAATAAGCGCCGCTTCCGAATTCTCACGTGAACTCGCCAACACGCTTACGTCACGCTTCGTGTCAGCAGCTGGCAGGAAGTGCTTTTTAAAAGTTAATAATGTATAAATTATAAAAAAAAAAGGTTTACACAAATTTAGTGATTTGCTTCAGAAGACATTCATTGATCGACTGGAGTCTCATGGATTACTTTATTACTGCTTAAATATGGCTTTTGGACAGTCAAAGTGCTGGCACCCATGTACTTCCATCATAAGGACCTGACAGAGCTCTATCTTCTTCTAAAAATCTTCATTTGTGTTCTGCTGAAGAAAGACAGTCATACACATCTAGGATGGCATCTGGGTAAGTAACTAATGAGAGGATTTTTTTTTTTTTTTAGGTGAACTATTCCTTTAAATAGACAGTACCGGTTTTAGCATGTGTTCAACAAATCAGTGTAAAATTATGCAAACTAAACATGAAACGAAAAATAATATATGAAATATATCTAATTTATTGATTAGCTATATTGATTAGAAAATGTGACCAAAATGATGAAAACTAATAAAATATAATTAGTAAAATTTATATTTTCATAATTTACCTAGTAAAAATGTCCCATGTATAATTAACAGCATTAGCTGACAGAGTATTTCTTTCATATGTAAGCAAAAGGGACATTATAGGTGAAATATACCCATATGAATCGATAACGAATCGAAATCGAATCAAGAGCTTGTGAATCGGAGTCGAATCAAATAGGGAAATCTGTATCAATACCCAGCCCTAATAGTCATTGTTTTTTAAAGGCACATTTATAATTGTGGTACTACAGTTTTTTTGCATAGTTGAGCTACAGTCTTCTGTCTGTACAAGTATACATGACACAGTGCATAACTAAATATTTGAGGGAAGGATGTCAGCTGAGGAAGTGCCAGTAATACACGTTAAAGATCGAGCGATTAGTATATTTTGCAAATACCGTTAAATAAGGTGGTGGAAAAGGCCGATAACCAATTAATCAGTCTACAGTTTTTAAAATCAATTTGTAGAATGTTAGAAATTATTAAAATCTGATGCAGGACTTTTAAATGTAAACAAGCCAGAAACACCCCGAGGACGCTTATTTTGAAATGACAGAGACTTGGCTCCATTACAGTGCTCTAGTTAAGTAGGATATTTACCAAATTAAGCTTTAATAGTTACACCTCGGTGTGCATTATTTTTCAATAATTCTTCTGGCTGGAGTCTATTTAGTTTGTACCATGGTTACCACACCTTAAGACACCTTTCAGGGTTTTATCTCAAGACATTTTCTGGTTTTCATTCCTAAAACGCTCTCTTTGTGTTAAACTACTTTCTTCTTTCTTTAGGATATTCTAAAAATTGTTTGTCATTCTTATCTGATGTACTCAGACAATGCCTTTGTTTTAGTTGGTTATCTTGCTGTGGTAGCCTGTACAGCTCTTTGAAATAACTGAGGCTGTTTTATCTGTCTGTGTGATTTCTGTTTAATCTTAATAATATGATTTATGGGTTATTTTCAGGACCAGAGGTGCGAAGGAGTTTCCCTGACACATACACTGACCAGGTTTGCAGTTCATTATTTGCTCTCTTTTTCACTCTCTGTCTCTCTTAGGATGTTGGGGGGAAGATCTTATAATTGTTGTTCGTGTGATAATGCAATGAGCACCTGTTCTGACAGATGGAGTTAAACCCATAGAGAGTGTGTGTGATTTAGGAGCAGATGTGCATCTCTGTTAACTTCACACACCTGTTCTTTTCAGTTTCATACAATCTCTCAGTGATAGCACATGCACAGACTCGGCTTAACTCCCCTCTCGCCCTGATTGTATGGTCCAGTGGTCCCAGTGGGCGATATGGGTGTCGTTACCCAGCGGTGAATCTCTGTAATCTGGACCATGTCCCCTCCCTCTGCTCTGTCATGCTATTGTTCTAGAGTTAATCCCCAACTCCTGACACAGATCGGGGGGGGGGGGGGGATACACACACACACCTGTACTCACCCCTGGGGCTGTAGTCCATTTGGAAGGGCACCAGAGCGACAGTTATACCTAACACACACACAGATATAGCTTTGTCTGTACATGGTGGTCTTTTGTGTGAACAATGTCAATAATTATCTTTCAAATTCTGAATTCACCCTCTTTCAATCTGTTTTCAGGAAACGTTACAGACTATCCCAAAGTTTTGTTTCCCCTTCAGTGTGGACAGGTAAGAGATACACACATGATGGCTCTGTTCATAACCCTAGTGAGCTGCCTCGCTGTCTACGTAGGCATACCAATATCGTCTGGTCATACCAATTTGGCCCTTGTCAAAGTCGCTCAGGTCTTTACTCCTGCCCATTTCTCCTGCATTCAACACATTGACTACGAGAACTGATTGTTCGCCTACAATCTACTGTACCCAGAACTTGACATGCGGCCTTGTTAGATGATCAACGTTATTTGCTTCACGTGTGAGCGGTCATGATGTTTTGGCTCGTCTGTGTATGTCTGTATATTATGGAATACACATAAAATATATTGAATCTAAAACTTATATTTTTTCATCGTTTTACTTGATTACATAATTTGCAGTACTTCATGAGATTGTAGTTGTTGTCTTGAACCTTTTCCTTTTTGTCTGATTTTCAAATGTTTTTTTTGCTCCAAATCAGTTTGTAATGTGATTCACCTTGGCTCTTAAATCTGTCAATCGTTATCAAGGAATGCCATGTTTATACCCTCCCACGAAGAGCCCAAGTCACTGTACTGCTACACTATCCACTGTGTTTCACTGATTCTAACCCTGTCCTGTCTTTCAGTATGGCAGTGGGTCAGGTGGGGCAGAACTTCACATTTGTATTAACAGATATCGAGAGTAAACAGCGCTTTGGTTTCTGTCGGCTCTCATCGGGAGCTCACAGCTGCCACTGTATCCTCAGGTAAAATACTGTGTCCAACATTTATTTGTTCTGATTGACTACAGGTTGAAAATTTCCCAGGTTAAAACCTTTTTTTTTTTTAGTAAAAAAATGTAATTGTCTCAGATGAAGCTTTTTGTGTTCTGCTTTTCTAATAATAGTATATCTGTCTTTGTTCAGCTATCTTCCCTGGTTTGAGGTCTTTTACAAGTTACTGAATATCTTGTCAGACTACACAACCAAAGGACAGGTCAGGAGTGGACATATGACAGCAAAACACACAAATGCACACAAGTTATATTTAATCCATTACAGTAAAATATGTGCTTTTGGGACCTGCTGTTTTAATATGGCTTGTGTGTGTATATGTATGTTTGTGCACGTGTGTTACAGGACAGTCAGTGGAGAGAGTTATTAGAGTGTCTTCATGTGTTGAACATCCCTCATCCTGGAGTGCCTGTGCATTTGAGTGTGGTAATAGAATACAGACACTTTCACATTCAGTACATGGCATTTATGGCAAACAACATTCATGTTAAAATCAGTGTGTTGTATGTTTTTTTTTCTTTTCAAAGTCATTTACATAGTTGTCTCTCTCTCTCTCTCTCTCTCTGTTTCTAGCATTTGTTTTTCACAGTGCCTGATCCTAGAGAGTTACCTAGTATACCTGAAAATGTAGGTTTGACCTTTTATCTTTGACCCTGGTAGTTAAAGCAATATTCGGGGTTCAATACAAGTTAAGCTCAACCGACAGCATTTGTGGCATAATGTTGATTACAACAAAAATGTATTTCGACTTGTTCCCCCTTTTCTTTGAAAAAAGTAAAAATCGAAGTTACAGTGAGGCACTTACCAGTGGCGTAACTTGGATCTTGTGGGCCCCAGTGCAAAAAGACTTGATGGGGCCCTTTGCCACTCCCACCCACTCATAGCCTACAGGAATTAACTTAAAATATATGACATTATAATGTAATTTTTTTGTTCGTGCATTATTGTCACTAAATGTCTCAATAGATTTGATCCTCTCAAGGCACCTGTTTAGAAATTATGAGAAATATCTTATTTATCTTAAAATGACTTTCTTAAATTATTAAAGTGGAATTCCACAAATGAGTTGTGCTATTTATTCTGAAAGGCTGCATTTTGCTTAAAAAAAAGAAAGAAAAAAAAGCTACATTTAAAATAAAACAATTATACCATTAATCCAGCTGATCATAGCCATGTTTTTGGGACTACATTAGTTTACTGTCAGTTTCTTTATGACACTATAATCAGCTTTCTCCTGAACAAAACGACAGGGCACTTCAAGTTTACCAGACATCTCAGACATAGTTTGCTTGATCAGCTGAAATTTCATGCTGGAGATGCCCAATAATTGTATCAGTATTGCTTCATGCTCTTTCTCAGCACAACTCTCTCTGCTTTATAATGTCATGAAATATATTATGTCTATGACCGTGACAATGCATCATCGATACTCGGCAGCTCTTTACTCACATAATGCAGGGTAGAGATGACGGTTTATCATGAAGGCAGAAACTAGTTCGGGACGACAGAGAAAAAAACGGCAGCGGTAGCCATGAAAGCTCAGGGCTGACGCTCAGTTCACACCGAGTAATGACGCACCACACTGGCTCAGTAAGATTTCCCAAGAATCCCTACGATGTCGAACCAAAAATTCAGAGAATCGTTCGATGTATCGCTTAAAATGAGTTATTTCGAATTAAATATTCCAATTAATGTTGGAGTAAGATTTTATGTGAATAATAAACTATAATTTAGAAGTTCTTAGTTAAAAAAAAAAAAAAAAAAAAGGTCACCATGGATGAGATGCATAGTGTGTAAATAGCTATAAATACAAAGCAGTTCCATCTGAATACTTGTGGTAATTACATGCGTTGTATGCTGACGAAGGTATAGTCAGTTAAACTGTGCAGACAGTTTAACATTTTAAGGTAGGTCCCGGTCATCACAGGCCCCGTTAGACCGTGGGCCCCAGTGCGGCTGCCCCGCCTGCACTGCCGGTAGTTACGCCACTGGCACCTACAATGGAAGTGAATGGGGCCAAATTTTGGAAGGTTTAAAGGCAGAAATTTGAAGCTTATGATTTTATAAAAGCACTTGCATTAATTCTCCTGTTAAAACTTGTGTATTATTTGAGCTGTAAAGTTGTTTAAATCATAATGTTTACAGTCATTTTAGGGTTTGTTGACATCAAAATCAAATCCCTTTATTGTCACTCAACCATATACACAAGTGCAACAGTGGATGAAAGTCTTGGGTGCAGTTCCATGCAACATAGCAGTATGACAATTACAGTAAACATCTGATTTACACATAACACAGTTTACACATCTTGTTACACAACACAATATACAATATACACCTAATAATATACAATATACAGTATGCACAAAATAAGAAGACTGTATACAATAAAAATACACTAATCAGTGGAAATAAATATGAAGTGTTGTGTTGACATTCAGCTGTCAGTTGATAGTCAGTTGCCAGTGTGTTATTAAGTGAAGTATAAAATGTGGGTCCAGTCTGAGGCTAATAAAGTGCGGTGCTGATATATGTATTACATCGTCATCGCATCAAAGTTGTAAAATGGGTTATAACTTTACACAGAAAAGCTTATTAAGCGATTTTATCACACTAAAATCATGTTAACATGCATATTGTTTATGTCTTGTGGCTATACTTTTGAAACGTTGAGTATTTTAATGTTTATGGATTGGCCCCATTTCAATTGTAAGTGCCTCACTGGAACCCAGAATTTTGCCTTTCTTTTTTTTTTTTTTTTTTTTTTTAAAAGAAAAGAAGGGGCAAGTCAAAATTAATGTTATGTGGTAATCAATATTATGCCACAAATGCTGTCGATTGAGCTTAACTTGTTTTGAACACAGAATATTCTTTTAAAGTGTACCAAAGTGCAAATGACATATCTACAAATTCAACCACATGAAAATGTGTCATGTAGGAACCTTTGGATGTTAATTATGGCTAGAACTTAATTCAGTTTGTAAATGCACCGGAAAAAGTTGCAATCATGCCATGGAACAATTTGACACTCTGATTGTTGATTTTGTGTTATTTGCAGAGAAATCTGACAGAGTATTTTGTAGCAGTGGACGTAAATAACATGCTTCATCTTTATGCGAGCATGCTGTACGAAAGACGAATCCTCATCAGCTGCAGCAAGCTCAGCACTGTGAGCAGCACCTCTATCTCTCCCTCCTTTTCTGTCTTCTACTTCCTATGGGAGATCTATTATCCCTTTTGTCTGATCATATTTAAGAAGTAGATTCCATTATCTTAGAATTGCCTTTAGAAAATAAAACACTTGAAAACATGTGTTTAATTCATAATAAGCACAGACACACACACATGCAATTACGTAGGCTTTTTTGCACCTTGTATCCACTGAAATTCTCTATTCACAATTCTAGTAAACAGAATAAATGTACATCAGTTTTGTCTGAGTAAATTTTTTTGATTTTTGGTTGTTAATCTTCATGTTCTCTACCTGTTTTGCTAATTTCTCTCTGTCTCAAGTTAACTGCATGTGTTCATGGAGCTGCGGCCATGTTGTATCCCATGTACTGGCAGCATGTTTACATTCCAGTGCTGCCACAGCACTTAATAGACTACTGCTGGTGAGTACACACACTGCACATGAGAGCTATAGTGTGGTAATTATGATGTAAACTCGCAGCACCTGATTGAATCGATTGACTCCTGAAATAGCTATATCAATAATGTAATATGTTTTTCTGTTTGTTAGTGCTCCAATGCCATTCCTCATTGGAGTGCATGCCAGCCTTATGGAGGTGATAGATGCTTTCTTTCATTTCACCTTTCCTACATATTATTTTATGGGTTACATACATGTTAATATTTCAATCACAGTGTTGTTGTACGATGAAGTAATTGGTTGTAGTACTAGCTCAAGTTACAGTTTGTATTCAACACACTTTTTTTGTGTGTGTTGCTTTAACAGAAGGTGCGAGGTATGGCTTTAGATGATCTGGTACTTCTCAATGTGGACACAAACACTCTTGAAACGCCGTTTGATGACCTGCAAAGCCTTCCCAATGATGTGGTAAGCACACACACACACACCATATGTGTAACATATGAGCCCTGCTCAGATCTCCACAAAGACTTCATTTAATTCTTGAGGTACACATCACATACGTTGTTCATTTTAATATTGACATGTTGTTCTGATACAGGAAGGTATTTATTATGATTGTAGTCAAGTAAGTGATGTTTGTGTGTGTCGCAGGTTTCGTCTTTAAAGAACCGTTTACGGAAAGTTTCCTCGACAACAGGGGACGGGGTGGCCAGAGCTTTTCTGAAAGCACAGGCAGCTCTGTTTGGCAGTTATAGAAATGCACTACAAATTGAACCGGTGAGAAAGAAAAATGGTTTCAAGCATTGATATGTTTATGGGTCTGAGTGAGAATATCAGACTGTCTTAAAGGAATAGTTCACCCAAAAATGAAAAATTCTCTCATTTACTCACCCTCATGCCATCCCAGATGTGTATGACTTACTTTCTTCTGCTGAACACAAATGAAGCTTTTTCAAAGTTCTGGCCAACATTTACTTGCATTATATGGACCTACAGAGCTGAGATATTCTTTAAAAAATCTTTGTTTGTGTTCATCAGAAGAAAGAACGCCATACACATCTGGGATTGCATGAGAGTGAGTAAATGATGAGATGATTTTCATTTTTGGGTGAACTATCCCTTTAAAGGTTTTTAATGTTGGCTCCCTGAGCTTTTGTGTCCAGCTGTGAGTTAGCACCCTCTAGTGGAGTTTAGCATACTGTTTGTCTCTGAATATATAAGTGTATGTTTACATATTATGTTCAGGAGGAGCCGATCACCTTCAGCGAGGAAGCCTTCATCACGCACAGATCCAGCACTATGAGACAGTTTCTACAAAACGCCATTCAACTACAATTCTTTAAACAGGTATAATACGCATATTACTATGTAATACAGATCTAAATACTAAACATGTTCTTAATCTTATAAATAACAATTATTACTATTAGTTGAGGTTCATCCTTTGCTTGTTTTTAAAGTGAACATGTAGATTTTATGTTTTTCAAGGAGAAATTACAATGCATATGATATCTTTGTGGCCTGAAAACAGATCACTGCTTTTGATTATGTTTACATTTGTTAATGATGTACTTGTATGATTCGAAAACATAAAAATCAGTTCTTTTAATGATTTGGTCAAACTGATTTGCAAAACATTTTGACTGTAAATAAACAGCCCAAACAAACCCATTCTCTAACCTGAATAATACTTGATTGGAAGGGAATGAATTACATTTGTGTTTGTAGTTTATAGATGGCCGGTTGGAGTTGTTGAACGCTGGTGAAGGTTTTAGTGATCAGTTTGAGGATGAGATCAATATGGGAGAATATGCAGGTGAAAAAAGATGCACACGCAATATTACTAGCACTCTGACAGCTGTATGATTTTGTTTGTATGTTTACTTAAAAGCTAATCAATTCAGTGTTGAGTTTTATTGTTTTTACATTCAATTTATTTAGTCGTTTCTCTAAAATTGGTGTTTCAGGAAGTGATAAGACATATCATCAGTGGCTTTTCACAGTAAAGGTGAACTTTTTATATTTATCTTTTTGTGTGTGTGGAGGGGGGATATTTGCTATGCCAATGTTTAAAAACAAAACATAAATTAACTTGTATACAGGTTATCAATAGCCGCATTTCCACTATCAGACCAGTGCGAGCCAGGGCTATCTACTGGTCAGTCTGGGCCAATAGCCCTGAATTTGAGCCACGAGACCAAAATCGATCTGCATTCCCACCACCAGGCCAATAGCCCCACAGTGTTGCCCTTAATACGCCACTCTGGTGCCAGCGTCACACACCCCGCCCATTTCACAAACAATAGGGAAGCTCAGACTGAGCTATCAGACTCTGGAGACTAGCTAGCCCTTGAAATGAACATGGTGGAGTCTGAAGCTGCCGTTTGTTTGCTTATTTTGGTCTTTGCTTGGTGGAAAGCGAGACCTGATTCAGTGAAACACCACCTTTGTCACTGACCTCGCCTCAATCCCCAGTTGGCCTTTTTTGGCCCAAGGGTAATTGGCAGGCCAAAGGTGCTTGGCCGTTGGCCCCGAGGAAGCCGCATGGAGGCACGAGGAACCCTCATAAGTGATAGCAGGAATGCAGCTGGTCCTGGAACGCCCCCATTTAGCCTGATAGTGGAAACGTGGCTAATGCGTCAGGCTTCAGGCTGTCTTTTCTAAGCACAACAGGTCATGTTTCAGCTACTTTTTTAGTGCTTGCTGAAAGCAAAATACTGACATTCAGAACATATTTGATGTTTAAAAATGTTTTGATATAAAAAATATTTACCAAGTGTCTTTACACAGTGTTGTTGATGGTCACATGTTTGGTTAAGACAAAATCTCTGATTGTTATGGAGAAGACGTGATTACCTCTAAGATTTATTGTGTTGTGCCTAGTTTTCACACAGTAACATTCATTGTCTAGAACTGGTCCCACATACTGTACTGGTTGCCTGTTCTTTGTGGGGAAAGAATGTCCCTGATCTTTTTTGTGTGAATATGGATATATATTTGAAAAGATTTTTTCTTCACTCTGTGAATGCCTAACTCAACTTTTCTCTTACAGAAAGGAAGCGGGGCTATCTTAAACACGGTCAAGACAAAGGCAAATCCTGCAATGAAGACTGTTTACAAATTTGTATGTACACTCCTGTGCAAATACTTGTTACTCATTAAGACTTTAATCTAGGGATGCACCAGTATGAATATTTTTGGCCAAAATTCCGTTTTTAACAAAAAACTATCGACCGATACCTATATTTTTCAACTTAGGCTACCTACATTTATTAGGAATGCTTAATATTTTTTACAAAGAGGTACAAAAGCTTTTTCACGGTTCTAACAGTACATTGGATCTGTTGAACACACGACAGGCCAAAATTTGAAAGAGAGCCACAGTGAAAGATGCATACAAGATAAACAGATTAAAAGATACAAAAGTAACTAAATATGATAACATGTTGATTGATATTAAAAAAGGTTATTTTGTACTTGCACTTCTTTTAGTGCAGAAGTAATTTTTGTGTTTAGTAATCGCACAACGCCATATTGCAATTTCAATCTTAATTCAGTCAATCATGCAGTATTAATGGACATCATACCAATATCTCAGAAGTCAAAGTCTGCTGGTTTCAAAGCGTTTTAGATGGTTTCCCTCATCATGTAGCCTAAAGGTAAGTGCCGCATTCACAGCTGTCACATCCATTTAATGGTGTTTTTTCTGCTTTAACTTGAGAACGAGACAGAGCAAAAATTAAATATTACATGTTCTTAGTAGTGCCAACCCTTCTACATATTGTGGCTATTATTATTTCTGGACTGTGCATTTGAATTCACAGAGTTTTTACAAAGTGTGTTACTAATTAATTATAAATAAAAAAATGTGCTCAATAATTTGCTGATAAATATCGACAGCCGATACATCTGTGCATCCCTACTTTAATCAATATATCATTTAGATTCTTCTGTGTTGACGTTCTTGATGGTGCAATAGCTCTGTGTTTCCTCAACAGGCCAAAGACCATGCCAAGATGGGCATCAAAGAAGTTAAAAGTCGACTTAAACAAAAGGTGCCTACCACACTCAAAATGACAATTATTTGTCTTTGTTTTTGCAACAAGTGCACATGGAGTTCCATTCACATTCTTAAACTTGCAGGAACTTACTGAGAACGGCTATTCAGAAGAGCCTGGCTCTGCCCACTTTCCCTCCACGCACAGCAAGGACTCCCTTACCTGGGACCAGAGACGGCCAATCACAGTCCACTTTGGACAGGTGGGTGTGGGAGTTTATAACTGTTCTGGTCTTTGTCACATGCAGGTAATGCATTCACATTCATATGAAAGTTTCTGCTAAGAACATAAATATAATGCAAATATAGTTTATTCGTGTTGCTTTAGGATGTGTGTTCAATTGTGTGTCAACAGGGAGCTGTGAATTAGGGTTCATTCCATTGAGTGTATGTTCAAGGAATTTTTATAAAGTGTGGAAGTGAGAGAGAGAGAGAGAGAGAGAGAGAGAGAGAGAGTGTCCCATCAAACCATGTTTTCACAGACAGTGTATGTGTGTGTGTGTGTGTGTGTGTTTGGAGCAGACTGAGCGGCCCCCTCGGCCACAACGTCCCCCTCCCCCCCGTCCTGCAAAACTGCAGCGCAACAAACGACCAGTGAGTACAGTGCATCATTCTCCCCTTTGACCTTTCACCTCACCCTAAACTCAAACTGGTTGCTGCACTGCAGTTTGTATGCATTTGTGGATTCTGACACTCCGAACGTGTGTGTGTGTGTGTGTGTGTGTGTGTGTGTGAATCTAACTTTATTTCTTACTCTACAGAGAAACACTCATTCACATGCATGAATGTGTGTGTTTGTATGCACTTACCTTCCTACTGCACAAACTTTTTCTTTTGATTTTAAGCTCTTCTGGGTCTAGAGATCTAGATGAGGAATGAAAAACGGAGAAAGAGAAGCGGCATGCCACATAGCGAGAGAGAGAGAGTGTGGAGAATGTCAATTGATTGTTTTCCTCAGTATATATTTTGTCTAACTCAGTCAAAGCTAACTCAAAATTGTCATAACACTGAAATCTTGCAAGCTACTTTTTTAAAGCTTCTTTGATTGCCCATTTACACTGTTTAAGTCTGTTGTGGTTCTAATTAGTTAGTAAACCTCTGATGAAAAGATTATGATCAATTTTGGCTTAGAAAGATAGATTGGAAATGCTCAATTGTAGAATGGAAGGTTTAAAGCTTGTCATTTTTACCGCAAATGTGTTGTGGATCATACTGGCACTTTGCAGGACCACATAGAAACCATGAGCTCAATCAATGCGGAAACCTCAGAGGCTTTAGGATGGTTTAAAGGATGCAAACGCGTTATGAAAGACATTGTAACACATGCTAACAGGTTTGTGCTAGACCACTTTTCAGCTCTTAATGTATACTGCATTCTTGTTTACAGTCTACAGGACCTTGACCCCTGATCCCTGCTGTCTAAGAGGAGCAGTTAACCTCTGAACTAACAATGAATACAGTGAACTTTACAGGGATTTAACAAACCCAAAACTCTCAACAGTTTAAGACATTAGAATGCATTTATGTGTGTCTCTAGGCCCGACCTCCTCGACCTCTGGTGGCGAAGAGACCACGCAGTAACATTGCCGTCGAGGGAAGTCCTGAACAGTAAGGCTTAAAGATTCAGCCTCTATCACACAAGCTCTTGTAAACACACGAATGCAAACACAGTATCATTATAACACATTCTAGGCAGTGATCTTTGCATTCCTCAATCAATACAATTAGAGAGGTAGTGATATTGTTTTTTAAAATTATTATTATATCTTTTAAGAAAGTTTTATGTTTAAGTGTCCAATCACTGAGAATGTTATTATCAGTCAAACTGATTATCAGCCTATATCTTAATCAAATACAAATAAGCACAGTAATGTTGTGGTCTTGATTGTGTGATTGCATGTTTCACTTACTATTTCCTTCTCTCCTTCACCCTGTGTTCTCTCTCTCTCAAACTGGGATGTGGTCATTTTTGTTATGTGTGTCTGTGTGTGTGGTTTCACCTGGTACTTGGCTTTGTGTCTCTGTAAATTTCCCGGCGTGTTGATGCTGTAGTTACGTGCGTCCAACCCGTCACTATACAGTGTTTCTGTGCGAGGACTCTTCGGGTGACGAGCTGTCTCATGACGACGACTCTATTGCTGCTTTTCCCGAACACTTCCTACTCTCTGCTCCTTTTGAATGGTCTCTGTTCCCTTATTTGCCTCTAATGTCCATTAGCGTTTAAAAGAAAATATGATGACCACACTTAATGTATGAATGTCATTGCATAAGATAACAAAATATCAAACAAAGTGTCATTTATTCTAAAGAAAGACAGAACAAGCACACTTGTAATCTCACAAATAATCTCACGAAATTATGTTTCTTAGGATTTAAATGATGAAACTATGTATTTTTTAAAATTAAGGCAAAAAGAATTTGAACACTTTGTATTGGTCAAACTCAGTGGAACATTTCTGTAGTCCTGTATCAGCTATCAATGGGGCAACCCAGGGTTCAGTACTTGGCCCCCATTCTGTTCTCAATAAACACATTTGCCCTGTACAACATGGGCAAGTAAGATCAGATCAAGATCAGACCCTTTCTGTCTGAGCATGATGTACAACTCCTTGTCTAGGCTGTTGTCATCTCAAGACTGGACTACTGCAGTGCTTTTCTAGTCGGCATTCCTGTATGCACAATTTAACCTCTGCAAATTATGCAGAATGTGGAAGCATTTGTATCCTTGATAAATTGCTTTAGTTTTGGTATTCCTAATTTGTAATTCGTTTTGAGTTAAAGCATCTGCTCAATGGATAAATGTAAATGTAGTTAGTATAATGAACTACACTTGTGATTACTCTTCATGCAAAAATGTTCAGAAACAAAGTTGATTCTGAGAAAAGGTCTAGAATAATTTGTTAGCAGATACCGCCTGGTTTTATTTTTTTGTTATCAGATGTACTGACACTCATACATTTTTAAGTCCCCTTCTGGGGCCACTGCACGCAGTGTTATTATTTGATGTCCCGGCCTTCTAGATTTGTCTTTAGTACTCTCTATATTATTTATTTTTTTGCATGGCTAGATTTTATTCTCAAACGTATGTCTTTGCAATTATTATGTTGATCATGGCTGACGATTTCAACAGCTCCTCATCTAACATGAAAATTATAATGTGTCTGTATTGTTTGTGCATGTGTTGTGCTTGTTTGTGTGTATTTGTGGCATTGATGTTGTGTGCTTGTGCATATGTGTTTTGTTGGCCTGTGTGTGTGTGTGTGTGTGTGACTTAGGCCCCAGCCATACAGGTCTCTTAAAGAGGCTGAGCTTGTGGAAGAAGGCGAAGAGGTTGGGGAGCGCTTCCAGGGTAACACAGCTCCGTCCAGCCCTGTGCTAGACAAGTTCTCTGACCTGAGCCTGTTGGAGGGTGCCTTCCATAGTCAGAAGGGGGAGCCGGAAAGTACAAACAACACAAATACTGCAAATTTCTCTCACAGCACACACACTACCCTCAGTTCCGCACGGAGTTTGGAGGAGCTTCGAGCAGACCCACAGCATGCCAACTTCAACTACCAGGTTAGAGAACACTACTACAGTGATGGCTGTGTTTACACTGTGTACAGGAAAGCACACAAGATTTTTGGAGTAACAACTGCATTTATATGCGGGAAAATCCCCTAAATTAATGTGTGGTATGTGTATGGAATATAGAGAAACTTTCTATGGTTGACAGTGACCAAAGCATGACCATAGCATAAACTTAGAAATGTCTTGCCGTCTCACAGCTATAAACAAGAAACATGGAAGCCAACAGTTTAACACATTTGGTGTCAGCTATTTCTGAAATATTTAGCGAACAAAGATGTATTAATGTCCGATAATTTTTTGTAAACCGTCATTGCGATAGATGTGCCAAACGAGCCAAAGTTGCTTCTTTTAAACGGCATGTTCTCTTTGGACCATAATGTATGGGTTAAGGCCAGAGTATATTTCGGTTTTCCACATGCCGATACGTCTCGCGCACAGGGCACATAACATTTTTTTCAACAGCACAGTACATGCTGACCAAGTGTGCAGCCTAGTTTTTGTAGACACGTTGACGGTCCGCATCTTTCCACGTTGTCGGCACATGCACTGGACATTGACTGTGCTAAAAGACTATCACAAAACAGTTGTAGTCCACATGAGTAGAATGCATCTGCATGGGTTTGCGGTCAAAGGAGGATACTTTGAAATCCTGAGCGCTCGATGGTGCACGAGATGGAACAGGCAGCAGAAAAACAAATTTGACCAATGCCTGTACGCCTAGACCACAAGGCTGGTGAGAATGATGGTGGAGAGACAAAGTTTGGTATACAGTTTTCAAATAAGTAAAAAGACATTTCCAATCTCTATTGCCAATTTGCTCACACTAATCGCACTACGTGGATTCAACAAAAATTCTGTTGTCATTACCAAAATATTTAAGGAGGGAATTCGGTTGAATTAGATTGCACTTCAATAATTGAATTCTGTCTGTACAGAATGTGCTTAAGCACTCATGAGGATTGGGAACTTTATTTACCTGCACTGTGTACTTAAGGCTAGGGTATACATGTACTTAGTTTTTTAGCCTTTCAAAGTATACTCTTTTGACCACGAGACAATATGGATGCGTTTTACCCATACACATAACAACTGCTTTTTGATACTCTCTTAATTCAGTCAATGGCAGGTGCATGCACAGATGACGCACAAAGACGTGGACTGTGCTCATCAGCACTGTGCGCATGACATACCGACCTGCTGAAAACCGATGTATACTTTGAACTTTAGCTTCTTTTTTCTGGTTGTGTGTTCTCTAGCGGATGGATCTTAGTTCTGGCGAGCGTACACGGACTCTTCCTGGTCTTAAAACCACCAATCCATACAGCAAGCTATGGCCCCAAAGGGAGGATCCTTCAACGCTGCTTGGCCGTGAGTGCTTGTCCTGGGAGAGGCCTCTCTCTGTGCCACCACTGGAACCCTTGGAGCAACGTCCACCTAGCAGAGAGAGCTCAAATCCCACAGAGAAGGCGGATGGGGCCTGTATCACAATTCCTCGCCCACATGGTCGGAAAACACCCGAACCTGGTGCAGTGTTGGCACCGGCTGTGACCCTGCTGCGGGCCAGTGAAAAGGAGGGAGGAGTGACCGTCGGTGGGCAAGAGTTCCGGCAGGCACTTAACATGTCTCCACACTCACAATCGCAGGCTGACTTACTGAAGCCTAGCGAGCTGAATGAGGAGCAAGGACTCGACTTGCTCAGCTTGTTGGACCCTCTGTGTGGCGCAACCAAAAATGAGACCACCCCGCCCACATCTAAACCTCCCTTACCTCCTCGTCCCCACCCGCCAACTTTGCCCCCATTCCCGCCTCAAGGGTCACTCAACCCCTTCACCCATCCACCCCAATTCCCACCTCAAAGGCACTATAGTCCTGTTGTCCCGAGCAATCCTTTTGTCCCAGCCTACATGCCTCCCAAGGGTCCCACTTATTTCCCCACACCTCCTCGGCCCTTTTCAGTATTTGGACAATCATCTGCTTTGGGCGTGGCCCCAATGGGAGGGGCATGGCCAATGGGATGTGTCCTTCCATCCTCTAGTAGTAGTGGCTCTCTTTCAAGCCTCTTAGACTCACATGCGCCGTCCACTCCCGCCCAACCTGCGAAAGTCCTCGTAGACACACCCTCTGATCCATTCAGTGACCTTCTTACCATGGCAACCACACCAACTGTAATGGCCACGCCACCCAAAAAGAAGGTGGAGGATTTGCGGAGGAGGTGGGAGACTTTTGACTAGCTCCGCCCAAAACTTTCCTTGACTGCTGCTACCAACCAGCTAGGGACTGTAAATAAGCAAAAATTTAGAGCCAGTGGGTATTTAATATTGCGCCCCCTAGTGGCCTGAAAGCACTGTCGGACATTTCTTCCCAGAGTGTGTTGTGCTTTTTTTTTGCACGTAGCTTGCACTCTTAGCCTTGTGCACACTGTTGCTAACAATGCATTTCCCGTTGTAACAGAATGAACCATGTTGCGCCAATAGCACCAAGCTTAACACTGAAAATCCTATAGTTACCAGGATGACACTGTATTTTCTGTATTTGCTAGCAGTTTAGTTCTCATAGGGACCAGACTACAGATACAGTACTATAGACACCAGACAATACTGACCCATGTCCTTGTGACCATTGCAGTTACACTGACATTGTTGCTGTTATGGCATTAACTGCCAGTTCCCTTAACAATCAGCACTCTTTTAATTATAAGCTTATTTTTTTAGCCCTACACTTAGTCCTACAGAAAATACTTCTCTTTTTTTTAATTAATTAATTTAATTAATCTCCAGCAGACTTGTGCTTAAACACTACAATAAGACTAAAAAGATTGTTAAATTGGCATTACATAACATACTTGATGACAAATATTGCTTATTCCTGCTTAATAGATGATATACTGGACATTGCACACTACCTGCTAGAGCATACTACATTCTGCACTACAGAGTTCACATAGAATACATCAAAGTCTAACAGTAGTTCCAGCTGTGTACTTCATACTGTGCACTACATTACATACCGCATACTAAAGTACATACTGCACACTACAATACATGCTACAGTATATACTACTTGCTGCATAGAGCATAGTGTGTGATATATGCTGTGTTCTGAATAGTGTGCTACCCTACTACTTTTACTTTTCTGTTGTATATAGATACAGCAGAAATAGTAGTGTGGTAGTATGCTATTCCGAACTTGGCCATAGTAAACATGTCAGAGTTGAAGTAACATTCCTTGTTCAGTACAAGTTAAGCTCAATCAGTAGCATTTTTTGATAAATTTTGATTTCCACAAAAAATATTTGACTCATCCCTCATTTAAATAAATAAAATAAGCAAGAATCGTGATTAAACTCAGGCACTTACAATGGACGTGAATGGGGCCAGTCCATAAACGTTAAAATACATACTGTTTCAAAAGAATAGCCACAAGACGTAAACTTTATTTGTGCTAACATGATTTTAGTGTGATGAAATCGCTTACTAACATTTATCTGTGTAATGTTATATCCAATATGAAGACTTCGTTGTCAGGACGGCGTCACGAAAACCTGTAATCTGGTAAATGCCGTAAATTGGTGGTAAACCCCTGATTTTGTCAAACTAAAATCATGTTAACATATATAATGTTCATGTCTTGTGGCTATGCTTTTGAAACAATGTGTGTTTTAACGTTAACGAACTGGCTCTATTCACTTCCATTGTAAATTCCTTACTGAAACTGAGATTTATGCCTTTAAAAAAATAAACAATAATAATTAACAAGGGATGAGTCGAAATAATGTTTTTGTGTTAATCAACATTATGGCACAAATGCTGTCGATTGTGCTTAACTTGAACCAGAAATATTCTTTTAACAGCCCTGTAGAGTGCAACACTGCCCCTAGTGGTCTGGATACACATTTTAAGTCAAAATGCTGCATGTATTTGATGAATTAGCACTTGACAAAATGAAGTCGTTACAAATGTGTCATCAAGCTAGATAAATTGTATTTGGACGTTTTTAGATTAAATATTTGGTGAATACCCTAACTGGTACCGGCTTTACCTCTGGTTCTGCTTGCTTGTATGTCATTCTGAAAGTTTTAAAATAGGTCTTCTTGATCAGAGTTCTGTTGAGTTTCATACATTTAAATGCTACCTGCTTTGATTTGATGTTAAAGTTTAAAATCTGTTTTCTATTATTCTGAGCATAACAATATTCTAGAATTATAGCTTTCATAAAGCGATCAATCATCCCTTATTCGTTGTAGTGCTACCCCTTCCAATCAATGATCTGCTACTGCCATGCACACTGCATTATGGGTATTTATTCTAATAGAGCTGGGTTTTTTTTTTTTTTTTTTTAAATATGCATATGGCTAAATGGTGTGTTAAAATTTATCCTTTCTCAAACAGTTGGTTTTCTTGTCAAAGACTGTGCCTGTTTCTTTGTTTTAGTTTAGAACTAGACACAATCTGTCAGTAGACCTTGTTATATGCAATTTTTTTTCTATACGTTGCAAGTAGGAGAACACTGTTTGTGCAAATCTTGACATGGCGGAATTTTTTTTTAACTGTGTGTCCAACCAAATGCTCAAACCCAAAAGAAACACATTATTTTTGTCCATGTCAGGGAACATCAGGGAGTGAATTGGTGTCTTTCCTTCTCTGGTTTTATTGTTGTATTTAAAGGTATGAAATAATGTTATTTGTGTTATTATTATTAAAAGTGTTCTTCAACATATGTATCTACCCTGTAGAGCTGTTAGACATGTTCCGTTAGTTTATCCGTTTAGTTCTCCTGTCTAATTTGGCCTTAAATTGGAGTTTTTGTGTGTGGGAGTATGAAAGCTGAGAGCTGTTCATGGTGAGAGGTTTGTTTTGCATTTCTGGTCTTACAGTGTTTTGATTTTGAGACATTCTGGTTAACGTTTGCATTTTGTTTCTTAAAAATGTTGAAAGAAAATTTCCACGTTTAACATGGGATTTCAGGTTGGTACATTTAGGGGTACAGTAAACACAGGAACACTGTCTTTGATAAATCATACCGATATTTCAAAACAAGCTCAGTGTAAATTGAAGCTAATACAGATTGACGAGGTATGTGACTTATGAGGTTATGTAGAATACACTGAGTGGTACTGCACTGGATTGCCATGAGCTTCTAGTATTAAGACTACAAAACATACAATTATTTACATCAGATTACTTTACAACACTCCTTCTGAAGGATACTGATGTTGGAGTTTGAGTGTGCCGAGTGCTCTGTTCTATGAGAGCCATGCCCTTCTTATTAAAAATTATTCAAGGAAAGCATATGATCAATGTGTTTTCAGCAATGTATTTACTGCCTTTGGGCACCAGCAATTGTGGGATCCATTTGATTGACCATAGAAATGATGGCAGTGTTAACGAAATGTCAAATATTGTAATTTTTGGCTGTAAGCAGTGTATTTATGGTGACGCCAAATAGGAGTTATTTTAATTGAAGGATTTTGCAGAGTCCTCTATGGCTGCTAGGATCAGTAAAGGTTGTATATTATTTAGTTTACAATGCCTTAAACTGAAGGAAACTACAGGAAACACCAGAATGCTCCACCTTCCTTGAAGCAGTGCAAGGAGAATTTAATGGGCATATTCAGTGTAAATTAAATGGTTGAAACTAAGCAAAAAGCAACCTTGCTTTTTTTATTGTCAGCATTTTGCTAAGTATTCTTAGTAATATTCTCCTTTTCTTTTTTTTAGAGTAAACGAAATAGTCGGATGAACTCAAGCTGTGACATTTTTTCTGAATGAGTTTAATTAGCTAAACCAAAACACATCATGTTTAGTGGTAAATTCTGGACTTGGTGAATCTCTGGGACTCGGAGAATGTCAAACTTTAATTGAATTGTATTCTGAATGGGTCAAAGAGTTGAACAGTGAACCTCTATTGACAGTGTCATGTTTGGGGTTTGAATAACACAAACCTAAACTTGTCTCGGAATAAGATTCGGAGAATGCAAGCTGTGATGACTCTCAGCATAGTGAAATTATCAAAACATCAATACATTTCTGATGTGTAACATATCTCTCTTGGAATGTTTCCTAATGTGAACACGTATCCTGTTTTTTATTATAATTGGTTTTTTTGTTTGTTTTTTTAATCATCCTGCACTTTTATTTTTTTATTATTTGGATGTTATGATTTTGTGTATGTCAGAATTAAAGAGAACACAGTATATTCCTGAGAAAGTGGTGTGCTTGAAATCAGTTTTAAACCCCTATCATTCATGCATTAACGTATTATTTTAGCTGTTCAAGATGTGACATTTTACCACATAAAATGTGTAATATCCCTTGTTAAAAGCATTTATTTTAACAAGAAAAAAAGCTTTCAACATCACAAAAAAAACATTTATCAAACAGTTTTTACACATTTACAAATGTGAAAATATATAACCAAGATGTTGCAGAAGTGTTCACACAATACATTGTTTTGTTTTATGTATTGCATATACATCAAATTCCTATGTTTATTAGTGACCTTTTTTAAGAAGGAAAACAGACATACACACGCACAGCCGGCGTTTACAACATCCATATACACACACATGAATTTTTTTTATCTCTCATCCCTATTTTCATTTTTGTAAAAGGCATTCCTAGGGTTGCCAAATGTTCCATATCCGTTGCTGGGACGTCCCGTATTTTAACGGCAAAGCATTTTGAATTTTGAATTTTGAATTAAAATGTAAAAATGAGCTTTTAGTAAAAAAAAAAAAATATTTTTGCTTTTTAATTTTTATGTTCCACTGCTTTGCCGATCACAATTGTGTGTGTGTGTGTATAGAGGTGCACAGCTGTATGCTCGTGACTGTTAACAGTAATGCGATTTATTGCTTTTCCTTGGCACATTTAGTAGTCTCTCAGGCTGGTGTGTGTGTGTAAACATACATGCCTAAAAAGAAAAAATCAGTCATGTGCAGTGATTGTCAAACAGTAATCTATTCACAGCTTTACCAATAACAGTCTCGAACAGACTCTGCAATTACTGTAGGCAAAGACTAGAAAATGCCTAAAACCATTTCTTTTCGTAGTCTAAATGTTTTTATTTTTTTAAGCTTTTAAAAAAATACTTTTGTATGAAAATAAAATACATTACTGTAGTTACTCTAAAAGATTAACTACAGTTTCAGTGGTTCTCTACCCATTATACATTTTAAATAATTGCAAATATTCATGTTTCTTTCATGCTGTCTTCACATCTGGTTGGAAATACCATAAGATTTTACTCAGAACTGTTCATGTCCTCTGACTCGGAACTTATTAATTTCTATGGCCAATCTTGTAACACCAAAATAGATTCATGTGCAGATTTGTTGGTGACTGCAAAATAATGAATAGCTTTTGCTCAGTATTCTTTTTCAGAGTTTGCAAGTTTTTGTGGCATAATGTTGATTACTTACAAAGATGTATTTAGACTCGTCCCTTAAAAAAAAAAAAAGTTTCAGTGAGGCACTTACAGTAGAAGTGAATGTGGCCAATTTTTGTTGGGTGTAAAGGCAGAAATGTAAAGCTTACAGTTTTATATAAACACATTAATTCTTCTGTCATGGCAATGAAGTTGAAAAACTGGATAAAACTTTACATAGAAAAGGTAAGCAATTTTATCACACTAAAGTCATGTTAACACACGTATTGTTTACGTCTTGTGGAAACAGTAATATATTAACATTTATGGATTGGCCCCATTTCTATTGTAAGTGCCTCACTGTAACTGTAAAATTTTTGCTTTTTTGTTAAAGAAAAGGAGGGACAAGTTGAAATACATTTTTGTGATAACATTACTCCACTCATGCTGTTGATTAAGCTTAACTTGTATTGAACCTGGAATATTCCTTCAAATACTTTGACAGTGATTCCTGAATCGCTATTCACTGGAGACACTGCCCCGCTACTGAATCTACACTGAAAGGGTCAGTTTAAAGACAAAAGATTAGAACATTCTATAATAAGTCTTTTTGGGAATTACAAATATTCTTTGCTTTTTTTTTTTTTTTCTTAACAGAAGATGTGAGGAAAATAGCATTTAAGAATAATTTTATTCTTAAAAATGTTTTAATTAATCTGGCCCCTGAGTTTTCAATTTGTAATTACAACTCATTTACAGCAGTTCCAACATGATGTGAATGCAGCATTAGTTTTGATGATCAGATCCAGTGTAGCCTATATAGCAAGTAGCTAGCTAGTGCATCAGTCTTGCTACAGATACTGTATTATCATACATTCAAATGCTGTGAAAAATACTTTCGAAATGATGAGCAACAGCGGAAGTAGTACTTGCTTGTCTTTGAATCTTTACAGAATCCCTGTAATGAGCAGGTATTTGGATCTGAACTGATGTTAGCATGAACATCTCAATATTAGCACCTGTTTTAGATACCTTTTAGTTGCCTGTTTATCATTCAATGATATTTTAGTGTGATGTTACCTATCATAAACGTCTATGGACATGGATATTCAAAGATAATTTTTTACAACAAGGAAAAACTAGTGAAAGACACACAGATAGTAAGAATGCTAGGGCTCTTTTTCATTAGCGCTATTTTTAAGCACTTATCTTTTTTAGTGCTTCTTTAGAGCTTGTCTTATGCTGTGTTCCATTCAAAGTCTGATGTGAGATATTCCTACTTCATATCTTAGACTTCTGACCAGTAAAGCATTAATTTCCCTGACACACTGAATATTGTGTATAAAGCGACAAATTGTGATTTGCTCCTGCCAACCAAACTGCAGAGAATAAACAATGCTATACAGTGCTAGCATTTTTTTGCAGGTGTAAAATTATCAAAAGAAATGCTCACTTAGTGTTTTACATACATATGTCTGCAAACAAATCTGGTCTGTTTTGAGTCTTCGATCTTAATCCCTTAAAAGTTTATCATTAACTGCATATACACCGATCAGCCACAACATTAAAACCACATGCCTAATATTGTGTAGGTCCCTTCGTGCTGCCAACCAGCAAAAACAGCACCAACCTGTATCTCAGAATAGCATTCTGAGATGATGAATTTACCACAATTGTACAGAGCGGTGACCTGAGTTTCCGTAGACTTTGTCAGTTCGAACCAGTCTGGCCATTCTCTGTTGACCTCTCTCATCAACAAGGTGTTTCCATCTGCAGAATTGCCCCTGACTGGATGTTTTTGTGGTTTTTGGCACCATTCAGTGTAAATTCTAGAGACTGTTGTGTGTGAAAATCCCAGGAGATCAGAAGTTACAGAAATACTCAAACCAGCCCTTCTGGCATCAACAATCATCCATGCGATTATCTATTCAGTCAATCATGTGGCAGCAGTGCAGTGCAAAAAAATCAAGCAGATACGGGTCAGGAGCTTCAGTTAATGTTCACATCAACCATCAGAATGGGGAAAAAATGTGATCTCAATGATTTGGACCATGCCAGATAGGCTGGTTTGAGTTTTTCTGTAACTGCTGATCTCCTGGGATTTTCAGGCACAACAGTCTCTAGAATTTACTCAGAATAGTGCCAAAAACAAAAAAAAAAACATCCAGTGAGGGGCAGTTCTGTGGATGGAAATGCCTTTTTGATGAGAGAGGTCAACAGAGAATGGCCAGACTGGTTCGAACTAACAAAGTCTACGGTAACTCAGATAACCGATCTGTACAACTGTAGTGAGAAGAATAGCATCTCAGAATACTATTCTGAGATGTGGATAGGCGCTGTTTTGGTGGCACGATATTAGGCACGTGGTTTTAATGTTGTGGCTGATCGGTGTATCTTGTACTGCTATATTCAAGTGAAGTCATACATCCACATCTTGGCGGAATCTGAGTTATAGATTTCTACATGAGTTTCCAAGTTGGAAGTCCAAGTTCAGGAGGCATGTTATTGCTCTTTTCCAAGTAGGAAGTTGGAAATTCTGAGTTTCCAAGTTTAATGGAATACAGCATAAGAGCTGAGAGTGAGAGCTGAATGTTTGGAGTTACTGTAATCCAGGTATTGAAGTTGAGTGTTCTGAAATGAGAGCGTGAAAAAGGAAAATGCTAGAACATAGATATGTGAAGATTTAGAATTCCCCAGGCCGACTTTAAAGTAAGCTTCACCCCTATTTCCTAGGGATAATACCATGACAAAGCAGTTCGGGCATACTGTAGCAATGAGGTAAAGAATCACTTCAAGCCCAAGTTCAACTGTTTGGACTTGAGACAGTTGTTGGTTCAAGTCCAGAGGCATAGGTCTACATCCTTCACTCTTGTGTGAGCATATGGGTTCTATTGTATTTACCTAAAGGATGGAAAACAGAAATGGGAAGCCCTTATCCACTTTGAAAATTTGCAGTATCCGCCTTATTTAATGATTTCAAGTTTACCATTGAATATTTCTTCTTTCACTGATATTTCGCACCTTCAGGCTGCTGTAGTATTTTTGTATGTATGATGTAGCACTTGTGTCTCACTTTGGCTCCATAATACTTAATGGTCTCAGAAAGTTCCAGTGTCATTCCACAAAGTCACACAGAGATAATACTAGGGTCTATGCATCTGTTTGTGTGTTCATGTCAGATTAGACGCTCTTCAGGAGGTACTTTGAGCATACTGTCCATCTCCAGGCGTGCACCAGCAACTTCCTGTTGGCTTGGGGAATACATTCCTTCTGACTGCCGCTTCCTGCGTGCTGTCATCAACATAAACATTAGACCGATCGCCGCCAAGAGCACACAGCCACACACCAATGGAACTACAATTACCAGCCATGGTATACGATCTTTCTGAGCCTGTTTCTGCAAAGAGAGATATTCAAATTCAGTATTATTCCATTTTAAAGGTACTGTATAAAAGAGTGCATATTCAGACCAAACAGCAAACTTGAACCAGAATTGTCATTGTTATGAGTGATTATTTGTGTTTTTACATACATTTGTTTCGCAGAACTGGCCACTGAATCCTGCTGGACACAAACACTGAAACCGGTTCAGCCGATCCAGACACGATCCACCATTTAGACATGGACTAGATGCACACTCGTCAATTTCGCTCTCACATCTGAATGAAAACATGCAAACATGCACACACAGTCTTTTTATGTTCATTTTTCAGGTTCAATACAAGTCATGACGACATACCATAAACTCTGTTATCCTGCCAAAATGATGATTTAAACAACTCTATAGCTGAAAGAATACTCAAGTTTTAACAGAAGGATTAATGTAAGTGCTTTTATAAAATTATAAGCTTCACATTTCTGCCTTTAAACCTTCCAAAAATTGGCCCCATTCACTTCCATTTTAAGTGCCTCTCAGTAACCTTGATTTTTACTGTGTTTAAAGAAAAGGAGGGAAGAATCAAAATACATTTTTGAGATAATCAACATTATACCACAAATGCTGTCGACTGAGTTTAACTTGCATTGAACCCGGAATATTCCTTTGATGCCAAGTAGCTAATCTGGTGTAACAGCAATTTGTTGAGGTGAGAATTGTTCAGAGCACAGAGTTGCTGGATTTACCTTCTTCATGTTTAGTGCTAACAAATGAGAAATTCAAATTACAGACACATTAAATGTGTATGCTTTGCTAATATATGTGTCCGTTAGTATTAATCCCACCTCTCTCCTGTGAATCCTGGAGAGCAGGTACAGTTTGCCCCCCATTGAGTGTCACGACAAACGCCATCATTTTCACACTCTACGTCCAGCTCACACTTTAGAGGAGGGTAGTTAAACCTGATGCACAAGAACACAAATACATAAACCCCCAACACTTGGAAATAAAACAGTCCCAATCAGATTGGAATGGAATCTCAATGGTTCAGTGTTTTGTCATTGAAATCAGTGAGCACTCACTGGCAACGTGTTCCGCTGTACTTTGGTGGACAGTAACAGGTGTAGTCGTTAACTCCGTCCATGCAGGTTCCTCCGTTCTTACATTGTGACCTTTTGCAGTCGTCTACATTTTCTGAGCATGTCGGTCCAGTATAGCCTAGGTGACACATGCAGTCAAACCCATTCAACTTGTCCTTGCACTTGCCATGGACACAGGGTTCCGAAGCACACTCATCTGTTTCCTTCTCACAGGTGGCCCCTTCCCAGCCAGATGGGCACTGGCATCCAAACATATTGAAGAGATCTACACAAGTGCCACCATGCCTGCAGGGATGAGAGTGGCATACCGGAGCTCCAAAGCACCCTATGTGCACACGCTCGTCCTGTCGGCGCCAAAACCGTGATGTTTGTGGTGGTTTGACGTTGTCTACAAATGGAATGTTGACCCCGCCCACTCTCACAGTGCCTAAACATCCTGTATATATCTCTGCCAATGCCACCTCACTTGATCTGTCTTTAAGAAAATGCAGACTACCAGCTAGCAACGGGGCACTGCTGCCATCAATGATGCCGTCCACCAAAATGACCCACGGCGATGTATCGCGGTCTGGCTGGGCCATGGCAACCAGCAGGTGATGCCAGTTGCCATCGGCAATGTGTCTCTGCCCAGAGAAGATCACTGGTTCCATGTTCTCGTTATGAAGCTCCACCAAAATGCTTGAGTCCAACAGGCCAATCAGGAAAAGCTCAGCCCCTCTCCACGCGCGCAGTAGAACACCGTTTACCTGCCTCGTTCGCAGTTCCATAGTAACATTTTCAACTGGGGCAACTAGAGATCCTTTTGCACTGTAGTGAAGCGGAGTGTTGTCGAAAGTTGCATTAGCAATACCTGGAAAGAGAAAAAGTAATACAAATGCATTATTGCAATTTATGCAACTAGTTTTGTTAGCATTTGATGCATTTAATAGTGGATTGTCAACATTCAAACATGATTAATAATTCTAAATTTCATAATCTGCCTACAGGAGTTTCTAGTTAAAATCGAACATTCCGAAAATAAGGTTGTAACAATTTCCTAATTTTAAGAATTTATTCTCATTACTTTGCGACTTTATTTAATCTCATAATGCTATGATTCTCAAAATATGAGTAGTTTCATCTTGCAATGTTACAGATTTATTTGCAAAACTTTGACTTTATTCTTGTATTATTCTAAAAACATTATGACTTTATAATACCAAAACATTACGACTTTATTCTCATAATGTTAGAACTTTATTCTCGAAATCTTGTACTAAAACACTGTCGTACTAAAGTGATGAGAAAACTGTCAAAAGCACTTGATGTGCTGGAGTGACTTTGTTTTTAAAGAGTATGCATGTGTGTGAAAGCAACAATGAATCATATACATTTTATAAGTTGGTCTGCATGTGTGTATGTGACAGGTGTTTGGTAGAATCCCTGTTGAAAAAGCTGCAAAAACCAGACTAAAATTGTTGGATGGTCTTAGCTGATCTCCCAGCCTGGTCTGGCTGGCCAATTTGCTGGTTTTAGACGGATTTGGTTTCTGAAACCATCTGGCCCCACAAAAACTAGCTGAGCACCAGCTTAGCCAGATTGAGAGACCATATTAAACCAGAGTTAACCAGATAAGACCAAGAAGGTGCAAAAAACTCCTTAAATTAAGAATACCCTTAGTTATAATTGTAAGGGTATTGTGACTAAGGGTTTTCTTAACTTATGAGGTTTTTTGCAACTGAGCTGAACAAATCATCTTAGGCTGGTTTAAGATGTTTTAAGATGTTTTTAGAGCAGAGATAAAATTCAAATAAGCATACACTCAAAACCATCGAACAGATCCACGCAGCGCCCGCCATTCACACATGGGTCGCTCACACACCAAACTCTGGTTTCACACGTTTTTCCAGTGAAATCTCGTGTACAGGAACATGTAAAGTCATTCCATGTGACTGTACATTCACCACCATTCAAGCAGGGCTGCACCTGAAAACAAATAAAACCCTTTTACAGAAACTACACAGCCTTTTCTTATTATAATTATAAATATAAAATAGCCCCAAAATGTATTCGACACTTAAGACACACATAAAAATGTATGAATTTCATTGCAATACATATAGGTCCCTAACATTCTGCCTGATATCTCTTTTTGTGTTCAATGGAGGAAAGAAAGTCATATGAGTTTGGTACAATATGAGTGTGAGTATATGATGATAGAATGTTTATTTTTGGGTGTACTGTTCCTTTAAGTGTTAAAATAAATTTTTTGGGCCACTCTATATGGATTGAATGGAATGGATGTATTTGTGTGTGTCTACATACCTTGCATGTGTCATCACTGACACATCCAGGTCGTACATTTTCTGCATCACTGGAGATATAAACAGTCTCTCTAAGGGTTTCATTCCATGTTTCCCCATCCAGATACACATCATCTAGTCTCAGATCCTGCAAGCAGCCCTTAAAGTGACCCCCCCACTCAGTTACATCCTCTTCACCTGGGACCCCACCCACATACACCAGGTCTCCACCCAAAACTTCCAGTTCAGGCAGTGAGCCAAGTCCATAGCGCAACCCTCCGTGATTGAAGAACACCTGGCCTTCTTGTACGTCTACATGCAGCAGTAGTTTTTCTCCATTACAGACAAAAACTGGTGATGATAAAACAGGTGCCTCAGCCACAGAGGTCACATGCACTCGTCCCATTTTCAGGAAGATGGTAAAGTAAGGATCCTCCCCTTCTGTGCCCTGAAGCCCTGCCCTACGTAACTGAAGTAACATTCCACTCATCTTGAGTGATCGCAGGAAGAATGACACAGTGAAGTTCTTGCCGATATCAGACAGCAGCTCAAATGCAAGAAAGCTTGTGGAGTCCCTGTGACTGAATGTATATGAGGGGTACTCTGAGAGAAAAGGAAAAATAGAAAGAGAAAGTGAAATAAGGCATTACATATTTTATTTAGTATCGAGTTTGATGAAAATGGCCAATATATATTTATGTTGGGCTTACTCATTACAGTATCATAGGAGCAAGTCAACTGGTGACTGTGATTTTGCTAAGTCGCAAATGTTGCTGGATTAACAACATTGTTGGTCCTGGAATAACATTCATAACAACCAATCAGGTTTTAGGGTTAGGTTTAGGGTTTAGAGTAAGGGTCTATTCTTAAAAACCTAATATTTCTGTCAATTTTGAGGGGTAGGTTTAAGTTAGGGGTAGGCACAATGCTAATTCTTATAGATTTTTTTTTTGTCTCATAGCTTTTGTCTTTTTCTAAAATTGTCTTTTAATTTCAGTTCATATCTCACCATGTCATATCCATACATTTTTAGTCAATTTTGGACTAGGGTTAGGGGTTAGAGGTTATGGTTACGGCTAACCCTATCAACCTTTTTTAGTAACAGCTTTTGTCTTTTGATAAAATAGTTTTTTTTTTTTTTTATTGTTCACATCTCATCAAGTCTTATCCATTATTTTTCTAGTTAATTTTGGACTGAAATGACATATTAGGCAAATACTGGTGAAAATAACATTTAAGTTGATGATAATATGCAAAATTTCAAAAATGTGTTAAATTATAACAGACAAAACTAACCAAATATTTTAACTTTTAGTTAAGCATTTGATTTGTTTGACAAATTTCCATCAAACTAAACTGAGTAATCTATGACAAATTTTACAGATTATGAAGCATAATGTGAAGTAGGCTGTTTCATTCAACTTAAATACTTCACATTTATGCTTTCTATATAAATGTGACGAGGAGGAGGGCGTGGCCGGGCCGTGAGGGTGCGTGCCTGGTGCTGAATCAGCCGGGGACGAGAAAGAGAGAGAGATCGATCGATCGATCGATCCCCAATTTACTATGATTGGATTATTTGAATCAACTGTATTCATTTTAGATTTTCCTTCCTCTAAAAGCATTGTAAAAATATAGCAATTGTTTTTTTCTCATCATATTTTCGTCAACAGCAAAACTGTTTAATGTCTTGATGCATAAGTTTTCATCAGTAATTCCGTTGACAAGATAATCACTTGGTAGGGGTAGAGTTAGCACTAAGTTTCTTTCACAGGAATGTTGTTCCAGGACTATTAGTGTAAGTGTATGAGCATGTACATGCAGACCTTGGCTGCAGTCGTGCCCATGATGTGGTCTGTAGCAGTCACATTGGTAGCTCGTCCAGAGGTCGATGCAATGCCCATGTTGAGAACAGGGGTGTTGGTCCACCTGGCACCATTCTGTCTTCATACAGCCCACCTCTATACTCACTTCCTCATCACCCAGATCATGGGGCAGGACAGGATGACCATCCACCTGTAGGTCCTCCATACAGCCCAAAAAGCCATGGCCAGTCAAGGTAAACTCCAGATACTCCTCTGGTACTCCACCCACATATACCTTTGTAAGTCCTTCATGGTGCAGGAATGGTCCATGGTCATCTGGTAGCTTGTCTTCAGCTCTGCATGCTTGGTTGTCACATCCTGGACCTTTAACTTGTAGCACAAGCTTTTTAGCCTGTTCATCAATGCTCACAGTAGCCTCATGCCAATCCCCATCACTTACAAGGCCTGGCAATTGTTCCTCCAGTGATTCCCCAGTCCCTGACACTGCCCTGGTATGCAGCTCACCCCCAACAATCTCCAGGCACACAAAGAGTTCAGTACTTCCACGAAAGAACAGCAGCATATCAGGCAGTGTGGTGCGAAAGCGCAGACTGACCTTCAGGGTGCGCCAGTGTTCCGTGTCTCTCCTTCTGCGAAGTGGTGGCACTTCAAACAAGAAGAAACTTGGTGAGGAGAAAGAGAATGTGGTGGGTGTAGAGCAGACATCATCGTAGAAACCAGGTGGGCAAAGACAGGTGTGTCCATGTGCCTCTCTGTCAAACCGTGGCTGGCAGGTGGCGCCATTTTGGCATACGTGCTCAATGCAACCAAGCAGTTGCACGCTGCACTGGGGTCCACCCCAGGGCAGGAGTCCTTCTTTGGCTTCTGCACAGTGGCACTTGTATTTAGCAATTCCATCTTCACATACACCTCCGTTCAGGCAGGGGGCGCTCTCACACTCGTCTATATTGACCTCACACTCCAAACCTGAGAAAGAAAAACCAAAGTAAACATAACATACAAAGACTATGTACTAAATAGTAACTTACAACTAATTAAATACTGTGTGTAGTATATACTTTATAATGCATACTATTTTTTTTAAAAGAATATAAAACAGAAAGCATTATTTTATGAATCTAACCTGCGAACCCCTCCGCGCACAAACACATGTATCCATTTACCATGTCCTCACAGCTTCCTCCGTTGTGACACGGCTTAGACTCACACTCGTTTATGTCTACTGAACAGTTCTCTCCTGGGGAAAACAAATAAGCAAACAGTATGAAAAAGCCCTATTCAAAAACACACTCCAGCACCTATTCACTTTCAGATTTTGCATCCATTTTGCTAAGCACAGTTGAGCCAAGCCTCGTCTGAAACAGGAGAGAACATAGCTGAGAGATTTAGGTCATAACTATGATAAAATGTGGAAGTACTACTTTTTGCAGAGTAGCATGGTTGTGTTGTATTGTTTTACGTGTACAACTCTGTGTGTGTATGTTAGCGGTACCTGTATATCCTGGTTGGCACTGGCAGATGTAACCAGCGACTGTTGCATAGGTGAACTTCCAGTCTGTTACCCAGTGATCTGGATTTGACTTCTCAAAGCATTTGCCATCATTCTCACAGGGAGCATCAGCACATTCATCTATATCCAATTCACAGTTGTTGCCCTCAAAACCTACAAACACACATCAGGGTTATTATAGTTTTATATATTTAATTTTTATTTTATTTGAATTTTGATTTAATTTTTTATTTGTCCTTTCTATTTAGTTTTTTTTTTTCATTAGTTTTCACTTTATGACTGTTAGTCTTAGTTTTTTCAGTATTTCTTAGTTTCAGTTTAGTTTTAGTTTTTCATAATATTTATTTTATATTTTAGCTGTAGTATCTACTTCAGGGCTGCATTAACTAATATAACTGAATTATGTTTAACACTGTTTAATTTCTCAGGGCTGTCTAGTGTTCTTGCTATCTAGTGGAATTTTTCAAATTTTATAATATACTGTATATCAGAAACTAAAATACATTTTGATCATTTAGATTTTAATGTAGTTAGTTTTTTTAGCTTCTGTTTTCCAAATACATTGTTATATCAGTAACGAAAATTTTGGTAACACTTTACAATAAGGTTCCATTTGTTAACATTAGTTAACATGAACTAACAATGAACAATACTTTTACAGCATTTATTAATCCTGGTTAATGCTCATTTCTTCATATAGTAATACATTTTTTAAATCAAATGTAGCATATGTTAACATTAGTTAATGCACATTGAACTAATATGAACTAACAATGAACAATTGTATTTTTGTTAACAAGCATGAACAAAGATTAATAAATGCTGTAAAAAATATTGTTCATTGTTAGTTCATGACACCTAATGCATTAATTAATGTTAACGAATGGAACTTTATTGTAAAGTGTTACCAGCTTTTTTTATTTAGTCTTTGTTAACTATAATAACACATAATTGTATGCAAAGTTAGATTAAAAATGTAAATAAAGTGTGTATTATCTGGACAAAGGATACTCCTTAACAATTGCTACCTGGCCAACAGGTACAGCTGTAATGATTAATGCCCTCCAGACAAGTTGCTCCGTGTTGGCATGGATCTGATGCACATTCAGGAATATCCTCCTCACAGTGGTCTCCCATAAATCCAGTGCCTTCACACTGACACTCATAACTGCACACAAACAAACACATAGAATCAGACAGTATGGAAGCACTTTCCTTTAATATCTGTACTGCAATAATCATATTCTTAATGAATATTTTTGTCCTGTTTTCTAATAAAAATATCAAAAAATCCTTAAAACAAGATTAATTGACCTGAGAAGCAACACTGCACAAGATATTTAGATAGTTTTCAGTTAATGCAAGTCTCTCGACTATGAGTATTTTGTCTTAATGAACTAGCAATTTCTTCACTTGTATACTAAAATCAAGTTTAAAAAACTGATGGTGCAGAAAGACAAAATAAAAATATCTGCCATGAAAGTGAAAGGTGACTTATGTTTCGCTGAAGCAAGTCACACAGGCTGTGAACCACATGTTAATGGTAGAATGGTCATTTTTGAGGTAACTATCCCTTTAAGAAATCATTTTTGCAGAGAGAGTGTTCTTACCTGTCGATGAGATCATGGCAGACTCCTCCATTCTGGCATGGATCACTCTCACAATCATCGATATTGATCTCACAGTCGGGACCTTCAAATCCCTGAACACAGTCACAGGTGTACAGCCTAACTAGGTCGTGGCAAGAGGCCCCATTTTGACAGGGGTTTGACTCACATTCATCAATCTCCAGCTCACAGTTCACCCCTACAGAAATTCAGAGCACAATACGTGACTCATAAATCACATGCTAATTAACACACAGCCACTGAAACATTTTGTTATTTGCTGTTAAGTTGCCAAAGCAACTTTAATTAGGTTTACTACAGGGACAATCCAAGCAACAAGTTCCATTCAAGGGCACAAAGGCAGTGGCCAAACCACATTGGGGTTTGAACCTGCAACCTTTGGGTTACCAGGCCAGATCTTTAACCACTAAGCCACATCACCAAATATAGAACATAGTTCTCCAAATTATACCATAACAAAACAAACACAGATTAGGGACTATCAAGGAGCGTTCACACTGAAAATATTTTGCAGCAACAAAGAAATCAAAGTAATATATTTTCAATGAGACATGGCGATTACAGGTGAAAAGAGTTACAGTGACTGTTGACAATGCAACAGCTTTGAGCAGACTTCAACATTATGCAACTGAGCAGTGACTACCAATAAGAGTGAAGACTGTGAAGCTCACATGATCCACCTTCAAAAAAGTTGGACACTGCAGTTTATACACGCAAAACATTTTTTATTTTTTTTTTGATTTACACATTTCAAATTCATGGCAAAATTTCATTGAACTGAGTAATCTTTAATAAAATAAAATTAACAAAACCTAAATGTGAAATGTGAAAGTGTATATTTTATTTTATTTTACGTTTTCACCATCAAAATTTAGGTGGGATAATTAAAAAAAAGGTAAAAATCTTTAATTGTATTCGGAAAGCTGTTTTATAACGTATATTTTTTGGCAATTCTGTTTGGTGGTGCAGAAATTACACACTTCACACACACACAAAAATTTACCTGTATATCCCAGAAAGCATTCACAAATGTACCGGTCTTTCTCATTAATACAGGTCCCATTGTTCCAGCAAGGTCGGGATGCACACTCGTTGATGTCAATCTCACAGTTGTGTCCTTGGTATCCCGGTACACAGAAGCAGTGATACATGTTGGCCCCGTCCAGACAAATGGCGCCGTTCTGACAGGGGTGTGACGCACACTCATCCAGATCTTCTTCGCAGATCTCACCACTAAAACCACTTGAACAAGTACACTCAAATCCATCCACTACCCGCTTGCAGGTGCCGTTGTTGAGGCAGGGATCATCGATGCAGTCTGTGATTTGATGACTGCAGTCCTCTCCTCCAAAACCAGGTGGGCACAGGCACCTGTAGCCATTAAGTTCATCCACACACTCGGAGAGCGCACCTACACATGGTCCACTTTCACACTCGTTTACGTCCCCTGGGCAGGTGTGGTGCTCAGTGCCCAGTTCGCTCACACACCCTTCACATTTAACAAACACACATGCATCATATAGCTCTTCGCAGTCCTTCCCCATGTACCGAACACCCTCCCTTGAACACAGACACACATAGCCGTCCATCGTATCCACACAAGTCGCCCCATTTTGGCAAGGAGATGATGCACACAATTCAGATGATCCTGAACAGAATATACCTGCAGAAAGAGAGATGGGAGAGATTCAGTATTGTGTCTCTTAGTGATGCTTTTCTCTAACCGGACACACAATATTAATTACAATGACTAAAATTTCATTTTCAGTGTCATTATTATGATTTCATTATTAGTGCTGTTTACTAAGGCAAGCATCCCTATTACTATTACTCATACTTAACGTTAGGGATTTTAACTAATCCCTAACCCTAAGTATTTGGTTCTTAACTCTTCCTGCACCATATGTGCTACGTACGTGAATGCTACTTCAAATCCTGCAGCTTGTTGAGAAAAATGCGCTATTACCTTTCCAAGTGATCAGAATTACCATAATACCATAAAAATTACCATAGATTTACATTGAAGTAGGAACCCGAGCCATTAGATTAGAATATCATCGAGACTTAGGAGTTGGCATTTTTCATTTAGGTTGGTAAGCAGCCCCTTACCAATGCCTTAGCAACCACCCAGAATACCCTAGCAACCGCATAGGAATGTGACTCAGAACACTTTAGGAATGCTCTGGGAACCACACCCAACACCCTATTAGCATGCTGGCAAGTTTTGCACAGGAAAGCACAACTCATTTTCGTCAGTAAATTTAAAATAAGATTTGTTTTAAAACTTGTCTTTACCGACAAAATGAAAGAGGGGCACAGGATCAGAAACAAATGTAAGGCATATTTCGGTGTAGTGTTTATCCTTTCCCATCAATAAACACACACACATAGGCCTACAAATACATTACTGGCTATGAGTGTAAGACTAAAATCGGTTAATAACAGACTGTTGACCCTCAGCCTTAATCCTAGGAGAGACAGACTGACGCAGAGGAATAAAGAGAGAGAATCTCTTCAAAGTCAGCCTTACAAAAACAGGCCCATCTGTGATTATAACGAGCCTCTAAAAAGGATTTGCAAAACTATCATTTTTCATAATCGACTAGTCGGTCGGTTGTTTGAATGCCTAGTCTGTTTTAAGGGTAATGTATAATTAGGCTCTGTTATGTTCACGTGACCCCAATCAGACGTGTTTCAAAGGGATATACAGACGCTAAGAGTAGCACTTCAACATGGTAATGAATGGATATTCAACATATAAATAGGTTAATACATAAAATTATATTGCACAAAACTATCAAAGTAAGAAAAGTAAGAAATAAGAAAGGCTCCAATACAGAGTGGCACAAAACCGCTTCAACGCATCCTTAACGTAGAATGATGCGCTTCAATATACTCAGAGTGCTTAAGGGCGCTGCTCATTCAGAAGTGCAGAACTGCAAGATAATATTGCGGGTACATATTTAGTTCACAACATCAAGCAGTTTAAAACTTTTTTACTGCAACTATTTATTTAAGCAGTGTCAGACAGAATCAACAAAAGACTTTAATCTTTCTACATCATATGGTAACATTACTCACAGTAGAGTATTTAACATCTGACAGTGATTGGCTTGAAATGTATTGCTGATATCGTTGAGCTTCGTCAGTTGATTGCTCTAACAGCAGCACATAAAATGACTAAACCTAAAGCAATAAAGAGACTAACCGTCTTGCAGAGAGTTTTACCATGTTATTCACTGTTAAGCACAGCAAGCTATCATCATGCAAAAATGCTTTCCAAGAAGTTGCATCTCTTAATTAATTTGAGAAATGCATCTCCCTTTAAAGCCACCACCAGTAAAAATATTAATGTCAGTAGTGAAAACCACTAATTGACTAGTCTGTTCATGAATGTCTTAACCTAACATGCTTGAGTTTGTTGATATTTTTTGAGTGAACTGCATATTTTGGTTATACATCTGCGTGTGTATCGTTTTGTGAACAGAATGAGACACAGCACAGTCATGGGGATTTTCTGGTACAAACAGACCAATCGTAGTAGAGCTCTTTGAGTCATTTCAAATTCCTCTTATCTGCCTGACCTCGACCCCCTACCCCCACTGTACGTCCAACTCGGATCCATTAGAGTGGCCCACACATCCTTAACCCACGTGGGGCCCCTTGTCTCCATAAACTACACACCCCCACCTTCTCTTCTCCACTTTGCTGCCCTGGCCCCTTTGATCACGCCTTTATCCCAAATATTCATACAGGCGGAAGATATTAATGAATGAGCATAAGGAATGAGGTGTTGTGCGAGTGTGTGTGTGTGTGTGTCTGTCCATGTGTATGCAGTTGTTCAGGGATGTGTGTGAGTGTAGAAGGGCAACGTAGCAGAAACGGAGCAGCGTTTTGTTAAAATGCGATAGAGCAATGGGTGAAGCATTGATGGCGTGTGTGTAGTTCACAGCCTACTTCTCTTAGCTCTCCAAACAGCATCAGTACAAAAAATGATTATTTGCATGTACAAAAAAATTAAATGCTAAAAGTTTAGGGTTTGAGTTTGTCTATCATTATTATAACTAGATGTTTACATTTTCTGAAGAAATTTTGAGTGGTGGTCATGATGCAGTGTTGTGGGTGGTTGCCAAGCTGTTGCCATGTAGTTGCTAGGGTGTTCTGTTTAACTGCTTACTAGCCAAAATTCAAAAGAGCCCAACCCCAAGTCTCTATAATATTCTGGTCCCTAGATATGACTCGAGTCCCTCCTTTAATGTAAGTCTATGGGATTTGTTTGCCTGTTTTAAATCATAAGTCCAGTCAAAGTAATAGCACACATATCCTCATCAAGCCTCACGATCTGAGGCATCATTCATGTATGCACCACAAACAGACAAGCTACATGCCAAGTGTAATGTTTAGCAATAATAATAGTGATGCTTGCCTTAACAAGCACCATTAATAAGCTTAATATTGAGTACAACAGAAGTCAATGGGAGGTCCCCACAATGATATAAAAACAAATGTGTGTGTGTGTGTGTTTGCGAGAGAGAGAGAGAGAGAGAGAGAGAGAGAGCAATCAGAGAAGGTTAATAGATTCAAATAGCTTTATTGGCATGGTAGGAAAAAAAGGAGCTTTACACTGCCAAAGTAGATTTAATATCTGATTGCTGTTCCTCAAATAGCTTTAGTTTAATCTTTTTACACCTGATTACCTGAGAAAGAGACACACACACATGGAGGGACACTCTGAGCAGTAAACATGTGCAAGATCCCAAGACTTAAGACCATGGGAGAGCACTGAATCTGAACACACACATGAATAGTTAACATGAAATCTCAAGCAGTTTCAGCAGCTTGTGGTGTCACATCCTATACTGTCACCTTCTAAATTGAAAAATACGAATGGGAATGTTTGAACATTTAACGTTTTCGCTATCCGACTGATATTGATTCAAAACGGGACGTATCATTTTCATCTTTAAATACGGGACAGGTGGCAACCTTAATGACATTTAATCTGATTTTAAACAAACATTTTAAACATTTTCATGAATCTTCTATAATTATTACACATGCAGATTTAATGTCCTGCTTATACTAATTGAGAGACCTCATGGAATATTTGTACTTTTACTGCACACCGCAGGAACATTTAAAGGTATAGTTATGTAGAGCCCTACTAAATCTATTAGTAGTCTATTCATTGTTCTTCCATAACTTTAAAGGTTTTAATCTTTACAATTTTTTGTAATTTGGGTATACAAAATTATTTTTCACTAATGCGTTTTGTAACACTGTCTAAAAGGGTTAAAAAAAAAAAAAAGGTGTTTGTTGTTTATTTTTGGTTTGTAATTTTATATTTGTCATTTTATGTTTAAAAGTTTAAAATTTATGTGGAAGTGGTAGAAATAATAGGAAGGTGTATTTTAGGAGATACCTTTAAATTGTTTAGAAATGAAGTGTTTATAATCTGACCCCTAGAGTTCAAGGGGCGGGGTCACGAGAGAAAAAAGAGGAGATTTTTCTAGAGAGTTCGGGAGTGCAAGAAGCAAGAGAAAAGGGTACGCACATGTAGTGTCTAAAGACTGAGAAAAAGTAAAGGATTTGATTTGAAAGTAGAAACATTGAACAGTTTAAAGACTGTTGATGGGAGGAACTGAGTGTCGACAAGACGCTGAGCTCAAAAATTATAGTTTATATTCAACAGTTGCGTGAACCTAAAGTGTGTGCGTGCGCAACGCTCCAAGAGAGTGTCGCAGTTTATCTTGTTTTTTTTTTGTTTCATCTGTGAAAGTATTCGGAAGAGAGACAATACCCGTGTTTTATTTTACATTAAAGTGTTAAGAAATGGTTGAAGTGTTCGGAGCTCAAGGGATGACTGAGTGAATGTGGAGCGATTTATTAGGAGAGACCGACATGCTTTCATGGCCTGTGCTGATCGGGCCTATCTACAAGATGGAGGATTTGCCTGGACATGTCATCCGATTCATCTTTGGAAGAGATGGTTTGTGTTGGATGCATGGACGACTGGATCTGCTGATCATTTCATTGGTGCATCTTCAAATCTGGTACTGTGTTGTTTTTGGAATCGCTTTCTTGTGGGATCTTGTGAGTAATCCTAACTCTTCGCTAACACATTAATTTGAGCTCTTACCTTGCGCGCCTACAAGAGACATAAATCCCAGCTGGGTAATTTTCTTTTTTTTATTTTTTTGTTTGGGAATGTATTTTATTTTGAGTATAATGTGAATCTGAATGTTTCATATTTAGTGTGAAATTTGTATTCCATGTGATCACTCATTTGAATTTATTTATTTTTAAAGTTCTTTTGTTTCATATGTGTTGATTTCAATTAACAGTGTTATTAGTTGCTTCAGTTTCAAAGGGAAATAAGAGGAAAAAAAGTCAAAAGAATAAATAGTGTTGTAGTATTTTAATCTCCTGTGATCTTTCTGCAGAGAAAGGGGGAGGTTGAAGGGGATATCTGAGTAAATTTGGTTGAGATTGGGGTTTACACGATGTAATGTGGGCACAGTGGTTCATCTACGAAGTTATTTCCAAATTTAACATTAGATATTAAACAGTAAAAATCTGAAGGTCCTGGGTTGTATTTAATTATTAGACATTACTTGGTTAATAAATACTCTTTATGACTAAAGTAAATTTAGATGTGCCTCTCACCCGTAGTTTTTTTTTTAGTTTGAATTTCCCCTAGACATACTTGTATTTTGAGCCAGTGCATTGGTGAGAGGGCTACATTTGTGGGGGCTCGTCCGGGATTATCTTTCAGACTGTTCCCCCTCCCCCCTTTCTTTCTAGAAACTGAATTTACTGTCTTCTTTGATAATTTGGAGTGATTTATGTGCAAACTGTGAATTTTTTTTAGAATTCTATTGACAAAGTGTACAAGGGCGTTAAGGCTTAACAGCTATTATCTCTATTTACAGACACATTGTTTAAAGACACAGATGAGAAATATGGATGTAAGTGAGGTCATTGCTTGGTGTAGTGAGAAGAATGTTGCATTTGAGAATGCAATTATCTTAAGTAATGTACCTTCAGACTGTGAAGACAGGATTGTATACCATGTGCTTGATTCCATTTTAGGCATGAGTAGGTGCAAAGTGCGTGGCCGTCGTTCTGATATGACTAAACAGCAGCAGTTTGTCTTAATTGAAACAGTTAGCAAGGTTTCTGAAATGTCTATTCCTGCTGAAATTGGAGGGCCTGATGTAGGTACATGGTACACACAAGTTGTAAGTGTTACTACTCGAACACCTGAGCAAAACAGCGGTGATGAGTTTCATTCAAAACTGTTTTCTTTCTTGGAGAAAGAGGGAAAATCTCTAGCTGACGTCCCAAGCATGGTTTCCCCTGCACCCACTCTTAATACTGAGCTTGTTGATGCTATTACCTCTCTTGTCCAGAAGTGTAATGCTGTTTCACCTGCTGAGGGGTCCAGCTATAGAAAGCTACGTACCTTCTCCGGGTTGACACCCACACCCAACGGTGAGGATGAGTATGAGGTTTGGGCTGAACAGACTACACACATTCTTGAAGAGTGGCAGTGTCCTGATAACGTTAAGAAACAAAGACTTGTTGAATGTCTTAGGGGTCCGGCAGCAGACATTGTTAGATTTGAAAAAACTGGGAATCCACTAGCAACTTCCAGTGATTATCTCAGTGCACTTGAGTCAGCATTTGGCACCACAGAAAATGCTGCTGATCTGATGTTAAAGTTTCGGAGTACTTTTCAGAATGAGGGAGAAAAGCTCTCAACATACATACTGAGACTAGACAAGTTGTTACACAGTATTTTGCACAAAAGAGGCATTGATCTCTCTGAAATGAACCAGTTTCGTATGCAGCAGATAATCAGAGGAGCCCTTCCTAGTGACATGGTAGCTCTTCGCTTGAGGATGACACACAAATTGTGTGACCCACCATCCTTCAATGAACTTTTGAAAGAGGTTAGGGAAGAAGAGAACATGATGCACAGTCGAAACTCAGTCCAGCCTAGGGTAGCTGTGTCTGCTGTGTCTTCCACAAAGAGCGAGGCATCTGTTAAAACTAATCCTGCTGATTCAGAAATTGAGAAATTGAAAAAAGAGATTAGAGGGTTGAAGAGTGAGGTGTCACGCTTATCAATTGCAGCAAGTGAAACTGTGACTCAGGACATTCCTGCAATGCATAGCCTAACTACATCTACAGAGAGGAGAACACCAAACAGAGCACATGTGGGTAACTCAAACATCTTCTGCTATAAGTGTGGTGAAGATGGGCACTTACAACGTGACTGTGTTAATGAGGAAAATTTGAGGAAATTAAATCAGCGACTCATCAGATTGAAACGGCCGACGGGAAACTTCCCCGGGGCTCAGTAGAGGAACGGCCTGAAGCTCCGGGTAAGACACGTTCCACAAAGTGCAAGAGAGTGAAAGCAGAGCAAGTTGTTCTCCCAGGCGGGTTAGTTGGACCCAGCTCTATCCTTCCTATTCAGATAGAAGGCATTTATGCGAAAGCTTTGCTCGATAGTGGGTCGCAAGTTACTCTGCTGTACAGATCCTTTTATGATAAGTATCTGAAGCATCTGCCATTGACACCAATTGAAAATTTGGAAATATGGGGCCTAAGTTCTCAACAGTACCCATATGATGGCTGTTTGTCTCTGAGGCTTGAGTTTCTGGGATCTGTAGCTGGAGTGGCAGAGACCATCGAAGCACTTGTGTTGGTTTGTCCTGACCCCATTGTAAAAGGAGCCATTGATATTCTGGTGGGAACAAACACATCCGTGGTGAAGAAGCTGGTAGAAGTTTGCCAGGAGAAGATGGGAAATGATTTTCTGCATACCATGACTGTTCATCCTGAGATTAGAATTGCCTATGAACGGGTTATTGCTGTTAGCAAGTGTGATGTCGACGACAGTAGAGGCACCGTCTGGTTTCCTCGCCTTAAGCCGTTGAAGTTGACTCCAGGAGAGAGTGTGAGGGTCTCTGGAATCCTGAAGTACCCCGTTACCTCGTCTGCTAAAACCCTGTTAGTAGATCAGCCTGAAGAGTCCCGGTTTCCTGAGGAACTGCTAGTGAGAGCTGAGGTGCAGTCTGCTTCTGTTGTCCAGTCCAAGAGAATTGGAGTCACTATTAGGAATGTCTCTTCTCGCCCAGTGATAATTAAGAGAGGAATGCCTATTGCCCATGTGTTTCCTGTTGATATTGTGCCTACCATTTCTAAACCCAGAGAGAGTAGGGGCCAAACCAAACTGTCCCCGGATTCATTTGACTTTGGTGATTCTTCTGTGTCTAAAGAATGGAAACAGCGGTTGGCCAAAAAGATGTTGGAGCGAAAGGATGTTTTCTCCTGTGATGAATTCGATGTGGGATGTTCAAAGAGTACTCAACACCACATCAGACTGACAGAGGATAAGCCTTTTCGTGAGAGGTCCCGACGGCTTCCACCGGCCGACATTGAGGATGTTAGGCAGCATTTGGAGAAGCTGAAGGAGGCTGGTATTATTGCTGAGTCCAGAAGTCCCTACGCTTCACCGATTGTCGTAGTCCGGAAAAAGAACGGACAGATAAGGATGTGTGTAGACTACAGAACGTTGAACCGTCGCACAATCCCTGACCAATACACCGTTCCCCGCATTGAAGATGCTCTGGCCTGCTTAAATGGAAGCCAGTGGTTCAGTGTATTGGACCTTAGGAGTGGATATTATCAGATTCCCCTGAGTGAAGAAGACCAAGAAAAGACAGCTTTCATCTGCCCAATGGGGTTTTACCAATTCCAGCGGATGCCACAAGGGATTTGTGGAGCTCCCTCGACCTTCCAGCGAGTGATGGAAAAGACGGTGGGAGATATGAACCTGTTGGAAGTGTTGGTCTACTTGGATGACCTCATTATATTCGGACGGACTTTGGAGGAGCATGAGGAGAGGCTGCTCAAGGTGCTGGACCGCTTGCAGAGTGAAGGGTTGAAGTTGTCGCTGGACAAGTGCACCTTTTGTCAGACTTCTGTCAGCTATGTTGGGCATATTGTGTCTCAAGATGGTGTCTCAACTGATCCCTCCAAAATTGAAGCTGTCAAATCTTGGCCCAGACCTCAGAACGTGACAGAGCTACGCTCGTTTTTAGGTTTCTGTGGGTATTATAGGCGTTTTGTAAAAGACTACTCTAAAGTGTCTTATCCCTTGAATCAGCTGTTGCAGGGTTGTCTTCCAAATAAAAGTCTGAAAAAGAACAGAGCAGAACATAACCTAGAAAAGGTGTGTTATAAAGCATCAGATCCATTTGGTAATAGATGGAGTGTTAGTTGTGAAGCTGCTTTCAGAGAGTTGAAAGAAAGGCTTACTCAGGCTCCTGTGTTGGCCTTTGCAGACCCCCAGCTACCGTATGTGTTGCATGTTGATGCCTGTTGTGAAGGGCTGGGTGGGGTGTTGTACCAAGACCAAGGGCAGGGGTTGCGTCCTGTAGCATTTGTCAGCAGAAGTTTGACACCTTCTGAAAAGAATTACCCAGTCCATAAACTTGAGTTTTTGGCATTAAAGTGGGCAGTCGTTGATAAGTTACATGATTACTTGTACGGAGCTAAGTTTGAGGTGCAGACAGACAACAACCCGCTAACTTATGTTCTAACCACAGCAAAATTAGATGCTGCAGGGCATAGGTGGTTGGCGGCTTTATCTGCCTATGATTTCAGCCTTAAGTACAGGCCTGGTAAACAGAACATAGATGCTGATGCTTTGTCCCGTCGACCTCACCAGAGAGTGGAGGATGAGAAGGGTTGGACAAATATTTCGTCTTCCGGTGTGAGATCCCTGTGTAAGCTGCCAGAGCTTGAAAAGTCATGTGGTGTTTTGAGCTGTAATGGAGTTGTCACCTCTTTAGGGGGGTCCCCAGTATCAGTCCCCACAGCTTACTGCAATTTAGCCACATTAGACACTAACCTTATTCCTAAACTGAGTTCTTTTGATCTGTCTCTCTCTCAGCAGAAAGATCCTTGTTTTGGTGAGATATGGAGAGCACTGAAAGTAGGAGATTCAAACAAGGTGAACAGGAAAGTTCATAAAGACCTTCCCGTGGTTATGAGGGAGTGGGAGAGGTTAGGAATGGAAGGTGGTGTGATGTTCCGTCGCTCTCAGGCAGCAAACAAGGCAAGACTAAAACAGTTGTGTTTACCTCAGAAATTTCATGATGCAGTTCTCAAGTCACTGCATGATGATTCTGGCCACTTAGGTTTTGACAAGACCTATGGGTTTGTAAGAGAGCGCTTTTATTGGCCACGAATGAAGACAGATGTGGAACAGTACTGTCAGACTTGTGCTCGGTGTGTTCAGAGGAGGACATTACCAAAAAGAGTTGCACCTTTGTCACACTTGTCTAGCACAGGACCTATGGACCTGCTATGTATGGATTTTCTATCCATTGAGCCTGATTCCAGTAACATCTGCAATGTTCTAGTCATCACTGACCATTACACCAGATATGCGCAAGCTTTCCCCACCAAAGACCAGAAGGCATCAACTGTAGCTAAGGTACTGTGGGAGAAGTATTTCATTCACTATGGACTGCCGAAACGCATTCACTCGGATCAAGGAAGAGATTTTGAGAGTCGACTCATCTTTGAGTTGTTGGACATCTTGGGGGTGGAGAAATCCAGAACAACCCCATATCACCCTCAGGGTGATCCACAACCAGAACGATTTAATCGGACGCTGTTGGACATGTTGGGGACTTTAGACCCAAAACAGAAGCAGCATTGGAGTCGACATATTGGACATCTTGTTCACGTGTATAACTGCAGTCAGAATGAAGCCACGAGTTTTTCTCCTTACTTCCTAATGTTTGGAAGGGAAGCCAGATTGCCCATTGATCTGAGTTTTGGTGTGTCAAGTGATGGTACCTCCACTAAGTCTTACCAGCGATTTGTCAAGAACATGCAAAGAGAATTGAAAGTTGCATATGAGTTGGCTGAAGCTACTGCTAGAAAGAAGAATGAAGGAAACAAGAGGAGGTACGATCAGAGACTTCATTACTCGCATCTTGTTCCTGGTGATAGAGTTCTAATCCGAAATTTGGGACTGCAAGGAAAGAATAAATTGGCTGACCGGTGGAATTCTGTGCCATACATTGTTCAGAGCCAAATGCCAAACCTACCTGTATTTCGTTTAAAGCCAGAAGATGGTAGGGGACCTGTTAAGATTCTTCATCGGAATCATATTCTTCCTGTTGGACAGAATTTGAGGCAGCGGCATATCGTAGACATTGTTCCAAAACCTAGAAAGAGAGTTCTGAGGAATAGGAAGAATGCTGAACAGAATCCGAGTACAGAACAGGAAGTTGAGAATGCACCTGTAGAACAGGAAGCAGAAACCAGAGTTAACCAGAATTTCGATGAGAGTTCAGAAAGTTCTAATAGTGATGATGAAATGTATGGAACTTGGTTTCATGTTCCTGAAGAACTCTTTCTGACTCCAGAGAGTGGAGAACTCGCTCAAAATAATGAAGAGGTTTCTGATGATGCTGTTCAGGAGAATGTTGAGCAGAATGTTCATGATAACATTGAGCAATCTAAAGAAAGAGTTGAGACAAATGAATCTGTAGAGTCTGTTTCAAGACTGCTATCAGAAATTGACTCTGACAACTTGCAAAATGTGAGCAGAGTGTCAAAGATATGTGATGATGTTGCAAGTGAGGTGCAAGACCTCTCAAACGTGAATGAGACTGGTGTAAATCAAGGTATCTCTGCTGAGATGATGGAAAATTGTAGAAGGTCTCAAAGAGAAAGAACTGTGCCTAAGAGGTTTACTTATGATACTATTGGGGAGCCAAAATTTGTGCCTGTCATTGCTCAAACTAAAGTTGTAAGTCCTGTTAGATACTGTTCTACAGTGTTTTTACGGATGAATGTGCCTTCAAAAAGGTTAGGTACCTGTTCAGTTAACTTACCTATCAGACATTAATTTGAGTGATTAATTCAAGTCTTGACATGGGTCTATCGTGATATTATCTTGTTCATTTATTTGAAAAGTGTATATGTGTCTATATATGTGCAAAGAGCTAAGATAACGAAATGAATGTTAAAAAAAAAAGGGTACTGAAGGTACTGTATTGTGTTTCACTCATGGGAAATGTAAATTGTGTGATACTATGTTTTCCCTCGTTATGAGGACATAACGATTTTTGGTGGGGGGAGAATGTAGAGCCCTACTAAATCTATTAGTAGTCTATTCATTGTTCTTCCATAACTTTAAAGGTTTTAATCTTTACAATTTTTTGTAATTTGGGTATACAAAATTATTTTTCACTAATGCGTTTTGTAACACTGTCTAAAAGGGTTAAAAAAAAAAAAAAAGGTGTTTGTTGTTTATTTTTGGTTTGTAATTTTATATTTGTCATTTTATGTTTAAAAGTTTAAAATTTATGTGGAAGTGGTAGAAATAATAGGAAGGTGTATTTTAGGAGATACCTTTAAATTGTTTAGAAATGAAGTGTTTATAATCTGACCCCTAGAGTTCAAGGGGCGGGGTCACGAGAGAAAAAAGAGGAGATTTTTCTAGAGAGTTCGGGAGTGCAAGAAGCAAGAGAAAAGGGTACACACATGTAGTGTCTAAAGACTGAGAAAAAGTAAAGGATTTGATTTGAAAGTAGAAACATTGAACAGTTTAAAGACTGTTGATGGGAGGAACTGAGTGTCGACAAGACGCTGAGCTCAAAAATTATAGTTTATATTCAACAGTTGCGTGAACCTAAAGTGTGTGCGTGCGCAACGCTCCAAGAGAGTGTCGCAGTTTATCTTGTTTTTTTTTTGTTTCATCTGTGAAAGTATTCGGAAGAGAGACAATACCCGTGTTTTATTTTACATTAAAGTGTTAAGAAATGGTTGAAGTGTTCGGAGCTCAAGGGATGACTGAGTGAATGTGGAGCGATTTATTAGGAGAGACCGACATGCTTTCATGGCCTGTGCTGATCGGGCCTATCTACAAGATGGAGGATTTGCCTGGACATGTCATCCGATTCATCTTTGGAAGAGATGGTTTGTGATGGATGCATGGACGACTGGATCTGCTGATCATTTCATTGGTGCATCTTCAAATCTGGTACTGTGTTGTTTTTGGAATCGCTTTCTTGTGGGATCTTGTGAGTAATCCTAACTCTTCGCTAACACATTAATTTGAGCTCTTACCTTGCGCGCCTACAAGAGACATAAATCCCAGCTGGGTAATTTTCTTTTTTTATTTTTTTGTTTGGGAATGTATTTTATTTTGAGTATAATGTGAATCTGAATGTTTCATATTTAGTGTGAAATTTGTATTCCATGTGATCACTCATTTGAATTTATTTATTTTTAAAGTTCTTTTGTTTCATATGTGTTGATTTCAATTAACAGTGTTATTAGTTGCTTCAGTTTCAAAGGGAAATAAGAGGAAAAAAAGTCAAAAGAATAAATAGTGTTGTAGTATTTTAATCTCCTGTGATCTTTCTGCAGAGAAAGGGGGAGGTTGAAGGGGATATCTGAGTAAATTTGGTTGAGATTGGGGTTTACACGATGTAATGTGGGCACAGTGGTTCATCTACGAAGTTATTTCCAAATTTAACATTAGATATTAAACAGTAAAAATCTGAAGGTCCTGGGTTGTATTTAATTATTAGACATTACTTGGTTAATAAATACTCTTTATGACTAAAGTAAATTTAGATGTGCCTCTCACCCGTAGTTTTTTTTTTAGTTTGAATTTCCCCTAGACATACTTGTATTTTGAGCCAGTGCATTGGTGAGAGGGCTACAGTTAAATGAAAAAAATAGATCTTAGGCAGAATTTCAGTCACTTATTCACTTTCATTGCATCTTTTGTCATACTAAAACTATCCCTTTAAGATGAGGTAGTGAATGAAGAAAGGCACGCACACATGCACACGCACACATTTTAAACTAAAAGATGTTAAATAAAAAAGTTAATGAAGTTAATGTATGTCAAGTATATGTCCACTCTGCACATGCCCTGTTTTCTTTTAGTTTTCAATCTAGTATATTGTGTTAAACAAACATTCTTAAATTTGTTTTTCTTGCTGGCTCATCAGACCTGTTATTTTAGTGGTTAATGATAATAACCAATCGCTCAGTTGCCCTGTGCACACCCTTACATCTACACCAATAAGAGTGCCTTTGTAATTGTTAAAGCCAATTACTGGCAGCTGTACTAGTGTGGAGACAAGGCTTTAAAAAGCCATTAGGCTAGTCAATTGGGGGAAAGAGAATGTGGCATGGCTAGTGGATTGAGTAGCTGGTCTTTTGTTGCATTTCCCTAAATTTTCTTAAATATTAAGCTTCAGTGGCATATGTACAGTAATATGTTCATTTTAGTTAAGCTGAATGTAGCTTACAGGCAAATGTTGTGGCACTACTACACCTTTAAAACATCATCTCAAACTTATTTATATTTTATATTGGCTTGACAAAGCCAGCATTCTATTATTAGCCACATTTCCACTATCAGGCCAAATGAGGGCTTGCTAGTCCGTGCCAGTTGCGTTCCCACTGTCACTACTGGGGCTTCCTCTGGACTTTCTCGGTGCCCAGAACAATGGCCTTTGGCCTGCCAATTACCCTTGGGCCAAACAAGGCCAACCGGGAAGTGAGGCAGGGTCAATGTCAAAGGCTGAGTTTCGACGAACTTGCCAGTTTGTCTATCCAGCATACAACAGTAGAGGTTCCGGAAAAATAAAAAAAATTGCTGGAACAGTACAAATCCGTCAAAATGCACAATGGATAGAAAGAAATTTCTATGGTTCGAGATCATGGATGGGGGGTGTGTGACATTGGTACCAGAGCGGCATGTTAAATGCAGGTTTTAGGCTAATGCTGCGGGGCTATTGGCCCGATGGTGGGAATGCAGATTGATTTTGGTCTCTCGGGTCGAGCTCCAAGGCTATTGGCCCTGAATGGCCTGATGATAGCCCTGGCTCGCACTGGCCCGATTGTGGAAAAGCAGCTATTGTGCACTAACTTTTTTTTTTTCTTTTAACCAGAGACCACAAATTCTGACTAACTCCTAGAGCTTTCAGGCTACAACCAGCAAAATTAGCACATATCTTCAGGCTGTTCTGACTTGTGTGCTATAGTCTATAGTGTGTTTTTAATTATTTAACTGTTCAGAGTTTTACTGTAGCAGACAATCCAGAATCCCTAAGGCCTAAATGACCTTAATATCAAGACTTTCAAAGCTGTTTAAAACTTTCAGGCAAGGCTTTATTAATCCAACGTTCAAAGTTTGCTTGACAAACTTCTAGTTTTCTCTCATTTTGTTTTCCTTCGTTGTGACTGTCCAGAACAACAAAACGATAGTGAAAATGTCTTCTAAAATTCTGTCAGTTAATATGCTATCATCTGTAGACACATTTTAGAGCAGCAGTGTATTTGTGTATACACTTTAATCAGAGTGGAAGTGTTACTTTTAGAACAAAATTGTATCAGTCTTTGAACAACACAGACTGTTCTTACACAACTCAGAGCTTACACACTGATCTTACTATGAACACATTCATTCTGATCTTAGAATGGACATGTGGCTTATACAGTGATCTATCTTAAAGCAAACAAAACAAAAATTAGTTGAACGAAAGCTGATTGAACGAAGCGCTATCTCTCTGTCTCAAACATTCTTTTCATCCATTCTTGCATTCAACTGACTTTGAATGCAATGTTTAAAGCTGCAATATGTAACTCTTTGCACTCTATATTACTTGCTTTGAATATAAACAACACTCTTATTTACATATTTGAATGAATTTTACACTTAAACTGATTTTCTGACACTACACTCAAAGAGCTTTTACATGGAGAACAGGGGGCTCTCCTCAGCCACCACCAGTAGATCTTAATATGAGTATTTATCTACTATTAATGTTTGAATTGTACTAAAATTTTCAATTTAAGAGGTTAAACTTGTGATATGGCTGATATGACTCTGATATGATCGGAACTGCACCCAAGAATTTCACACACCATTGCACTTGTGTATATGGCTGTGTGACAATAAAATGATTTGATTTGATTTGATATGAGCCATATACTGTAATGTCCAGCCTCAGTTACTACAATAGCATGTCTATGCAATGCACAAAATAACACGTAAACTAAAAACATAAAATGAGGATTCAGTAATGATGGGGATAAAATATACTTTATTAAATGTGAAAATAATATGCTTAAATATGCAATATAACAATTAAATATGCAATATAACAAGTCAATTTCAGAAGTCATACATATTAAACATGTCACAGTAAATTAACAGGACAACATAGATACATCGCGATCAGTTAACACACGAGTAATGTTCGATTCATAAAGCATGACAAGCAATATAATCTTCAACAACACTACCAGAAAACATATCCAAGCAGTGCAGCAGGTAAACAACTGCGCCAAATGGATAACAGGTAAACATCCATCTAGACTGCAACAATGCTGTCCTGAACTGTGTGAGTGCCACTGAACTGAGCTGAACAGCGCAGTTAGTTTCCCTAGCCTGAACATGAGACAGCCGGCACTTCTTTCCTGTGTGTGCAGACATGACGTAATGACGCAAGGATGAATGTCATCAGCCAGCGATTTTGCGCCAAATTAAGGCAAGGACATTGTTTTGAACACTGATTGTTGATGTACTCAATCAATAATGGCAATTTGTTCATTTTTAACCAAAAAATCTTACATACTGCAGCTTTAAGGAACACTTCTTCAAAATCAGTTATAACAAAGATTTCGAATGTCACAGAAATTGACCATAGAATCTGTCAGGTGTTTTAAGTTGCCAGGCTGCCAGTGCAACCGCGTTCGTGCCCCACCCCCAGTCCGGAAAAACGACCTCCACTCAGACTGACCCAGCAAGTGTCCACATAGTGTGTGTCACAGTTTCCATAGTTACTGCTTAGCTAATCTGGCTTAGAGATGAAGGGATGCTGACCTCTGTGACCCCAGATCCACCTCCTCTCTGCTCTTCTTTGCATTTTATTTTCTGTCTTTCTAACTCTCTTAGGCCTTTTTCAGACTGCCACTAAAAATCCAATTTTTTTTGCATATCCAGATTGTATCCAGATGAGTTTTTGATAGTCTGGACAGCAAAAAACCACATGAAATCTGATTTTTCAGAATCTGATTCAAACCACATCGGAAGGTGGTTTCAAATGCGATTATAATCTGATTTTTTCAGATGCGTCTCAGTCCGGACGCTCTGGCTGCTCAAATCGGATTTCAACTGGTCTTTTGCGTCACTCTTAACGCGACGCACAATGATAACGTCAAAAACCGGTGACTGCAGCACGGAACATCACAATATTTACCAGTCTCCTCCATCGCTGAGTTTTTCTTGTGCGACAGAGGAGTTCTGCACTGCGACTGGACAGGGCGCTTGGAGAGCGAGATGATGCACCTCCATTTTTCCCACATCTGTTTTGAAAGCATCGTCACGTGGGTACGCCTACATCATAATCATGCAGATAGGTTGGTTATGTCTGAATGCGCATATCTGATTTGATCACTTGCAATTAATAGTGCGGACAGTCTGCCTGAAAAGATCTTATTTGAGAAAAATCCGATTTGCCTGCAGTCTGAACACAGCCTTAGGTCTCTAACTCTCATGTTATTTCCTGTCAGCATAGTGTAGTGCGAGTAAAGATTTCTCAGCTCACACTGTCATACTGAATCAAGGGGTCACTCAAACAGATTGTGTATGTCAAAAGCTTCAAGCCCAATGACGGTGTACTTGTGAAATGAATGGGTGATAAAATGAATTGGAGAATACAATAGAATAGATGAGAGTAATTCAGCAGTTTAGTTTTGAATTTTTTTTTAATCAAACCCTAAATATTAACCTCGTGCAACTGATCAAAGTGGAGTTTGTGTTTGGTTGAAATGTCAACAAAAACTACATCTGACAAGAAACCTAATTGAGTTTTTACACTGAATCCTGTTTGAGTCAAAAGATTAGTCTGTAGTTTCATATGATATGCCATTTTTTAAAATTGGAGCAATTTATCGTGAAACTGCATGCTGTTAAATACAGTGACCACGTACTTGGACTGTATGCTCCATTTCAATTTAAATATCCTATATTCACTGTGCATTATCACATTAAGAATTAATGGATGCACCCAAAAACTGGAAAATGTTGCTATCAGAGGCTGTTCTGAGACCAGTGCAGACATCCAGTACACTGAAGGTTAAGTCATTCGCTAAATAGGGAGTCATTCACTAAATAGGTAGCAAGGGAGCATCTTTTTGCTCTCGACGAAGCCAAGTGCATTAAATCCAAACTTCCTATCAAAAGTTCAGTTTTAGGCTGCAGATGATGTTTGGACCACTCAACATGTTTGGCAGGCATGGGACAATGGTAATCAATTCATAGATTCTGAATTAATAATGTATAATTTTATTTTAACATAGTTGGCCTTGATTGGATGATGCTGGCCAATACTTTGAATCAGAATTATTTATGCTAATTTCTGAAGTAATGTCTGTATTGTCTCAAAAACATGAATAACCAACACTCCTGAAAACATAAAAATTTGATGATAAATGTAAAATTTTCATTTAAATTGTTTTAAATTAATATGTTAATTACATTAGTTACTGTAAATGCAATGGGAAGCTATCCCAATATTGATGTTTGACATACTGTTACCAAGAGGTGTAAATGTGACGTGACATGGATTGTCTCTAAAGTTCTTGTTCTCTCTGTTTCTCAAGCTCTCGCTTCCTGTCATTGCAGGACACACTTGATTATCTGCTTTCTCTCAGACCTCTGCTAACTTGTGTATCAGGCTGCCTACTTACAGAAAATTAAAGTGGATTAAACTCTTTCTGCCTTATTTAGCATCTGTACTCTCACACAAACACTTATGCTTAGACACTCTCACAGACTGAATCTTTATGTTAGTTTGCTAGTTCAAAGTTACTAGTGGCTTGTGAAGTACTAGAGAGTGCAGTCTTACAGTATATTGAACATTTTACAGTAGATATGTGACAATGTTAACATTGTCTTTAGCTTTGCTTTAAAAAAAAAAAAAAACATTGCTTTTATGTGTATACAGTAGTGTGCTATATTAGACTTTATTGAAAGATTTAATGGTGAGTACCATAAGACAGAACGAGTAGGCCTTTGTCTTCACATTTTAAGCTGAATGTAATCCTCTCAAAGTGGGGTGTAAAACAGGATGGCTTTAGGTTTAGTCTCACTACTGAGCCAGACAGCTTTGTGTCCTTAGGGTGCAGTTATCTGCCTCTTTAGTTATCTGCAATTTGAGTTGTTTAAAGACCATGCACATGATTCTGATGAACTGCTTGTCAACATTTTGCACAGAGCAACTTAAAAAGCAAAAAATTTGCTAAGGGCTTGTTTCCAACATTGGCAAAGTGCCCTGTAGTAGAATATAGTGGCAGTAGATCTGTTTCTGTACTGTTTTTGCTGCTCTTGTTCTTAGGCGACCTCTACCTGGCTTAAAACTTTCAACAATTGTGTTAGCACAACAGGAAGCAAAATGGAAACCCTCAGTATCATTCCCTACAATAAAGATGCACACATTTCAGCAGCTTGTGGCTGGTCCTTTTGAGATCAAGTCACATGATGTTCCTGTCCTGTACTGTGGCTGCTGGATTAAAGCGTCTTTTAAGGCACCCTAAGCCAAAAGGTGCAGCACATGTTCAAATGCCAAAAGCATGGTTTCTTTACACAAGCTGATAAATGTCCATATTGGTCAGATACTACTGCTCCTTGAGGTTTCCCCTGATCCAAATTAAACTTTTTATTAATTTTAGTTGACAATTTATCCAAACTGACAAGGAAAGCTTTAACAACAGTAATTAATCCTAAGAAATTAGTAGCATTAGAAGTACTCCCTTAGTTTCCCTAACACTGTTCGGGATGCAGACACACTCAGTTTAAGTCTAGATTAAAGACTCATCCATTTAGCCTGACATACACCTAATTTATCCTTCAACTCACAATTAGGCTGCTTTAGTTAGGCCTGCCGGAACCAGAAACATTTCTCAGAAACATTTCTCATAATCTATAACTCTGCAAAAATTGAATGGCATCTACACTAATATTATTCTATATTAGAATCCTGAGGTTACCAGAGCCGGCCAGATTCAGCTCCGTTCCTGCTTGGTGTCGGACTCCACTGCTACGTGTCCCTGAGAGATGACGACAAACTACAGCCGGTGCCAGCCAGACATAACTTCGATCTTTTGACTTCAGAGGATGAACTGATGCCAACTCCAACTGTAAGATATAGGATACTTGATATGCCACTGCCTGAACCTTGGATTTAGGATGGACCCCGCCGAAATGACCTGCAGGTTGAACTACGATGCACTTTATTGATCTCTGCCTGCATCAACAATGTCTATTGATGGACTACACTCTTGAAATGGAATACACAGACTATCATTTAATTGCCAACAAAAGCCATCATCAGCCAACTGAAAAAGGACAGTGCATCTATGTGAACTTCTGCAGTTAATCCAGGATGGACTTCAAATACATTAGTCATTAATCTTAAAGTTCATAAAATCTTTTTTTTTTTTTTTTTTTTTTAAAACACTGGATCTTAATGCTTAATTTACAAATTTAAAACCATGACTTGCACTGCACACAAATAACTAATATTGGCATTATATTCATGTTGCTTAGCCAGAGGGGAACTGGCCCCCACAGTGAGCCTGGTTTCTCCCAAGGTTATTTTTCTCCATTAACCAACATCTTATGGACATTTTCGCCTTAAGCTTGCTCACAGGGGTTCTAAATACAATTATTATTTATTTAATTTCTTTACACAATTTACATAATATTTAATCAAACTACACAATGATCACTCTTAAGACTTTATAGATATTACAGTTTCATTTTTTTGTTTTTATTTTTGTTAATGCATGATTTCCTGTAAAGCCTCTTTGAAATGATGTATGTTGTGAAAAGTGCTATACAAGTAAAAATGACTTGATTACTGCAGTATAGGGCTGTGCGATTTGGCCAAAATTGTACTTTAATTTTTAAAAATATTGTGATTTGAACTGCAATGACACATTTATCTTGAATTGCATATCAAAGCTAAAAGAACAAGCCATAACTAGTAAAAGACCGATATACTGGCCAGGCCAATTAATTGACCGATATATTTGTCCTTTTTGTGATTATCGCATCGGCCGATAACCATGTTCACTTAGTCAATTAACCGACCTATGATATGGTCATTTTTGATCGAAATAAATTTCCGTCATTTAATAAATGGTTTCCTTTATCTGAGCAGTACAAGACTTGGCGAATTTTCCTCCATTTGCCATCTGAAAAAAATAAATAAAAATAAAATGGGGCTACAATTCGATAAGTCTAAGTGGTTGTTAAAAAAAAAAAAAAAAAAATAGAAAATGAAAATACATTCTATCAAATACAATCAATAAATCAGCCACAATGCAGAATACACAGAAATAAAGGGGTGAGATGCTAACACATGCATACATGCGCACACACACAGACACACACACACAGGTTTGCAAAATAAATGTTTACCATAGAAAGTTTGAAATTACAAAATGTTTTCTCTGATTCTTCTGTTTTATACTCTATTTGAAATGTCAGAATTTTGCATTTCATTTCTGTTTCTTGATGTTCATTGTCTTGACATTATTATGCATTTACTTTGAGTTAATATTTTAAGTTTTAAATAAACATTTGGTAGAAAAATGCTTATTCTGTGTCTTTTCTTTGTAACACCATGGTCAGGTTTGACTGCAAGCATAATGACATTAACTGCAAACACTGACACTTCAAATTAATGCTAAAATGCCAAACTTTGGCAAATAATAGTTTGATAATATCTAAATATATATCCAAATGCATATCTTGTGATAAAATATAAAATTAGGTTAAGCCAGACTAAACAATAGGTGGCCATAGCCATCTACTGGCTGTTACTGGCATGACATGGTTTTCTAGTCATGTAATTTATATTTTGTTCACCAGTCTGCCTCCAATTTATGTCACATTCTCATATTTACATCATGTTTCAACTTAAAGAAGTGTAGTTTCTGATTTTTTTTTTATTGCATTTTTGTATATGCAAATGAATGGTAAAATGTAGAAATGTACATGTAAATAAGATAAAAATAGCATAAAATCCCAAAAGAAATGCATAATTTTATTGTTCTTTCTTCAGGGAAGAAGAAATGGTATCATTATCATTATAAAAAAAAGGTTACACATCTGACCCTTCCGGTCAAAAATGGCCACGAATACCAAAGGGAGGTGCCATTTTTCAATACCATAGGAGGGTTAACAGAAATGTTAAAATTCCCTTGTCAGTTCTAAAATCTACAAATAGACTTGTCAATGGATAGTCAACACTTTCTGTTTTCAAGGTTTTTTTCTTTTCAAGTTCATACAAATTTGAGTAAATACTGCATAAAATCAGTATTTTCCTTTAACTTTAGAAATTTTGTGTACATTCCGTTTTACATATTCATGCTCTCAAATGCGATCTGGAATGTGGACAACACGCTGATACATAACGCGTTTAGATTGACGTGTTTAGATTTCAGCTGGAGTGGTTCTGATTATCTAGGTTTTAACACAAGAGTTTCACAGAGAGTTTATTGTATCCTACAGCTGACAGAGACATTCTCCTGACATAGCTGTCTTGAGCACTATGTCTTACTCTGGGTGTGTGTTTTATGTTATCTGTGTGAGACCACTGAAAGAATGTTAGCCATGCAGGTCCTGTTTTAAAAGCTGAAACAGCTGCACTTACCTCAAATGCTAACATGCTGCCAAAACCCTTTAATGTAAGTCTTTTCACTCTGTGGCCATCTTGGCATCTATTTCTTAAGTACAGCTCCTATCTACTTGAATGGGGAAAGACCAAAATCTCAAACTGTTTGGCAAGATTATGTTTCAATCATGAGTACATCTACATGCACTTGCATTGAACCCTGAATTTTCCCTTAAACATAATTGGCAAGTTTTAGAGTATAAAAACAGGTGATGCCTCTATCAGAAAGGGACTTTTATTTCTATAGCTGCCATACTGAGTTGGTTTTTTTTTTCTTCCTTTCTACAAGTAGTCCATCTCCTCCTTATACTGTCTCTGGCTGTCATTGATTCCAACTGACAATCAACCAAAACACCACCCCCTGTGTACTTCACACTGTCAGTCTTACTTCCTGCTGTGAGTAGGTATGATATGCTAGTTTTGCTATTTGAGGGGTTTATTTGAATGTGTGTGTGTGTGGGTGGGTGTGTGTGTCCATTCTTTATAAGCATACTCAAGTATGCTTAAGTATGCTTATAAAGAATGGGGTTTGTTGCCCATACACATTGACTGTGATTACCTGTGAAACCTGGCTCTGTTTAATCAGGGCAAGGGGGTCAGAGATGGGGAGATTGGCCCTATGAGATAACACACCATTATGTGTCTATCCAGAGATATGGGTGGGAATGAATGGGAGAGTGTGTGTGATGTGTGACAGGACTTTGAGATAACCTGTGATCTGTTTATTTTCACAGGCGCAGGGGAGGTGTGTGCATGCTTAATACTTCTATCTAAAATGAAAATTTATCTTGAGATTATCAATTTAACCTTTTGGACTAAATATAAAAGATCTCAATATAAGAGCATTAGTTGTTGAGAGCTTCATGAATGAAATTTTTGTTATCTCCAGAGTCTGACACAATGAGTTTTATTCCACAACTGAAGCATAACATGTTTATGAACTTATTTCAAACCCACATCAAGACAGTAGGTCAGAATTTGTATGAATATATAAGGGAAGGTTTATATTGTAGGTGCTGTAATTAGATTATTTTTTAAATGGTCCTGCACTTTGACTAATTTTAAAGTACAATATTTCATTTAGTCTCTTAATTAATGCAGTTTTAAAAACTGCATGCATATTATAAAACAATTAGTCAAATGTGGCTTTAGATGGAGTATAGCATGTCACACTGCAGGACATGTCAACTTCCCAAAAGTATTTCCATGTCAACTATCATCCTCCACATTTAATCTTAATTTAAGACAAACTTGGCATACTAGACTAAATAAAGGTGATGCATTTGATGCACATTTTGATCAGATTCTGAGCATCAATGGTTGATGATAGCATCAACATGAAGTCTGACATAGCGATTCTTGTCATTAGACTCAGAAACATTACCACTTGAATCTAAAATCTAGACAAATTATTTACAATCTTCTAGACTAAATATAAGTGATGTTTTAAGCATTTATCAACTCAAGGACCTTAAATATTAACATCAATACAACCTCAAACTTGGCAATCCTTTTGTTATTAGATAGTAGAGCTACAAAGACTCATTACTAGAAGTAGAATGGACTTTGTTGTGTGAATTTATTCTTGCCTGGAGTGTGAAGGTATTCTTCCCTCCCTGTATGTGCGTTGGGATTAGGGTGTGGGGGCAGGGAGCATTGTAATTTTCATTGAAAAAGTCATGTGAATTCCAGGATTCCCCCACTCCCATTTCCCTTAGCGCCTGATGTCACATTTGTATGCGTGATTTGATATTAACTCACACCACAATTTCACCTACTATTCCCCTCACTGAATTCCCCCATTGACTCCTGTTATTCTGTGCAAATACAGATGCAATGTTTTACATGACCTTGGCGCCAACATCTGCGAGCTATAACTTAAGTGACAATGTAAGTGCCAACAAAGTTTCCATTTGACAAAACACTTAGCACTCCTTAGGCAACACTTGAGACACAAAGAACCAGAGTGATATTTGCATGATACACAGTGATACAGATTCAAATTAACAACCTAAATGCATTTGGAAAGTATTGCCTATTTTGATTGTTTGTAAAATAATCTTTTGAAAAGCTGTGTTGCTCTCTAACCAATCTGTTGGTCAAGTTATATTTTGTATGTATATTACAAACATTCTATTGCATCACTGAAAGAATGCCAGCAATAGCATCATTACAACGCATAAGAACCCTCAAGACAAATAACATTATACCAAAAATGAAACGACAACAATAACTTCATTACAATGCAGATAAAACACAAACCACAACAATACCGTTACACTACAGAAAGAGCATCCCAATGTACAGTAACCGTACCGCATGCAGAACCCTAACAATAATGTTTACACAATTACATGCACTGTTAACTTTTACGCATCCTTGAACACAACCACCCTTTAAAACTCCACTTAGAATCTATTCTTTTACACCACAAATATGATGGAATTTAGATTTGCTTATCTCTAATTAAATTTTTACTGGATATGACCATCTCTGAAACAGCTTAACCATGCAAACAGATGAAAGGGCGTTAAGCCTACGCGACGCAAAAGCAAACAGAGCTCGTTAGAAGTGCTTAACACAAATTCCTCCCTCACACAGCTTCCAAATGACTCAGCGCTGTTGTCATGACAACGGGAAACAATGGAACCCACCCCCAAACTTTTTCTGTTTCAGACAGTGACCTGGGAGCGGGGCAGAAACCGACTGGATGGATGGAAAGAAGAAAAATAGTGTGAGAAAAGAATAACCTCCCCCATACTCCTGTCCGTACCACGCACCAGTCATATCCACCCCAGATCAGACGGTTGGAAGGGGCACAAGCAGGGCCGTAGCAAAGTATTCCGGGCCCCCTTACTGTATATTGCTCTGGGCCCCTTTCTTATTAAAAAATACAGTTTAGAATTTGATGTGGGGCCCCCCTGGACCTGTGGGCACCTAGAATCATTACCACCTTTCAACCCAATAGCTATGGCCCTAGGCACAAGTACACTCCAGTGCATCTTTGTGAGTCCCAGACAACAGAAAGAACAAAAGTAAAATAGCTTGCCAAAACATTACACTTTGCCAACTGTGTCAACTTAAGAAAATATGATTTCTTGCAAATAAGTATTCGAGGCTTTTAAGACATTACACGACTCCTTACTTACAAAAAAAAAAAAAAAAAAAAAAAAAATGCTTTATCAATGTAGCAAATAAATGCAATAGTGCAAACAAGGATATTGTTACTAATATTTTAGTTTTTTTTCCCATTAGGTTTGCATAATATAATATGCATTTGTTTGGAAACACCAAAGGCAGAAATGAAAGTATGGGAATTATGCAGTGACCAAAATATTTTGAAACAAAACGTATCTTTTTATATTTCAGACTTTTTCAAACATATTTTAATATTTTAGATTCTTCTACAGCTCTGGACATTCTCTCAACCAATTTAATGAAGTATCCACTATTTAAGGAGTTCCCATGTAAGCTGAACACTGTTGACTGTGTTACGTTTCCTACCTCGCCCAACAAATTCATTTGAAAATACATATAGAAAGTTTGTTTTAAAAAGAAATGCATACATAGGCACTATTTATGTTTGTGTACAAAGCTAAGTTAAAGCATTTAAGCAAAAGTGTCTAGATAAAAATGCTATTATTGTTGGAAACAAATTCTGCATAATGGGTCCAATTTTGACTGGAAGTGTATCAATGCATCTTGGAAATGTAAAAATGTCAAAGACAGACAACAGAATCAAACACAACCTTTCAACCCGTTGCTCTCGACTCTTGACAGAGATTACTTTAAGTCAGCCTTTCTCAGAATAAAACTACACACATCTAAAGGACAAAAACATTGTCAAAACATCCAGTCTGAATAGATATTCATTATGTGTTCTATGAGTATGCATTGATTTTCATAGACATTGTCTTTTTGATCAACTCTGTACATTTGAGAGAGAACAGAAAGAAAGAACTCACCCCATCCGAACATCATCATGGTCAGTAAAACTGTCCTCTGGCAATTCTGATGGACTTTCCTGATCTCCATGGTGATGTGAGACACTCCAAAGTACCAAAACAGATGTTCTTTCAGCTTAAGGTCTTTTTGAGTCCTTCATAGTGGAACAAACTTTAGATTAAACCATTTTGGATAACATCAACCATGAGTTTCCTCATGATCCCAAGATTGAAAGTCTGTTCTGTTGGTCTAATTCCTGTAGGTATCAGAGTGTTCAGTTCATAAAGTTCCCCTGTCCAGCATCAAAACAGTAAAGGCTGAGCGCACTGACTCATTGTCCATGCAGTAATGAGACTAACTCACCCAATCCCACTGCAGCTTACCAAACTAATCACCCAGAGAGAGGAGGGGCAGGAAAACCTGAAGTGGACTTCAGCACCAGGACTAGTGTGTGTGTGTGTGAGTGTAGGTTTACTTGGCTATATATATAAAAAATAATAATAATAATATATTTAAAAAAATAAATAATAATAATTATATATATATTTTTGCAAAATGGGTCCAATTTTGACTGGAAGTGTATCATAATGCATCTTGGAACTGTAAAAATGCCAAAGACAGACAATAGAATCAAACACAACAATTCAACCCGTTGCGCTTGACTCTTGTCAAGCCACCAGCTAAGGGGGAGCCACCACTCCCTGGCTCAGTGGTTAAGGCTCTGGGTTACTGATCAGAAGGTCAGGGGTTCAGGCCCCAGCACCACCACGATGCCACCATTGGGCCCTTGAGCAAGGCCCTTGACCCTATCTGCTCCAGGGGTGCCATATAATGGCTGACCCTGCACTCTGACCCCAGCTTAGCTGGAATATGTGAAAAAAAGAATTTCACTGTATATGTGCAAATGTATAATGTGTGATAAATAAATCAAATTAATTAAAAAATTAATTGTCAGAGATTACCAAGTACAATAAACTTTTAGTCAGCCTTTCTCAGAATAAAACTACACACATATGAAGGACAAAAACATTGTCAAAACATCCAATATATATTCATCAATATATCAATATATTTATTCATCAATAAAGTAAATGTAAATGTTTATATTGTGATGAAAACAGCTAAATAAGAGTGTAAATGTCTTAAAATCTCAAAAAGGTTCCTGTTAGAGGTAGAGTTAGGGTATAGATCATATAAATAGCTGACTTATTAAAATGTAAATGACAGTCTTGCTATAAAACAATAATTTTACTTAAAAGTAAGTAGGAAGTATTTGCATTGATATAAAAACAAGCATGTGTAAGATATATTTTTTTTTTTTTTTTAACCACTGGAAATCAAATTCAGCAAAATAAAATCACCTTCAATGTTTCTTTGCTCTGAGGTGTTCAGTGCTTGTAATGTTTTTTATTTGAAATCTGCAATTCACATGTTCTCTTCACGAATATATTTTAAGAATTAATGTTTAACTGCCTTTTACACCTAGGAACTTCTGTCTAAATGTACATTCTGTTGAAAGTGGACCATGGACGATGAAGGGTCAGATGAGGATTGTGAAGGTTTTGTGAACACACTACACTAACCACAGTAAGGTGACGTTGGTAATCCAGGCTTTGTTTTGTTAAAAAACACTAAGCCCTGCTGGATATTTTCTTTCACAAATCAAGACAATCAAAAAAAGTCTCCTAAGTGATTCCCTGCTGTTTTTCTGTCTTTTTTCCCAGCAGAGTGTAATGAGTTGGTGAAATCTTCCATCCTGCTGAGCTTGAGTTAAGTCCATTTTCATTAGCCATTCAAGGTTGCATTTCTTTAAACTTAAAAAACAATAATTTCCTGTTTATGAACTATGTTGGTCGTTGATCATACAATCGACATCTGAATCATTTCTCATTCTATTCTAGTGAATAGTTTTGTTTTGAACTGCTGATAACACTTGAACCTAGTTCATGTAAAAAAATTATATTTTTTGGCCACACACAGAAAGAGGTTTGCAGGAAATCTTGGTGTTTTCATCCATTTGTGGCTTTTACAACAGTCACGGTGATGTAAGATGTTAACTGGCATGTGTAAGAGTGTGCTGTGAGATGCAAGTTTGGATGTTTTGAAACAAACTCAGCTAAGCTGGAAAAAAATCAATGCAGCCATTTAAAAATAAAGGACCCTAGAAATATGTTAGGGATAATCAGCTGGATATTATCACAAAATAAACCCAGACAGGGTGACCTTGTATAAACCTGAAGGGACTTATGATGGGCTAACTGTACTATACATTACCCTGCTTGATATATGGCTACCTACTAAATAAAATAATGGAAATTTAATTTATTTTGAGTTTACTTTATTACATAATAAAAGATTGCAGTGTTATAAGAGACATGAAACTAGCACAGTTATATAGTAAACTGTTGCCTACATGGGTCGACGGTCAATTATACAAATTAGTGGCCATAATGGAAAATATTTGATTGCTGAAAGCTGTAATGGCCAGTCAGAATCAAGCATTCCAGAGCTGTATAATCAGTGGTTTTAATTATAAGAACTTTTTAGATTACATATGTTGACGTTTAAATGTATAACAAAAGAAAATTAGTGAAGCTGCTTGCTAGGGCTTATATTCCTGTATGGTGACATCGAAGTCTGCATAAGTTCTTGTAATTTTCATACCATCCTCAAAAACAACAACAATAACAACAACAACAAAAAAACAACAGCTCTTTGGCTGAACTTGATTTAATTGTGTACAGTGGTTCCATGTTGAAATTAGTTTTATTAACTTAAAACTATTATGTAATCTCAACACAAACACTTTGTTTAGAAATAACTTTGGGTAAACTCAACAAAATTAAATGTGACAACCTAACTCAAATAAATCTCTTTTATTTATTTATGTACAAACTAGTGAAAGTGAATGTTTGCATGCTAAATACATGCTGGTTGGAAGAACTACAGAGCGTAGTTTAGTAACTAAGCCATGGTTAGCACAGCATTTGCTCAACAAAGCAAGCAATCAATTTCATGTGCAACGTCAACCTGTCCTCATCGTTACCATAACGGTAACCCCCAAAATTCATAACAAAACATTAAAGACTAACAAGTATCCCCCTTTATATTCATCTTACACAAAAACACATAAAATAGTGTAACACTTAATTTTAACTAGTGCTGTCAGTTGATTAAATAATTAAATCGCAATTAATCACATAATTTCTCATAGTTAATCATGATTAATCACAGATTTTGAAAGTGCTGAAATTTTTACTCTATATATACTTATATTCCTGTCAAAATGCACTTATTTCCTTCATAGGAAAGAAAACAAAACAATATGTAACAATAATGCTTTATTAACATTTTCCAAACAAAGCCTCCACAGTATAAAGATAGAAATGCACTAAAATAGCACCAATTCAAGTAACATTAAACATTTCGCTAAGTCTATGTGGGAGGTTGACTAATTGAAAGCAACCATAGGTTGCATATTCATTGCAAAACACATTAAATCTCTTAAATTCTCATCCTCCACAGACTGTGGCTATCCGCTTTGCTACAGCAATCGTGAAGCTGTATTCATGATTTGTGTCAGGATATCAATGTCAGTGTCAAGTGCCGCTTTGTACTCCACATGAAAAGCGCTTGCAAAAAACATGTCATTCTGCATTTTTGTGATAGTAAAAACTTGATGTGCTTCTGTGGTAATTAAATTGTGCCTTACACAGGCTGCACAGGACTTGATTTCTGTCACAAGTACTATCTGGGCTTGTTTTGTACAACAAATAGCGTTAAGAGGTCCTTTCCCCATAATTTGAGAATTGACACCACTGTTGTGTGCATATTTAATGGTGTGTGATGTATAGTGTAATGATTCTGGACGGACACATCGCAAAGGTTCCGCTCTACTCCGGCCAGTGTATATGCTGGTTTATGCCTTTATTAATGGTATGCGCTAATCGTGATTAAGAAAAATGAATGCGTTAAACTTTTTTTTCTTAATCACATGCATTAACATGTTAACTTTGACAGCTCTAATTTTACATTTACTCTCCCTATCGAGTCCTATGTAAAGCATACTGGGAAATGGAAATCCACTGCCCAGTTTAATAAATACTACATTGACATTTATGTAGTCCCAACTCAAGTGGATTAGGTAAACTTCCATTGTACAATGGTTAAATGGATAGAATGCAGTGAAATCAAGTTTTGAAAAAAAAAAAGTTATAGAATTGTGTTGCTTTAGTTCATTTTAATTAAGTAAACTGAACAAGCAGAAAAAATACTTTTTTGAGTACACCCTATAAAACAAAAATTACTAATCAGAGAAAAACACACACCCCCTGCATTCCACTCGCGTTCATTTTGTGAATCCATGACTCATCAAACACTTTGTTTCTAAAAGAGGAATCAATATTCACACTGTTTTGTTCTCTGACCCAAGAAAAGCATAAGTTGTCCTATTTTGTGACTATGTGTGCACACATTCCTCCAGATGCTGACTTTTGCTTAGGAACATGTGACAATGTGTCTACTGTTGGCCTTGAGATAGAGATTTCTTACAGACTCACATACACTGACTCATTCTCTTTGTCTAAAAGCTGTTTGTCCTTTGCAATGTTGCATTGCATTATCATAAACTTAGAACATCATCATCCCATACAAGAGGATTGTCATGACAAATCCTGAGACACTGTAAACATATTTAGCCTCATGGCGATTTATTATCTCAATTCTGACCCCTACATCTGAGCTACTCAACCAAATTTACTCTATCCTTAAAGGGATAGTTCACCCAAAAATGAAAATTCTCTCATCATTTACTCACCCTCATACCATCCCAGATGTATATGACTTCCTTTCTTCAGTAGAACACATTTGAAGAAAAAATAGAAAAATATCTCAGCTCAGTAGGTCCTTATAATGAAAGTGGTGGTAACACAATGTTTGATGCTCTAAAAAGCACAGACAATCAGCATTTATGTCATCCATGCGACTCCAGTGGTTAAATTAATGTCTTATAAAGCGATACAATCGCTTATGGTGTTGAAAAGATCAATATTTAAGTACTTTTTAACTATAAATAATCACTTCCGTTAAGAAGCAGTATGCGTGTTCACGAGAGGGCTGAAGTCATGCAGTCTCTCATGTGACGTATTGCCGTTGGCATGTTCACACGAGAAGTGATGCATGCGCGACACCCGGAAGAGCAGTGCTGTTTACAACTAAGTAGGAGGAACGCTGTACAGACCGAACGCCGTAAACAAATTGAAGCAAATTTAAACAAAGATGTCAGAAGTTTTTGAATTAAGAGGAGAAGTGGAGATACAAGTTTTGCACAGCCATATTTATTTGACCAGGAGCACAGGGAGATGGAGTAGGCTAGACAAACAGCAACACAACAACAATCCTCAGAGAGAGCTCAGGAGATGGGGTGGTGCACATGTAGGCAATGCCAGGCAATGCCAACAGAGGTAGAGAGTGTGTGCCATGCCATCGCTGGAAAGACCACGTGACCTCAGCCCTCTTGTGAATGCACACACTGCTGATTACCATACGCGATGATTTATAGTTAAAAAGTCCTTAAATATTTATATGTTTCGCACCTAAAGTGATCATATCGCTTTATAAGACATTCATTTAACCACTAGAGTTGTATGGACGATGTTAATGCTGATTGTCTGTGCTTTTTGGAGCATCAAAAATCGTGTTACCATCCACTTCCATTATAAGGACCTACTGAGCTGAGATATTTTTCTATTTTTCTTCAAATGTGTTCCGCTAAAGAAAAGAAGTCATATACATCTGGAATGGCATGAGGGTGAATAAATGGAGAAAGAATTTTCATTTTTGGGTGAACTATCCCTTTAACTCAATACTCTGAGTCTAGATATTCTTTCTTGGTTCTTGTTGTACTATGCTACTCTTTTGTATATTCAAGCCATTCTATGTTCTCAGTCCAGTTCTGTACTACTTGGCAGATTGTGTGTGTATGTGTGTTTCTTTGTTTAATCTACAACAGTCAGTTTCTCTGTTCTGTATTTTGTAGAGCGCAAACTATATCAGGTCTAAAGCACTGTAGGTGTTTCAACCTGCTGAGTCTATTAAAATTTGGCAAACATCTCAGAACTGTAATTTGATAATTTTGGCAAAACACATCATAACTGTAGTTAGATACATTTGTTAACTTTCAATTTAAAACACATTAGCGTTGGAGACGTGGTTTGGCAAATGCAGATATTCTAAAAATGTTCTAGAGTATACAAATGCCGACAGTGGATGTGGGCGACCTCCGACCTGAGTTCAAGTCCGGCTTGCATCATCTTCAGTTCCTTAAATACAAAGTGCGATCTGCTGAATGATGTCATACTAATGCGTATTCATTTAAGTGGATGAAATGGTCAAGGGTCCAGGTATCTGATTGGTTAGCAGCTATACTGGGTATGTACATGAACTGGATTTAAGTGGCCTAGCAAATTGGATCATTATATCAGCAGGTTTGAGAAAACAGGATTGCAGTTTGCTGTGTCATACACTGTCACCGAGCCTCTGGCTGTGTAGTGATTTTGAGATTTTGCCATTTTAAGGTTTACTTTCTAAATTAGCAAAAGTTTTTAAAACAACACTGTTAAGCTAGACAAGTGGAATATTGCAAAGTAGACAGTGTTTTTCCAATAATAATAATAATAATAATAATAATAATAATAATTAATCAGTTTTAAAATGTAATGACATTTTTCTTTCTATCTATTTGCATAACATTTTGGAAATCAATTGCTCTAAATATATGATGAATTTCAAATCAGCCTGCCAAATGTAATCTTTTCCTCTCCACTATACAGTCACGATGTAGGTTTCATAATGAATGCCTTTCTTGTTTGTTTAAAATGGGTTGCTCAGGAGCTCAGCTGCAGTACATGCGTCCCCATATGGAACTTTAATAAGATTAAGATGCACTGAAATGACAATGTCAGTCAGACCTACATTCACCAGCTAAAAACAAATTAACACACATGCATTCCCCCCATCCACCTACACAAACATCCTAAGGGTCATCAAAACCGGGTGCAGATGGCTGTCTCGAAGTTCCACCCTCATTGCTGTGGGCAGACTCTCAAAACATAGCCATAAGTACCCTAATAAAGAATAATCTGCACCTGTCTGCATTACATCAACATATGCACTCCATGCATATACAGTAACTGCAAGGCTTAACACAGAAGAATGGCTGACAACACATACACTTAACTGCACTGTGACAATATGACCTGAAAAAACCCTTTACACATTAACTGTAGCTCATTGTTATAATAAGAGGAGATAGTCTTAATAGAAGGACGTTGACTGTTTCTACTGTATTTTTTGACTGCATATTCAGTTTTGCATGGCTCCAAATGAACTTAAAGTTGTATTTAAGATAAATTAAAATGCATGGAAGAAATGTTCCAATACTATACAATACAGAATTAGTAAGTAAAACGGCTCTAGTGGCACATTCAAATAAATAGAAATATGTACTTTATTATATGATCACTATACCATCTATTTGTATAAAATGGTCTTCATTCACTCTCTCTCTCTTTCATGAGCATCTCCTTAATGTAAATACTGTATGTGACCTTCTGGAGAATTGCAGTATTTTCTGTAACTGCAAATTCCCAGCAGAGGGCACAACTATATTGTAATTACTTCAAAATTGCCTAAAATGATAAAGCCTCTTTTGAAACTTTTTAAAATCTTACCATTAATAAGATGAGAACAAATGCTTTGTGGACACTGTTTTGCACACAACAGATATAAGAATTTTCCTCCAGAATGACCTTAAATAGTTATAGATTATAATCTCTTCTCCTAAATACAGTTCATAATACTCATTGTAGAAAGATTGTGCAGAAACGGGGCTAAAGGCACCCAGGGTAAAAGGCACATTTGATTTGATTTTCTCCCAAACACTAAATAGCAACAAAAACTACCACAGTACTTTCCTTAACACCTGTTTGTCACTATACACTGCATCATTTTCTTGATCCATGAGATCATTGTGTGCAATGTCTGAAGTTTGATTTTGAGGTAATTTGATCTAACATTTAATCATTTTTAAAATGTTGCAAATGTATGTAGCTAATGAGAATCCCATAAATTATAAGATTATAAAATAAAATATTAGAAAATATTTATCTTTTTCAGTTTTGTTCAAGGTAATTAAAACAAAAGTTTTTTTAATAACTGTCCAATAAGTGAAAGGATAGTATTTGGGGTAAAAATTCCTCCCTGTTGTAGGGGCTAAAGCTCACTTGTGCTCAGTGATGCCATAAAATTGCAGTTTATGGTAACTACCTCTTCAAGCTTCAAAAGAATGCAAAAGTATAATTCAGAAGTCTAATAAATTATTCCATGAGACTCATGATTGTTATGAAAGCAGACGATAAGGTTTGGTGAGAAACAAACCGAAATCTAATGTATTATTTAGTGAAAATTTTCACACCATTGATCTCCTGTGCATGTTCATGATAGGGCATGACAGCAACAGTTCACGCGGCCACCTCGCAACTTTGGAGTGTTTAAGTAAAACTTGTTTTGTTCATCTAAAAACAGGTCCTCCACAGTGATAGCAGCAACAGAACACAACACAGCTGCACACAAAACAGAACATACTAAACAAGTCTGAAGAGTTTTTAGTCAAAGAACTAATGCATTTCTATGTCCAGCCTTATTTTGTTTGAGAGTTTTTGGACCGGTGCAAGTTTACAGTGGATGGAGTTACCCCCAAGATGTTGAAAATAGAAAACAAGCGATCCATAGAATGTACCGCCGCTCATCACTGCTGGTTAGGACAAAAACTCTGATTAACATAGAAAATATACCTTTTATCAAATGTCAATTGCCGTCAGGTTAGGACAAGGTGTAACTGTGGCTGCCTGTAGCCTCCTCTATGTTTCTGTTTGATTTTTGAATACTCTGTTCAAAAAAAATAAGGCTGGACATAGAAATACATAAATTGTTCGACAACAAACTCTTCAGACATGTTTAGTAAGTTCTGTTGTCTGTTTTGTGTGCAGCTGTGTTGTGTTCTGTTGTCGCTATCGCTGTGAAGGACCTGTTTTTAGATAAACAAAATTAGTTTTCACTTGAAAATGTCACGAGAGAACTGCGTAACTGTTGCTCTCGTACAGACTCATGAACGCGCACAGGAGATCAACGGTCAATGAACATTTTCACTAACTAATACATTAGATTTCAGTTTGTTTCTCACCAAACCTTATCGTATGCTTAAATAACAATCATGAGTCTCATGGAATAATTTATTAGACTTCTGAATTATATATCTGCATTCTTTTGAAGCTTGAAGAGGTGGTCACCATAAACTGCCATTGTATGACATCATTGAGCACAAAATTTTTTCACAATTTCTCTCTTTGCGTTAAGAAAAAGAAAGAACGTCATATAGGGTTATAACAACACAGGAGTAAACAATGACTGATTTTAAATTTTTGGGTGAACTAATTCTTTAAGGTGTGCCTTTAGTCATATTGTACCTTAATATTTCTAAAGTCCATGGTCCAGAAGATCTGTTTGTGGAAGTAGCTTGATATCAGGAACATGCAAAAACATCTGTAAAATATTAACTGTCATCATTTAAGGCAGCACTGTGGACTTTAGCCATTAGTAGTAAAATGAAAGCAAAAGGAGACAGACATTTTTGAATTGGAGAAGTGAGATTTTTAGGAAGCTACTCTATTTAGTATTCTAACACAGAGCACAGTGGTGTAATGAATCATGTGCTAAAATGAGCTCCCATGCTTCTGAAGATCACAGGTAAGACTCTTGTTCTAAGTCTTATTACTTTTTCTTAAGCAAAATATGAAGGTGTCTTGGCTATTATGCTTGCATTCACAGAGCTGTCAAGAAGCCATGTGTGTTTGAGCCCTATAAGAAGTATAAAAACATTGGCAAATGTCTGATCATCAGTAATGAGCACTTTCCCGGTGAGTATCAGCATGCTGTATATACGTATAACAACTAAAGCACAATAAGCTTGTTTGCATGTTGTAAAATACAAATCTCTGAGCTGCTTATGTAGAACTGTGAAAAGTTCTTTGTTAGTATCAATCCTTAAAAAGGGCTCACATGTTAAAATGGACTAAATTGAACCCTAACATTAAACCTTATACCAAATCTTATTTTAATAGAAATTTGTATTTCTTTCCACACTTTCTGACCAACTGATTTCCATGGCTTCCCCATGAACTTTCCATGCATTTGTCATTACTGAATGCATATTGCATTTATTTATTTGTTTATTTATTTATTTATTTTTTGGTTCTGACCAATTTGTGAACTGTTTCAACTAGGACTAAAAGAATTTGAAAATAACTGACTCAAAAATGTGGTTTACTGACAAATCAGACATGGCTACGGCTTGCGAGCAAGTTTTACTCTACATAAGAGCAATATCTAGCTCATTTTATATTACAGAGAAGAGAAAAATAAGAACATATACTGTATAAAATAAGAAAATATACTATATGAATTTTGGTAACACTTAATAATAAGGTTCCATTCGTTAACATTAGTTAATGCATTAGGTATCATGAACTAACAATGAACAATATATTTTTTTACAGCATTTATTAATCTTTGTTAATGTTAGTTAATAAAAATACAGTTGTTCATTATTAGTACACATTAGTTTGTAGTGCATTAACTAATGTTAACATATACAGCTTTTGATTTTTTAAAATGTACCACTATACTGTATGTTGAAATTAAGGTTTAAGAAAGATTTATAAATGCTGTAAAAGTATTGTTAATTTTTAGTTCATGTTAACTAATGTTGTTAACTAATGTTAGCAAATGGAACCTTATTCTATTGTAAAGTGTTACTGAAGTTTCCATGACTTCTGTGATTTTATTAATTTTCCATGACTCTTCCAGGCCTGGAAAACACAATTTTTAAATGTGGGAATTTTTAAATTCCCTGATATTTCCTGGTGGTCCATGACTGTGGGAACCCTGCTATAATCTTGATTCTTGCTGACTCAGTCTCTGCGTTGCAGTTTGAATTCTAAAAGCACAGCAGCTTACAGTCTTGTGTGATTTACAGCATGCTAGTCCCCCTTGTGGTTTGTTTCACCAAGTATCTGTTCCTTAAAAATATCCCTCAAAATCTTTCAAGTCAGCTTTTTGTGAACCAAGTGACTTAACAAATAGTTATTTTGAGATAATGACCGGCTGACTGTACATCATTCCACGTATTACACAGCAGCTTGCTAATAAATACAGATATGCACATGAAATATTGATTTCAAGTTGAAATTATTATTACATGTGACAAGAAAAAGACCCCAAAGTGGTACAAGATACATGAAACTAGTGGAAAAAAAATTACACCAGTCCTGGTTGTGATTTTATATATACAGGGTTGAGAGGGTTACTTTTGAAATGTATTCCACTACAGATTACAGAATACATGCTGTAAAATGTAATTTGTAACGTATTTCGTTAGATTACTCAAGGTCAGTAATGTATTCTAAATACTTTGGATTACTTCTTCAGCACTGGTAGATTTTTTCACTTGTTTTGACTATAAAAACTCTGCCAGTACAGTAAGACAAAATACACATGTTAAATATACATTCTCTGAAAAACCTAAATATCTTATGCAGTGTTGTTTCTAAAACAAGATTAATCAAATTGATCTTGTTTTAAGGATTTTTAGATATTTTTACAGGAAAACAATACAAAAATTATTATCAAGAATATGATTTTTTCCTTATATCAAAGGTCTTACTAGAAAAAAAGATATTATGATCCAACGTGAATTTTCTTGATAAAAAAATATGATCATGCCTGGTAACGTGCATGTAAAATGGCTATAAATAGAATTTTAGCTTAGCATAAAGCTGACAATTTACACAAGGTTTATTTCAATTTCTTCTGCTCCAAACTTACTTCAAACTTACTTCTCTGTCTGCTCGTATGAATGTAACACATCTTAAGAAAGTGTTTCACCGCTGTTCAAATGCACTTTGGATCGCATCATTTATATGTCTACATTTTTCCATCTGAAAGGACTAAATATTAAATGAAACAAATGACAATAAAATGCAAAGTAATCTCTTCAGTAATCCAAATACTTTTTGAATGTAACTGTATTCTAATTACCAATGATTTAAATTGTAACTGTAGTGAAATACAGTTACTATATTTTGTATTTTAAATACGTAATCCCGTTGCATGTATTCCGTTACTCCCCAACCCTGTATATATATATAAAATGAAATGCAGTTTAATTGTGTCTTGCCTTTCCAGGAGCACCACATTTGCATAGAGCTGGCTGTTCAGTAGATGAAAATCTATTGTCCAGAATGTTCCAATCATTGGGCTTTCATGTACAGTTGGAAAAAAACCTGACAGCTAAACAAATGGTTGCCGCACTTACGAAAGGTACCAAGTCAGGTCATTTTCAGTATTCTGCATAGCATGTGTTCTTTCGCCTGCGCAGATACATAAACGGTGAATGTCTGTTCCAGTGGCCAAGGATAACCATGCAGACATGTCCTGCTTTGTGTGTGTACTGATGAGCCACGGAGAGGAAGGTACAATTCTTGGCTCTGATCAGAATTGGATCCCTTTCAAAACTCTGACCTCTACGATGACATCTGACCTCTGCCCTTGTCTGCAAGGCAAGCCGAAACTCTTCTTCCTACAGGTACAGTAAATGCTAACTTCTCACTTATTGAGAGAACACGTGCATTTAATGATGCTTTACATGTTGTAGATTACACATTTAATTGTAGCCTATTATTTTGTGGTTTGATCTTGTATTCAGGCCTGCAGGGGGAGCAAATATGACCCTGGTGTTGAGACAGATGCTTCAAAAGAACTGGAGGAATTTATGGGAATGTCAGATGTTCCTGAGCTGGATTTTCTCTGCTGTTATTCCACAGCGGAAGGTTTGCATTGCACCGGCAGTGGCATGATCAACTGGAATTGTTTGTTTACACTCTCCACATATATTAAAACAGATTTTTTTTTTTCCTCTGTAGGGTATTACTCATGGAGAAATCCAGATTCAGGTTCAATATTTATCCGTGAGCTTTGCAAGATGTTTATGGACTGTCATCTAGAGATTATTCAGATTCTGACGAGAGTAAACCACCGTGTGGCCAATTACTTCCAGTCTTACACCACAGAACTGGAAACACATAAGAAGAAACAAATGCCGTGCTTAGCCTCCAGACTGACCAAGGATTTTTACCTTCACATGCCAGTCAAGAAAAATAATTTTTAATTTGTTATACACTGACAGTCTGCTGCATACAGTGGACAAGAGATTTTTTCAATAATTGTTTTGGTTTAGAAACCTAATAAGGTTCCAAAAATATCAGGCAAGCTGTATCCTTTGGGTCTCAGAATAGAGAATGTTTTTGTAGCATTTAATAAATGAATACTTAAAAATAAATCAATAAATAAACAATCATTAAGGCTACAGTTTTCCTATTTTTCATCAACCTCTATGGGTATTTTGAGTTTGGATCATTGATATTTCTTAGCCCTGTTACACTGGGAATTGTATTTTCTTGATTTCTAGTGATAATACAAACATAATTTGCATTTAATCATTTAGCAGACACTTTTACCCAAAGTGACATATCAAGATTTATCATACAAGAACCAACAACATTTGCAGTATTGCAATGCCAAGTTTAGAGAGTAAGCTTTATTAACTTATTCAGCCCCGCCCCTTTTGTGCGCTCCGCTCTTCCGCACTTTGTCATCTAACTTCCTGTTTGTATTGAAGGTACAGAAGTGTCAATCAAAATGAGTTATGTGTGGAAGCACAGAAAGTATTTTCACCAAGAGTTGATAGTATGAGTCTACGCCACCCCTTTACTTTGTGAAAAAGCTAGTGAGATGTTTTGCTTTCACAGTAAATGTTAGATTTTTCGACACCCATGGAGGTAAATTGGACCTGGCAGATCACATTTGGGCAGCTATGACATACTCAGGGGTTTTCAAATTGTGGGGTGCGCCTCCCCAGGGGGGCATGGAGAGTGGTACAATTTTTTATATAAATATACTGTATATGTATTGAGTTAAACTATTATATTATATTTCAAACATTATTTAAACAGTTCTGAAAATAATAGGCAAAAATATATATTTATCAAGAAACTTTGTGGAGATTCTCTGATATTTGTCAAGCTCGCCAATAAAGCAGAAGTGACGTATTAGTCTGTAATTACAATGGAACGGTTTCTGAGACCACCAAATCTGAATCCTTCAGTTTCAGGGGTCAAACCCAAAAGACGACGATATGATGAGTGGTATTTAAGTTTAGGATTTACATGGACAGGATCAGTTGATGCACCATGACCTTTATGTGTCGTTTGTCAGGAGATTTTTGCTAATGACAGCATGCAACCTGCTAAACTCCACAGACACCTTGACACCAAGCATGCTGAGGTAGCTGTAAAACCAGGTTAAGATGAGTTTTCCAAAGAAAACTTCAAGCCTTTCAAGGTCAGAAAAATGTTGTCGGAGAATGTGTCAGATTGAATGTAAAGGCCACTGAACCTTCATATCACATTATGCTGCGTATTTCCAAGGTGGACAAAGCACATAACATCAGATTGAGACATTGATTCTGCCGGCAGCCAAAGATATATGTTCCTTGATGTTAGGAGAGGCAGCGGCTTCTAAGCTTGATTTTATTTCACTCTCTGACAACACAGTGGGTCGGCGCATCTCTGACATGGCACAGGATGTGAAGGAGCAAGTGTTAGACAGCATCAGGCACAGCACATTTTTTGCACTCCAGATCGACGAATCTACTGATGTGGCCAGCTGCACACAGCTGTTAACATATGTGAGGTATGTGAAAAACATGGACATTCATGAAGAGTTACTATTCAGTAGTCCTTAGCCCTTTTGATAATATAATGCACTAAGTTCGATTGTGCTTTCGGGTTGGCTGAGAGGTAAAAGGCTTGAAGATGGATGCAGAAGTTGCTCTTTTTCTTCTCAATAGGTAGGTAACTTTAATTTTGCTATGTTTCACAGAACACATATATTCTGTTGTTGTGATTTTAGATTTAGTAGCAAGAGAGTTGTGAGTATCTGGAGCTGGTGGGGGGCGGAGCTTCCAAAGGAGCACTGAAGGGAGGGGTGTGTTTGTTTTGGCAGCTGAGTTTGAATATCAATAGTGTTTCTCAAATAGCAATAATAAAAAAAAAAGGTCCCCATCCTAATATAATGTACATCCTCTGACAAACCATCAGTAAAATTGCAACCCTGTATCAACGAGCCATATGATGTCATAAACCACTATATGGACGGGATTCTTTTTATGTGGGGCAATGTAATGATTGCCAGAGTTCTCGTTGATTTTAATCCCATTCAAAATGAGCATATCATAATTTTTTTCGGACTTTTTCCGGGAATAAAAAGATTATTATATTTGATCTTCTATAAAATGCCCTAAAATTAACTCAGGTAAAGGTGGCCCACTGTGAATTGACATGCTGGTAAAAAGCCAGTGAATTTGTGCTGTCTGTGAGCACTTTAACTATAGTTGTTTCTGAAGTTCTCTGTGTCTAAAGTCATTGGTCAAAGACACCAGAAAATGAAAAGACCTGCCACAGTGCTTGATATGTTGAATGCCTTTCTTGACAAAATAATTCAGAAGTCAAGTATTCATACTAAAGCAGAACCAAAAAACATACAAGACAACAGACTCTGGTTTTGTTTTTTAAACAATGCAGACCTACAACAAAGAGTGTTCATCATTTATAATTATACAGTTAAAAAAGTAGTGGCTTGGTTTACATTGTACAGTGTTGATATCATTAAACATCTGCAAGCTATGACATAAATCTGACTGTGTAATACAAATAAATAAACTAATAATAAATAAATAAATAAATAATAAGAAGAATGTGATATTCCAGTATACTTTATGACATGGATGAACTTGTGAAATGTCACAATGACAAAATGACGGAGAAAACATTAAACAGTATCTGCTACTAAATGGATATTTTCTGAATTAAAATATCACAGTAAAAGACATACTAAAAGCATGGTAAAAATAGCTACTCTTTACAGCTTTACATAAAAAAATTAAATAAAAAATTAAAAGAATCCCAGAAATATCTTGCCAAAGGCCCGTAGACCAAGATAAGTAAATTATGTTGCCCCAAGGCCAAATGATTGTTTAATGAGGCAATTTTAACCTTGTTCATCATAGAGTTGTTCCTGAATCATACAGTTCTAACTCAAATTTCATATACTTTAGCAAGACAGACTAGATTTTAAGCATCCACTACCAAAAAGGAGATTATATTTAATGTTGCAAAATGTTGACATGCACGTGCTGAGATGCCTTGCATGGAGCAACTATGGATTCATAATTTAATTGTCATGGGAATTAATCTTTAAGACTTAGTTTTGTACATGCAAATACAATGAATCAAGATATGACCCCTCTCGATTACATAGGCAGGCAAATTGGCTAAAAACAACACTGTTTTATCACTGCATATAGTTGCAGTGAAGGACTTGAAAGTTTTGAATATAAATCTAATTTAAAACCTGCGCTGTTGAGGCCACTGCAAATTATTGGTTTTGTTTGAATGACAGGAGTGGGTATAGCATGCTCTTGGGTTATTAAGCAGCATGACAGGTGAGGTTTGACTACCATTTTTTTTCTCTGCTAGCAGAACCTGTGAAAGTCTGACAAACCTATACAATATCTAATTTTGCTGTTAAGTACAGTATGACTTGACAAATGACTTGTTTTTTGGTGTCTGCTATGTTACGGTATAATATACAATCATCGAAATTTGCAAAGCACCAGTTTTGGGCAGTAACTAACTAGTGACGCTAAAAATGCCTGATAATCATGATGTCCACATATGTGGAAACTGGCACTGCATTTCCTCAAAAGAAGAAAAAACATGTTAGTTATTTTGAATAACTTTCAACTCTAACACATCTGTGGATCATTTAGCTTCATTTTAATATACATTTTATTATGTTTAATATTGTTATCACTGTGCAATACGATTCTATTCATTAACATTAATTAATGCATTCCTATATATTTACTGTGCATTTTCACATTGAGAATAAATGGGTTCATCCAAAAGCTTAAAAATTTTGCTTTCATAGGCTTTATGTGGAGTTAGGTTGAAAATAAGATGCATTTCAAACTGTTCTTAGACCAGTGAAGACAGACAGCACACAGGAGGTTAAGTCGTTCACCAAAAAGGGAGCAAGGGAGCATCCTATAGCTTTCAGTGCAGCCAAGTGCATTCAGTCCTAAAATTTTGCAAAATGATAATATGTGGTTTGTTACATGTAATGCTGCAGTTTCAATTTTGTGGTGCTTCTATGACGCTTGCGGCTCATGTGTGCAACTCGTACCATGGTGCATCGCAAGTGCAACGCTCTATTAAGCTATTGTGCAATTTGATCACATTCAAACACGCTTGTAAATGTAGTTGGCTATTAAATGCAAACAATAAAATGCATCACAAGTCATGCAGTATAGTAAAATTGCTTTGAAGTCATAAGATAGCATTGTGTGAGGAACAGAGTGAAAAAGTGTTTATGAACTGATAAAAAGTCTTTGTTATAGCGCCTCTAGTGTTCATTTCACCATGAAACTGCTGCGATACATCCAACGAAGCATGCAAAAATCATTTTGGAAAAAGGTATGTGTAGTATGAGGCCATGTTAGAAAAAATTAGCTTTTTAGTAGGGTGACAACAGCTAAACTGTTTTTTTTTTTTTTTTTTTTAAACAAGCTTATTTGAAAGCAAGCTGTAAAGTAGCATCAACAAGTCTGACTTATTTTAGCAATCTGATATGCTTGGATAAATAATTCAGCTACAGTTTCTTAATTATCATAATTACATTTTATTAAATGTATTTAGTATAAATGTGTTCTAGTGTGATGCAGTCACCATAAGTGAAATAATTTTCATGGCAAATAAATACATCAATCAATATAACTGCTACTACAAATTCAGAGCAGCTTGCACATAGTAGTTTGGAAAGGTAGCTTCAGCACTGCAAAACAAACTGTTGCCTAGTGCAAAATTGTACTTTTTCTCTTAGAAAAAATAAATAAAATGTATGGACAAACATTTGTAAGGTTACAGAATAAATTGGCAGTATATTTAGTGATATTAGCGAGCAAGCTTATTATGTATTTTTAGTACACTTAACCAAGACCACACCCCAAATATAATATCTTTAATAGCAATGTAAAAAAAATATATGAACACTTCTGCTCTTCAGATGTATGGGTGTATGTGCATATGAAGTGCTTGCATTTGTATTTGACAAAATAAATAAATAAATAAATAAAATAAATAAATAAAATAAAAATACATACAATTTTATCTTATCACATTTTTGTTGCATCAATGAATTAATACAGTAGTTAAACAGTCTGGTGACTATTTCCATGACATTATATTGCAGCTGAATGGCAGAAGATTATAAAGACTTTAGTAATTCAATTACAATTGACATCTGATGGACAGTTTTCCCACCCAGTAGAGAAAAAGAAGAGGCTGCACCAAACAAGCAAATGTGAGAAAAGCATAACCAGTACATGTGAGAAGTTTTGGATTTTGCCTTGAGGTCCATAAAAGAACAATTAAAATAATATACGGAGTGTATATGATTCCCATGGTCACAGTAGATATTAGAATGAGATAAAACGCTCTTCTCTTCATGTGGTTTTCCTCCACTCTCTCTCTACCTCTCTCTCCTGGTCCTGACTGCTTCAGAGCTCTGAGAACAGCCAAACAGCAGAACAACTGAATGTTAGGGCAAACAAAAATTGTGCAAACAAGAGACTTAAGTACAACCTAGATTCAACAACAAAGTCATAGCATTGAATCCACCTGAGCTGATACCTGCCACCCAGAGAATAACACAACACATCACTCTGTATCTGAGAGGTTTGAACTTCAGAAATGTTACAGGACGAACCACTGCCAGATAACGCTCAATACAGATCAGACACTGAAACAGACCAGTGGTGGCTAGTCCATCTAAAAAAAACCAAGCCATCCTGAGATTTTCAAATTTGTAGCTGAGAAAAATCATGATTTATTCCAAACATATGAGAATCTCACAGACAGAGAGGTTGAGACAGAAGAACTCTGCTGCAAGTCCCTGTTCCTGTTACAATAAGCCATATCACATAGGAGTTGGTAGGAAATCTCAACAGAATGCTAATGATATATAAAGCTGAGAACATTTCAACATCAATTCTCAACATGGTGCCATTGAAAAATAACCAATCAGAAGAATTTGATAGATTAGTGGGGAGAACATTCATCTCTTCACTGCTTGCAATAAAAAAAGAAATTGGAACTGTGATCTATGGATGAGAGAAACAATAAAGTGTTAGTCCACCAGAACAGAACATTCTAGGACTGTGCAAAGTAAACTTAATAAAAGATACTTTTAATAACACATACGGTAATACACTGTAAAAAATTCCTGTAAATTTACATGGAAATTTAACAGTAAAATGCTGTTTTCTTGTAATAGCAGGTAATTGCTGCTGATTAAAATATGAGTGGGGAATGAATAAAATCAATGATGTTTTTTCTGGTTACTCCTTTAACGTGTGCATTCAAACCGCACATGTGAGAGACATTTTGGGTTACTGCCGCTGCTGTTTGCAACTCTGCCTATGATTTTAATATATGCAAGTTACCAAGTACTTCTAAATATTACATTATAAAGACCAATCAAGCCTTTGTAATTTTAATTAGATGACGGTATACCGTATACGGACACCTGAAGTTTATGCAACAGGCACATGTCCCAATCTTTATCTGAGTAAAAGATAAGTGAGGTTATGAACAAAATTCATAATTCTTGTGTGATTAATGTGAACGTGCGTATTCAAACACCTACTGGCTTGATTGCATAACTATTAGCGGCATGACAGAGGGATCGTGCACCGCATCATTTTCTGAAGACTTGCTTATCGAGATTTGAATGGCATAGTTAGAGAAGCTATCTGTTCTTTGCATTATATTTCCTTGTCAGATCTGCGGGGAAACATGTGGCACCACTGTGACCTATGTGAAACATATGAGAATACACAGCAATGTCTCAAATATTGTATTTCGTTGCTGCATACCTAACTGTAATAGGATGTTTAAAAAACACGCAGGTTTGAAATCTCACGTGTACAGACACCATAAAGGATATGCAGAACCCACAATGTGCACTACACATTCCTTGGAATGCCATGTTGATACTGTATGTGTAGTGTGAAAAGTTGTTCTTTACATGAGTTTATTTCTCATATTAAAATGCACATTAAAGAGGGAAGAATGGGCCTGGGTAGCTCAGTGGTAAAAGACGCTGGCTACCACCCCTGGAGTTCACTAGTTCCCTAGTTTGAATCCCAGGGCATGCTGAGTGACTCCAGCCAGGTCTCCTAAGCAACCAAATTGGCCCGGTTGCTAGGGAGGGTAGAGTCACATGGGGTAACCTCCTTGTGGTCGCTATAATGTGGTTCGTTCTCAGTGGGGCGCGTGGTGAGTTGAGCGTAGATGCTGCGGTGGATGGTGTGAAGCCTCTACACACGCTATGTCTCTGTGGCAACGCGCTCAACAAGCCACGTGATAAGATGCGCAGGTTGATGGTCTCAGACGCGGAGGCAACTGAGATTTGTCCTCCGCCACCCGGATTGAGGTGAATCACTACGCGACCACGAGGACTTAAAAGCGCACTGGTAATTGGGCATTCCAAATTGGGTGAAAAAGGGGAAAAATCCAAAAAAACAAAAAAGAGGGAAGAAAAGTCACATGGCCTTTCAAGCAGTGTGGTAAAACATTTGCTGTTGTATCAACATTTACCTCTCACTTGTGTAGAAAATATAAAAAAAAATACAGGAGGCTTAATTGACTCCAAAAGTGGCCATACCTCTTCTTTCAGAAAGGCCTATTCACACATTTTGAGCTTCTCACTGACATCGATGTCCTGTGTGCACTCAAACTTTCTATGGAGGACTGTGGAAACACCATTGTAGAGTTTTTTTAAAAGCAAACCTACCAACCCAGAAGTTAAGTCAGTCCTTTCCAAAGATGAAGCCATTCATTCATCACACCACGTAGTTCAACTCCTAATGGCTCACATCGTAGAGAAGCAAGGACTAATTCATCAAGAAAATGTAAGTTTGTCTTCATATTCATTGTGTTTGTTCTTCGTATGAATACTTGTATAAAATGGTTCACCTAAAAATGATAGTTCTCTCATCATTTACTCACTCTTATGCTGTCTCAGAATCATATGACTTTCTTCTGCGGAACACAAAAGATGATATTTTAATGGAGAAATTATGTCTGTTTGTCCATACAATGCAAGTGAGTGAGGACCAAATATTCAAGCTCCAAAAAGGACATAAAGGCACCATTAAGGTAATGCATAAGACTCCAGTAATTGAATTAATGTCTTCTAAAGCAATCCAAATGGTTTTGGGTGAGAACAGACCAAATGTAACTTCTTTTCACTGAACAGCTACAAATCGGCAGTCTCCTTGGCAAACATGAATTCAAGCTTGATCACAATTCCTAGCGTTCTACATATGCATCAAGTGCTAGGAAGTGTAATCAAGCTTGAATTCATTATTGTGCCTAGAAACCTGACAGGTCTGTTCTCACCCAAAACCAGTTGAATTGCTTCAGAAGACTGGAGTCACACTTGACTCGTATGAATTACTTTTATCCTCCATTTATGTCCATTTTGGTGTTTGAAATTTTGGTCCTCATTCTCTTCTTTTGCATTGTATGGACAAACAGACATTACATCTCCAACAAAATATCATCTTTTGTGGCATACGTGTTTAAATCAACATAAGGGTGAGTAAATGATGAGACAATTATAATTTTTGGATAAAATATTCCTGTTTGGAAAATAACAGGCCTATTGCCTTGGTATAATATTAGCAGTAGCATATTTTTTTTTTCTTTTTTGTTTTCTTCTTTTTTCATAAATTCTTATATTTATGAATAGATGTCTGCCACTCCTGCTGACCTTGAGAAGACGGGTAACCTGCCTGAGACTCCTTGTTTGATCCTGCTTGGTAAGTATATAATATTAGATATGTCTGCATTTTGTTTCACTAAAACAAAGCTCACAGTCTGACACGTATGTTTTTATTATCAGGAAAAGATCCACCTTTATGTGCCTCATTCTAGAATCTACTGTCTTTGAATTGTCAGTGTTCAATTGTCATCATGTACTCACAGGCATGTTGTAACAAACCCATAAAACCTTCTTGCTAGGGACTGGCTGTGTCAGTTATCGTTCAATATTATTTTGAAAAAAAGATGCAATGAAAGTGAATGGTAATTGATGCTGTCAGTCCCTAATATTCTGCCTAAATTTCCTTTTGTGGTCCACTGAAGAAATAAAGTAATGCAGATTTGGAGCAACGCAAGTGTGAGCAAATGATAACAATTTTCATTTTTGGGTGAACTATCCCTTTGAGTGTCAGATCACATGGTTTGTTTTCACTGGGGGTGTGTTCAGTAATTTTTTTTGCAGAGATATTGTGGGTTCTCTTATCTTGGAAGACATGACATTGTGTGACATTGTTAGGGCTGGCATAATTTTCTCACTGTCTTTTGTATGCCCAGCTTTCCTGAGAACATAGATTACACATTAATCTATCTATCCATTCCTTTAAGGTCCAGATGTTATTCTGGGGCATTGGATGAAACTATGGATGATCAGCCTGGAAGGCCGAATAATCTGCGAGGGTGTGCAGCCAACTTTTGTCACTGGACTTGCTGCATTGTTTTCTTTATATTACATCTTTCATTTGCAGTACCAAGAGGAAGCAGCATCCACACTGGAATTCCTTCAAAGGTAACAAGCTTGCACTTATTTTATTATTTGTTTCATTTTTATTAATATGTTAATATTATTATGTTGACTTAAAGGAATAGATCCCCATTTAATAATTATCTCATTTACTCAACTTTGTCATCTCAAACATGGGATTTTCTTTTGCGGAACACAAAAATATTTTGATGGAGATGTGATATTTGTTTGTCCATACAGTGCAAGTGGAATATGTACCAAACTGTCAGCTACAAAAAGGACATAAAAGCATAATAAATGTAATCCATACGAGTACAGTGGTTTAATTCAGTTTAGTTTAATTTTAGTTGAGAACAGACCAAAATGTAACTCTTTCACTGTTCAATTTGCCATTGCAGTCTCTAGGCACAATCATGATTTCAGTCCCGATTACACTTATTTGACACACGCTCAGAGTGCTAGGAAGTGTAATTGAGCTTGAAATCATGATCGTCAAGGAAAATTCTGATGTCAAGATTTAAGGTGAAAAAGGACTACCTTTAAAATGCTTTTAAGTCCTTTTTGGAGCTTAATATTTTGGTCTCCATTCACTGCATTGTATTGACAAGTAGACATCATATTTCATCATCATATTAAAATATCTTTCTTTGTGTTCCGCCCCCCCCACCAAAAAAAAAAAAAGAATTCAAGAAAGTACTTTCAAATTTACTAACACTCATGTCGCTCAAAGCCTGTACTGCTTTATTCCATGGAACACAAAATCAGACTTTTTATAGATAATTTACACATGGGGGCATAAACTGACAAGCTCCATAAAGAACAAAACGGCACCATAAATGTCCTCTGAATGACTTGTGTGGTGTATTCCAAGTCTTCAGAAATTATACAATATTGGTGAGGAAATTTTAGATTATCAAAATTATACAATTTTAAATAATTGTTCACTGAAAATCTTCCCCTCTTATTTTTCAGATGGATTGGAATAAATCCAGAAAAGGGGATCAAGGCTGCACAGAGAATAGTGTTGTCTAAAAAAACTGGAAAAACTGTGCAGAAGAAGACTGTAACCGTCAGTCCAAAGGTATCAAATCTCTTAAAAAGACTGACGGACTTTGAGTGGGACTTCATTTAAAATGTAGCTGACGCTCCCCACCAATGCAGTTTGTTTTTCACGTAACATGGTGGGCTGGAGTGTTGCTGAAGCCAGATTTTATTTTTCTACTGATTTGTATTTTATAAACCTTTTTATATATTTATATATATATATATATATATATATATATATATATATATATATATATATATATATATATATAAATGGGCTGGTGTTCATTGAAGCCTGATTTGGCAGTAGATTTGTATTTTATGTACAGGTAAATTATTTCTAAACTTTTGGTTTGGTTTGATAAATGTTCTGCTTTTTACTTAAGTCATTTGTGTATTTTGATTTGTTGATGGGTGCTTTTTTGTTGCACAACAGCACTGAATATTATGTGACTACTTTTATTTATTTTTTGCCTGTTTTAGGGCATATTGATAAACATGTTGTTGTTTCAGAATAATAATAAAAAAAACATTCATAACTTGGCTTTGTTTACCTTTTGTAATCCACATATACAAATAGAAAGTGCAGGGTGTAATATGCATTTAAAATTGTGATTATGGGGTTGTGACTGGTATGTAATTTAACAGCTATATGCTTCTAACCTACAGTTGTATACTGACAAATACAGTATTTAGCTGTTAATTTTGAAAACGGTAACACACCGTATTTTTACAGTATAATGCTGGCAACCACAGCTGGCAGTAGTTTACTGTTTTTTTTACAGGATTATTTTTTACAGTATGGTATGTAATTTAACAGCAATAGGCTGCTAAATTACAGTTGTATACTGTAGCTGTCAAAAACAGTATCTATTTAAATAGCACTGCTACATTTTTAATGACTCTGAAATGCAAAACAGCACCAATGCGTTAAATTATTTTTACATTGAGAGAAGCAGTTTTACATTTAGAGTATGTGTAGCATTCATGTAACTACTGGCTAAAGCATTTTTGAAAAAAGACTTCCACACAGGGCCAGCTCCTGCCAGCTGTGCAAGGGTGAGCTAGGGGATATTATAGGTGGGTATTTGGCATTGGGTATTCAGACTACTAATTTAATGTCTTTAACTGGCGTGACATGGCGTAATTGTCAAGATCAAATATAGCGTATATTTTACACATATTCCCCAAATTAAAAAATATATTGAAATAAATAAAGTCATGGCAAACAGAGTAGTTTAAAGTGCAATGACAAAAATAAACAACAAACTATCACAGCACTGTCAGTCAACGACATCCACCTTGCACGTTTACATAGGAAAACAATTGAAAAACAGTGCGGACGGCCGCAAAAAGTGTTCAGTGTGAACTGCCCTTAATTTACATGACAGGTAGCCTTTTGTTTCAGTTGATTGTGGGTAAATATCCATCTAATCCAACACTCTGTTTGTTCTGTGTTCTTGAGCATCCAGATATGGTTTTAATGAGAACATGTAAATAAATTCAGTGCACACAGACTGAAGTAGTTTAAGTCTTTGGTTCTTTTAATTGTGATGATTTTGGCTCACATTTAACAAAAACCCACCAATTCACTATCTCAAAAAATTAGAATATGGTGACATGCCAATCAGCTAATCAACTCAAAACACCTGCAAAGGTTTCCTGAGCCTTCAAAATGGTCTCTCAGTTTGGTTCACTAGGCTACACAATCATGGGGAAGACTGCTGATCTGACAGTTGTCCAGAAGACAATCATTGACACCCTTCACAAGGAGGGTAAGCCACAAACATTCATTGCCAAAGAAGCTGGCTGTTCACAGAGTGCTGTATCCAAGCATGTTAACAGAAAGTTGAGTGGAAGGAAAAAGTGTGGAAGAAAAAGATGCACAACCAACCGAGAGAACCGCAGCCTTACGATTGTCAAGCAAAATCGATTCAAGAATTTGGGTGAACTTCACAAGGAATGGACTGAGGCTGGGGTCAAGGCATCAAGAGCCACCACACACAGAATGTCAAGGAATTTGGCTACAGTTGTCGTATTCCTCTTGTTAAGCCACTCCTGAACCACAGACAACATCAGAGGCGTCTTACCTGGGCTGAGGAGAAGAAGAACTGGACTGTTGCCCAGTGGTCCAAAGTCCTCTTTTCAGATGAGAGCAAGTTTTGTATTTCATTTGGAAACCAAGGTCCTAGAGTCTGGAGGAAGGGTGGAGAAGCTCATAGCCCAAGTTGCTTGAAGTCCAGTGTTAAGTTTCCACAGTCTGTGATGATTTTGGGTGCAATGTCATCTGCTGGTGTTGGTCCATTGTGTTTTTTGAAAACCAAAGTCACTGCACCCGTTTACCAAGAAATTTTGGAGCACTTCATGCTTCCTTCTGCTGACCAGCTTTTTAAAGATGCTGATTTCATTTTCCAGCAGGATTTGGCACCTGCCCACACTGCCAAAAGCACCAAAAGTTGGTTAAATGACCATGGTGTTGGTGTGCTTGACTGGCCAGCAAACTCACCAGACCTGAACCCCATAGAGAACCATACCACCTCAGCAGTGCCACAAACAGATCACCTCCATGCATGCCGAATTGAGGCAGTAATTAAAGCAAAAGGAGCCCCTACCAAGTATTGAGTACATATACAGTAAATGAACATACTTTCCAGAAGGCCAACAATTCACTAAAAATGTTTTTTTTATTGGTCTTATGATGTATTCTAATTTTTTGAGATAGTGATTTGGTGGGTTTTTGTTAAATGTGAGCCAAAATCATCACAATTAAAAGAACCAAAGACTTAAACTACTTCAGTCTGTGTGCACTGAATTTATTTAATACACGAGTTTCACAATTTGAGTTGAATTACTGAAATAAATGAACTTTTCCACGACATTCTAATTTATTGAGATGCACCTGTATGTATATATATATATATATATATATATATATATATATATATATATATATATATACACTATGGAAAGTAGTAGGGGTGGGAATCACCAGAGGCCCCACGATACAATATCACGATTCTTAAGTCACGATATGATATTATTGCGATTTTAAACATTTTGCGATATGCTGAGTATTGCGATAACATATATTGCATTATACTGCGATTTATTACCTTTTTACAACTGCATATGTCCCCAAAGGAAAACTTTGTCAACATCTGTTTTATCTAATAAGATAAAGTTCTCAGTCTGTTCATCTCACTTCATTTTTATTGCTGCAAAATGGGATTGTCAAGCAGACAGACTGGCCAACACTGTCATAAAAATCTGGCATAAATGTTGCATGCACCTGACAAACTGAACTGTTGGTATTACACTCTAGTCCAACTTAATTGAATGCAAACGTGTGTGTACTACTGTACTATTACAGGTATTCTGAACAATGCAACTTGTACAAAAATGTTATGCAGCCCCTTCAGCAACTGGGGAATTTGAAAGTAAATTACTAATAAATTTAAATTAAATAAGATAAATCAAGTATTCTTAAATTAAAATAAATAAAATATGCTACTGTTTGCTGCTGGCCTTGGGACTAAAAAAGTTCAAAGACATTTGGCCAGTGAAGGAATGTCAGCATTCTTGCTCAGAAAGAGGAGCTGATCAACATGCTCTGAGGTCAGAGTGCTCCTTTGTGCTGTGACGATGTCTCCAGCCACTGAGAAGACTCTTTTGGCTGAGACACTAGTACCTGGGATACAAAAGTGACTTTTTGCCAGCTTGGTCAGGACAGGGTAGACATGCTCATGTGATTTCCACCAGCTTCTGTGAGTGCCAGTGGTGTGACCTCCTGGTATCTTTTCACCTCCTGCTCAGCTATGGCAGATAATGACTTTGGTGGGGCTCAAACATCACCATAAGTCTGACCAAGCAAGTCTGCTAGCCCACATGACTTCATCATCTTGGCTGGTATGACAGGGGGTCTGGGATCCTCTTCAGTATAGTTAGGTTCCTCCTGATCTTCCTGGGCTTCTGGCTCAGAGATGGTCTGCTGCCTCATTTCTTCCTGTAGAATACACACACACACACACACACACACACACAGAGAGAGAGAGAGAGAGAGAGGGAGAGAGAGAGACAGAGAGAGGGAGATAATAAATGTTCCATATATCTTTAAGTATGCAGCAAATATGTTGTTTCTCTATTGTAAATTATAGTTAATTTGTCTTTGATTTTTAAATAAATCTTTACCAATATGACTACAATATTAGTTGAACAGTGACATTTCTTAAGTGGGTTAGAATATATTCTGCCATTATTATTTAAATGTTTGTTTACCTGAAGGGTTATGGCCACAGCAACCACTCTGGCATATGTTTCCTGTCTCTCCTCTGGGGACAGGAATGGCAAGGGGTCAAGGGCTGATGCTATGTAGAGGGTGTTCTTCTCTACTGCACTGGCATGTCTCATCTTAAGATCTTGACTGATGCTTTGTTTGATGCCTCTGACCAGCGCTGTGTTGCCAATGTTTTCCTGTGTGTCATGCAACAGCTGTGTGAGCAGCGTAGGATTCTTTTCCTCAGACATCACAGTGGTCGCCACTTGCATCGACTTCAAGGCCCGGACAATTTCTTCGGCATTCCCAATATCCATCTCATTCAGGGTTAAGATATCTGTGCTATTCCTTCTCACTCCAGGAGACAACAGCGCTGCACAAATGGCAGGCTGTTGTTCAAGGAAACTTTTTCTAATGTTCAAGTAACATTTTCTGTTTTTTCTCCAAAGCGTGGTTTGCCACCATGTTTCTGTTGAAAAATCCAGTTATGCGCCGCACTCTCCCCATGAGCCTGGCTACTGCTGGCAGATTTAATGGCTGCTGTGATGCCAGATTGAGCATGTGAGCGAAACACTTCACATGCAGGTATCCTGCTAACTGAATGGCAACGGTCATGTTAGAAGCATTGTCGGTGACAACCATCAGGTTTTTGTCGGCAATCCCCCATTCTTGTGCTGCATTTTACTGGAGGTCAATTTTCGTCCCGGTGTGACTTTCGTGTACTGCTCTAGTTTGGAGAATGTGAGACAGCAGTTGCCAGTCTTCTGTGAGATAATGAGCTGTTATAGTCACATAAGAATCCACTGCCCATGACGTCCATGCATCGCAGGTTAATGCAACACTTTCTGCTGTACTCAAACTTTCCTCAACTTTAAGCTTCACTTTTCTGTAGAGCTTGGGTATGGCTGTGTCCGTGAAAAAATGTCACGACGGAGTCACATAACTGGGTTCCAGTGTCTTCAAAAACCCTTGTTTTCCAAAATATTGTATGGACGCAGGTCTTTGCACATGAAGTAGGTGATGTATTGTTTTATTTTCCTGGCTCGCTCTGAATTGGGAGGTAGCTTTGTCAAGCTAAGTGTGTCCAGTGTTGGTTGGTTTTTCGGTTGAGCTGATTTAACATTAGCTTTGCTGTCCTCGGCTAATGCTATCTCTGGATGGTGGCGTGTGAGGTGAGTACTCATGTTTGTAGTACATGGCGACTGGATAGTGCTACGATTACCTACCGAAGGAGACAGTTGTGTACTTTTACGTGAGAGAAGGATACGTCGCCTCAATAGACGTGTGACTCCAACGTCGTGGATGAGTACGTCACCTCAATAGACGTGTGACTCCAACGTTGTGGATAAGTACGTCGCCTCAATAGACGTGTGACTCCAACGTCATGGATAAGTATGTCGCCGCTATAGAAAGTCGTTGATAGGTACATCAACCTAATGCAAAGCTAGTGTCAGAGCTTTCTACCAAAGGGTTTAGGTGAGGTTGTAAAAAGAGTGACAAAACTTAGAAATTGTAAATTTAGTGATAGCTGAATGGGTCATGGACTTTTATTTCATTCAGGAGGCTGGAGTTCCTGTCTTATTTGTAGCCAAAACTTGTTGACATTTTATTTTCGGTTTTCAGTCGCAATTTGGTTAGTTTTAGATACTAGACCCTTTCACAATTTCAACCATGTGTTAGAAAGTCTTTCTGCTAGAAAGTCCTGAAGGCAAACTGATGTGCTATTGTCACATCTGGTATATATATACATAGTCACAGGTGACATTGCGAATTATACATCTTCAGCAGAGCTGTAATTTTACTAAGTAATATACAATAATTAAAATGAGCCCACCATTACTAGCAACAACTTTAAAGATGAACACATACATTCAATAATTATAATCTAGTAATATATAATATTCTGGACTGTGCCATTCTGAACTTTTACTCTTGATGTTTTAAGTATATGATGCTAATACTTTTGAACTTTTACTTAAAGGGATAGTTCACCCAAACAAGAAGAATCTGTCATCATTTACTCCTCTTCATGTCGTTCCAAACCTGTATGACTTTCTTTCTTCTGTGGAACATACATTTTGAGACTTATTACACAAGACCATGTCTCTCAAAGATATGATTTTTGGCTTCCTTATGATAAACACAATGGCTAATTTCATTGATTTTTTTAGGAAACTATCAAAACCATTCATATTTATAATACATATCACATATTTAACAATTTTCAACCTCTACCATGTCAAATTTATTCGTTTATCTATTTTATTGTGTCTTTTCCCCCCAATTCTAATTCTTGTTGACTCAGTATTTTGCTGTTTTTAAATGTCATCACTTGAAGGCACTGTTTGTACTCTTCTTTCTCAATTTCAGGAATAAAGTTAAGAATAACTTTTACACTTTCAGATTAATTAGAATTACAGCCTTAAAGCAAATTACAAAGACAAATCAGAGTCCCCACGAATGCAAGGATTGACACTGCTTTATTGTATAGTATATTTGTTTCAAGTATGACCATGTTACCATGTCCACAAAGTCCACAAAGAGACCACATAGATTCCAAGGGTGGTCTTGCACATGTTAGGGCTTCATCATGGGAAACATCCTAAAAAAAAAAGGTCAAATACAAAAATAAAATTAACAACAGACCAGGGGTGAAAGGGGGAGTTTGTTTTAGGGAAACATACAATTTTTATTTAAATAACTTACCATGTACTCCTTCACGAGTTTTGAGGGGTCTTCATTCAGGTAAGCAGCAAGTGTTCTCTAGACGCATTCACGTTTTCTTTTCGATAGTGGCATTCTGGAAATGTGACAAATGAGCAGTGTTCAGCAGAATTAACACACAAGTTAGCATTTTGATTTTCAGACTTATTCCTGTACCTCTAACACTTTCTTTAAATAGCATCACACAGAATATCCCACTGCGTTATTTCTACAAGAGTCAAGTTTGTCAGTCTATTCATTGGCTGAAATTAATTCTACAACAGCATCTGTGAGGGCCCCAAAATACCAGGAACCAGTACAAGAAATCAAACAAATGGTCCTTTGCTACAGGAAAGCTACAAAATAATCTTGGATGTCACAGTTGTGCCTACTGCATAAATGACAACTCTGATGCTTCTGAGAAATGCGGTAAAGTTACGAACAAGCCCTGAAATTAAAACGGTATGAATCATGTGCATATTAACATTCCAGAGCATATAAACCAAGGTTTAAAGGGATAGTTCACCCAAAAATGAAAAGTTCAGTCATTATTTACTCAACTTCATGTTGTTCAAACCCCTTATGTTTATTGTCTTTCTGAACTCAAAAGGTTAATTTTGGCCAGTTTATCCTGCTGGTTTCTCTGTCCATACCATGACAGTCAGTGGTCACCCGTATCTTCTGAAGCTTCAAAAGCATCATCAAATAATTCCATGTGACTCCTTCTGTATAATCTGAGTGTTATGAAGTCAAATGTTTGGGTTTGGTGAGAAACAAACAGAACACTCTTCTGTGCCCCTGTTCCTCCTTTGTTTTTGGAAATTCTGAGGAACTGGGTTGAGAAATGATCAAGCTAACCCATATATTTAGACACCAAAGGGGTTGTTGTAATTGTACTGAATTCCACAGATACCTAATAAAATGTTAAAATGACAAATCAAATTGGTTGCTGATAAATTTGTAACAATATTATCATAAACCACAGTATTTCTTTACCAGCACTTACACACAGATGAAACACAAAATTGTTACATTAACAAACCTGAATTACATCCAAAGGACTTCAATTCAGAATTTGGATTTACATACAACAACCATCACAGCTGACATTACATCACAAAGACATCCCTCTTGCTCAGTAAAGAGTGCTGGCCATCTGTTCTTAAATTCCAGAAGGAAAGGCAGACCTCACACCTCCTGTGTGCAAATGCAGACTAGTAAAATAATGAATAATCTAACCTACAAGTTTAGTAAGCAAGATGCCACCTTATTCAAGAGTCCAATGTATTTATTGCGATATGTGTAGTTAAAGATGCCAAAGTTGTAGAGTTAACATTTGATATTAAATAAAAATGCTCAACGGCATTATTGGTATGCACTATTGCCAATTGTTGGGAAATAACTAAATAAAAGCAATAGCCTATAACAAATAAATCTACTAATGTAAACTTCACACACACAAAACACACTGACGTAGCTACCTGGAGACGACTTTTTGGAGAGGAGGTCTGTGTCAGACGTGTTTTAAGGTGACGTACCTGAGATGACGTGTATGTCAGATGTGTTTTAAGGCGACATACCTGGAGACGACGTACTTAGTACACGTATAATTTTTTTTTATACATTTCTGATATACGCCGCCGTTACGTCGCCACCGGTAGATGTTCCTTACGTGCACTCGCCGTGACGTCGCCTCTGGTCTTACATCAGCAGTCCCAATCAATCCCATTCAAAACTCGACACGGTCTGACGGCGACGGTAGGGTAGACTGCTCCTTCTCCCGGGAAGCCTTTAAAGTGGCACTATCCACTCGCCATAGTAGTATTCCATCTCCTTTGTCCCTTACTTGTTAAAACATCCACAATAACTCCATACGTTTGATTTAAACGTGGACGGCACTTTTCTGATTTCTTTCTCCAATGCCTCGATCTTTGTTTTACCAACTTCCTCCCGCACGCTGACCGTCACCTCTGCTGACCTCACCAGAAAAAAAAACTCAACAGCACCATAGTAGTGGACTGAATAAGCAATTGATTTTATTATTCTAGTACCAAAAAGTTCAATTCATATTTGCAATTTAATATCGATACTTGGCATCCGTGTATTGATACAATATTGCCACGCAAAATATCGCGATACTATGCTGTATCAATTTTTCCCCCACCCTAGAAAGTAGTAAAAATGAATGTGTTGGAGCATCCAAACTTTTGACTGGTGCTGTAGTATATCTCAACAAATTGGCAAAATAATAATAATAATAATAATAATAACAATATATATATATAAACAGTTAGTTCAGGTCCTTGAATCTGATTGGACGAGAGACGTTCCATGAGTACTGATGGTCTCACACCATCAGCACTTGGACGTTTCACTGTGTGTATCACTCCGCTTGTGTTCATGCCATTCTAAACTAAAGTGTAAGAGCAGTGCAGATGTGTTAAGAGTACATGTGTCTCTTTACATTAAATTGTGTGACATTACATATTTTAGCCAGCAGATGGCGGCAAAAGACCATTTTTGTGTGTAATATAAGCAAGTTGATGACGTGAAGTGAGTCAACATCAGTCAGTGTTTACATTCAAAAGCACTCCCTGATCGCTCGTATTACTACTACACTATTAAAGCTAGGAAATAGCTTTAAACAGCTTTAAACTAACAACTTCAGCATTAAGGCTCATCACAGCTGAGAGATGCAACAGACTGATTAATTACACAAACTCAAGGTGCTTACCTCTTAACAGAGTTTCCACATTGGAGAAGACAAAATGGCGGAGGAGACTGCGGTTTCTATAGTGAAAGACTGTTGTGCACCAGCTTGGACGGCTATTTTTCCACTGAGAAAATAGGATGAATTTCACCAAAATAACATTATCTTCAGAAAGCTGACTAACAGACAACAGCATCATCAACAGTTGATTGCACACGCTCCATCTCTCTCTCTCTCTCTCTGTCACACACACACACACACACACACACCCACACATGTTAGTGCGGCTCTCCCTAGACATAATTATTTTTATAATGTTCGAACTATAGATTCTATCCCCTAACCCTACCCCTAAACCTAACCCCCACAAAACACTTTCTGCATTCTTATATAAAAAAACCCCCAAAAAAACCCTTTTTTAAAAAGTGTTTTTTAAGCGATTTGAATTAGGGGACACTAGAAATGTCCTCATAAACCACATTTATAGCATAATTCCCTTGTAATTACCAGTTTGTAACCTAAAACAATGTCCTCCTTAACCTACCCAAACCCTTATACTTGAGTGAAAGTATGGAAAGTGAGTGAAAATTTTACTCAGTTAAAAGTCCAAGTATCTAGCCAAAAACATACTTGAGTGATAGTAAATAAAAAGTATTTACATGAAAAAAAGTATTTACTTGTAGTTAAGTATTAATTTTTTTTTTATTATTGTAATTTTTTTTGCATTGCATTGCATAATCAACTACATTTACAAACTTGTTTAAGTATGACCTAATTGCGCAGTACCACAACTAGAGTGTTGCATATGCGATACAAAGGACTGGGGTACGAGTCTTGAGGAGCATGCGAGTCCACATGTGAGCCGAAAGTGTCATAAAAGCACAAAATGACGTGATTGCTTTAGAAATTGTGTTTTTCATGTCACATTTGCTTTTTATGACACTATCAGTTAGGTTTAGGTTTAAGGTTTAGGGTAGGGAGGTCGGTTTTGTTGATTTAAATCTCGAACATTAACATTAAAAACTTCATCTGTTTTGAAGAAACATATATATATATATATATATACTTGCAACATGAATGATCATTTTTAACTTCATAACTTTCCAATCTGTAGCAGTACTGTAGCAGGGGTTTAGAATAAAGTTTAGGACAAAACCTGTCTGTGTTTCATCTCATAATTTTGAATGAATACATCACATTCAGTTGGGTGGTCACATACAGTCTAGTCGCATAAATATTTAAATGTATCTGAAGCTCAAATCAGATCTGAAATTCCGCCTCTGCAGATGGTCTGAACTCCACACTGCCTCCAAGCCACAAACCATTTGAAATGACTGACCTCTGGTCTGTCATTTTTTTAGTTGCAGTGAAAAGGCTGCTTCAGTCCAGTAAGACGAAAGAAAAAGATCTGCAAAAATGTGATGAGTACTTTTCAAGTTTAAATAAAATTGTAAGGAGTAAAAGGTACTATTTTATTTTTTGGAAATGTAATTAAGTAAAATACATGTATTCCATTTAAATAGCATTTTAGTAAAACACAACTGTTAGAGACTGTTCTAGAGTGTTAACTGTTGATATCTAAAATATGTATTCAAGCATCAATAAAAGTATTTCATCTTTACATACGGGCAAAAAAAAAAAAAAAAAAAAAAAAAGAAAGAAAAGAAATTCAAAATAAAAAGGACAAACTAAACAAATGTTAACAAAAGAGACACATGAGTTTTGTTGTAATCAGTAGCATTTTATAAAAGAACAAATGAATCAATAAAAAAAGATGTTATCTAATTTTTATTGGTTGAGAATTTTCAATATAATAATAAATTACTGGATTACACTTTTTCCTCAAAAATGCTTTGAAAAGTTATTAAAAAGTATGTGTAAAGATGCATTTTGCAATACTTTTTATTTTTAATTTGTTATATCTGCTATGTTGAAATCTGAAATGATCTTGTGATTTAGCAACAGGCTGCTGAGTGCAGTTAAGAACTACATTTCTTATTACCCAACATTTATTCTCCAGAAGTACTAAAAGAATAGCAAATTGAACTGTTAGGCTAAGGAACCGGAATCATTAAGAGAAATAATTATCAAAACCAGAATCGTTAAATTCCTTATGGTGCATCTCTGAACAATTAGGATACTATTGTTGTGAGATTATTGGAATTCAATAATCATAAGTTTGGCAAACAGTTTTGGAGATTTCTATCTTACCCACTGAAGTGATCTCCCCTCAAATAATAACCTGCTGCCAGCTGGTGTCAATAAGTAAAAACAACATTCCATGCATTTAGACAATCTTTTTTGTGTGTGCTTTTTTTTCTATGCCAACTGTGAATTTAAACACAAATAAATCTCTAAAACACACATCAAAATGCTACAGTTGTAGGTAGTAACTAACTAAAAAAAAAAAAAAATTATTAGTGGTTTCTACATAGTTCTACATAGTTATCATTATGTTTTTGATTGAGCAATATAAAGGAGGTTGTTTAACATTTTATTAGTTGCATTTAGTTTACCTATTAGTGTTTTGGAAAGAGGAGGCATGTCCAATTTTCAGTTTCCTGGAAGTTTCTGAATGGCTAAAACCACTTTCAGCACCTTTAACTTGACAAGAAAAAAATAAAAACATGCCATTTCTGCGCAGGGAGCTGAAAACATGGCAATACGTGGCGCAATGGCAAAAGATGTCTGTCTAGCACGTTTACATAGGAAAACAATTGAAAACAGCGCAGACGTCCACAAAAACGTGTTAGTGTGAGTGGCTCCTTATTCAGATGACAGCACCATTTGAAGTTCCCCCCGTTTACACCTGGTATTTTAAGATGCTTGGGTGATCCGATCACATGTGGTCAGGTGAGACACACAGCTGTTTACACCTGTCCACTTAAAACCTCTGGGGTCTGAGGGTGTTTTGGGCCCAGGAGAAGTTTTGACATGCCTTGACATTTGTGCTTTTTTCAGTTGCTTAAAAACATATTAATGGCTAAAGTCTGATAACACTGTATTCAGCACAAACTGGGCTACAATAATATGTGAACAACATGTATGTACATGTTTGTATTTTTAAGAAAATAATGTTAATGCATGGTTTTTGAAAAAACAAAAACTTTAAGTCACTGAAATAAGGCCACATAACACATACTAAACATTTGTTCACAAGACTTTTGAGAACTGGATCTTGTAGTCTAGAGTTTTTGCTACAAAAATGATGTGAAAACCATCCTGATCACTCATTCATACAAAACAATATAGTCATTTAACTTTTGTAAGACACTTTTAGTGTTAGAAAGGCCATATGCGAGGAGGCGTGGATAATCATGAATATTGTTGTGATTCACACCTGAGACAAAGACCCCTCCCCTGAGAGAGAATGAATGTGAGGAGACTTAATGATTGAATGTATTGTCTGTAGCTTATTCACAAAATCAAGTTTAAGTTAAAAGAAGTAATCTGACTATACATTTTCTTTACATAAAGACATTACTTAAAAACTTTCGACCTACACTACCATTTAAAAGTTTTAGATCTGTAAGATTTTTTAATGTCTTTAAAAGAAGTTTCTTCTGCTCACCAAGGCTACATTTATTTGATCCAAAATACAGCAAAATCAGTGATATTGTGAAATATTTTAACATTTTAAAATAACTTTTCTATTTGAATATATTGGAAAATGCAGTTTATTTTTGTGATCAAAGCTTCAGCATCATTATTGCAGTCTTCAGTGTCACATGATCCTTAAGAAATCATTATAATATGCTGATTTTCTAAAATATATCTAAACATTCATATTATTTTTATATCATATTTGTCATGTGTATTTTGTTGATTTATGTCTTTTATTTTGAAATGTTTAGTTCCTGTTTCCCTTGTCATGTGATTCCTGTTTTCCCTCCATGTTCATATGTCATGTTTTCATTGGTTTATTGTTTAATTAGCTTGTTATGAGTTCTGTTTGTTTATTGGTTTATGTTCTTCCATGTCTTGTATTTAAGCCCTCATGTTTGCATTGTCTGATGGTCAAGTATTCTGTAACATTGCTGGCACTGGTGATGGTGGCGTGAAGAGAACCCAAGTGCAGTTTATTTACAAAGTGTAGTAATCCAAATATGAACAAAACATGAACTAACCTTATCATGGCATGGCATGGCATGGCATGGCATGGCATGGCATGACTTGACTTGACTTGACTTGACTTGACTACAGGGTACCAAACACATACATTCAGTACTTGACCATCAGACAATACAAACATGAGGGCTTAAATACAAGACATGGGAGAACATAAACCAATGAACAAACAGAACTCATAACAAGTTAATTAAATAATAAACCAATGAAAACATAACACATGAACATGGAGAGAAAACAGGAATCACATGACAAGGGAAACAGGAACTAAACATTTCAAAATAAAAGACATGAATCAACAAAATACACATGACAATATTACATATCATATTGATATCATACAGCATGCAATTTAAATACCTGCTTTTGCCAAAACAATATTTAAATGTAACTAAAACTTGCCTATTAGGACATATTTCAAATTTCAATACTCTGAATCCTGACTGGCAAGTCTGGAAATAGTCCAACTAGTAAAATATGTACATGTTTACATAAAATAGCATGTCAACTGATATGTAAGTAAAACTAAATGAATTACTCATCTGAAGTTGTATTCTCGGCTGGATCAAGTCGCTCTTCAAAATGCAAACGTTCATTGTCAGATTCCCGCTCTTCCTCTGAGGAAAATGTGAACTCTTCATCACTATCCAGGAGCTTCCTCACCTGTGTAGCATGCCATCTTCCAAACGCACAGAAAAGTGAATGAACTTGATGCTTTTTAAGGCATCGCCTCAGTACATTACCGTATGAATAGCGCGCTCTGCTGGTGGGTGTGATCACATTAGCGATAATTAGCTGAGCCAGGAGAAACTGTACATTGATTTGTTTCATACAGATTATGTTGCAGGAGAATATTTGTTTTAAAATTGAATTTTATTTAAAAGTAGACATTTTAAGCTTTCTTTAGACATATGTTTCATATTTGTCTGATAAGTATTCGTGGAGTTACAGTTCATTTTTGTGACGTGTTTCAGAAAGATGCTCGCGGAGACAGAGACGGCTGAAAGCGCACCCTGTTTATTTTCTTTATTTTACAAAAGCACAAGGTTTGGTTGTTATTGTGAGTGTACACAAATAAAAGTAGACCCTTTATATTCTCTAATGATGTCTTACACTTATCTGTATGCCCAAAAATGACGGAGTATTTTAAGTTGTTTCCGCTGTTATGAGGAAAAAATCCAGCAAATATGCGTTGTGTATGCCTTTTCATAATAATAGCCTAATAATAATAATAATAATAATAATAATAATAATAATAATAATTATTATTATTATTATTATTATTTTACAATTATTATTTAATTAAATGATCATTTATTTATTTTTTCTTACGATGAAGCTGAATTTGTTGGCCACATTAACTGTGGAATATGTTGTTAACTTTGGTTTCTCCTGGAATTTCTGACATTATTATTTGCCTGAAACAGAATTTTAATTTGTGTTCATGTATAACAACATTATTTGTGAGGCAGGAGGTGTCAAGCAAAATGTGAAATGTCAAGCACACATTATGCAGTGAATAATAAATACAAGCATTAAAAGAAATATAATAAATTAATATAGCCTACAAACAGGTGAAAGTCCCGTAAGTCTATCAGGAATTTTTACGATAGGACACCATTATTTAGTTAAATAATAATAATAATAATAATAATAATGTAAAATTTATACAGCGCCTTTTCAGAGCTCAAGAACACTTAACATTCTCAAATTTAGCACAGTTTAAAGAAGAACAAGAAGAAAAAGCAGGAATATTTTTACATAAGCAGGAATATTCTGAATAGATGAATACTATATGGAGCATTTAAACCTTTATGGAGCCTTTTAACTTTTTTTGGAATAAAGTCTTAATCAGATAATTACCTTAATCGCTGATGTGAATATAAATGTGGTCAACTTTAAGAGATGGCTAGACGAGCACCGACATGAAATCATCACTTCAGGTCAGGAATTTAACATCGCACTCAGGTTTAGGCTATAAATAAATACATTAACATAGACATTTCAAGAAGTGGAAAGTGTACATGATGTCGTATCTTAGTTAATATTACACTTGACCTGCTCCAGACCCAAAAAATGTACAGAATTTTAGAATATGTTAATTTTTTAATGTCGTTTATGCTTGTGTTTTCTTGGATTATCAGTCAAACGATTTTTTTTTCAATATTATTCAGATGAATTCGTTATTCATTTTGAAGTCATTATTCGTGCCTTTCTGAATAGGGTATTCGGCTTCAGGCACATCCATAGTATGTATATCCACTTTTTAAAAATTTCCTTTAATAGTTCTTTCCTTTTAAAGCCCCTCGCAACCGGCAAAGTTTAAACTCTTGTTTTAGAGCAGCGCTTGATTGACAGGTGAGGGGTGGTGCTTCACTGCTGCCGGGACGCATACAGGGATAAGTGTTTACACCTCAAATGTGATATGGTCACATGCGTTTTGGACCACATTCATATGTGTTTTTTTGTAATCCGATCATAAAATGTTTTAGACCCCGTTTAGACTTGGATTTAGGGCTGACCACATGAGATTAGATCACCTGAAATGCATCTTAATACCAGGCATAAATGGGGTCTCAAAATTACCTCTAAAAAAAAAAAAAATAGCTTTTTGATTCAACTGATTGTCAAGTAATTTTTATTTGTATAGCACTTTTCACCACACATCATTTCAAAGCAGCTTTACAGAAAATTATGCTTTAACAGAAAAGCTGCAATATAGTAATGTCTTCGAGTCATATTAGTGTGGTTTGATAAAAAAAAAATATGATTGTAAATTGCGCCTTAAAATAAATAATATCAAATAATTATATTTACATTTAGACCCCCAGTGAGCAAGCTTAAGGTGACTGTGGCAAAGAACACAAAACTCCATAAGATGTTGGTTAACTTTGGGGGAAACCAGGCTCACTGTGGGGGCCAGTTCCCCTCTGGCTAAACAGAATGTATATAATGCCAATATTAGTTATTTATGTGTAGTGCAAGTCAAGATTTAAAATTAGTAAACTAAGTAAGTGTTAGGGGTTAATGGTTAAACAAAAAGCTTTTGTATTAACTGTAAGATTAATGACTAAAGTCTTTGAATTTACATTCTTAATTAACTGCGGAAGTGCAAACAGATGCATTGTCTTTTGTTATTTGGCTGATGAAGGCTGCAATTAATTTATTATCTATGTATTCCATTTTAAGAGTATAGTCCATTCTTTGACCAAGGAGATGCAGGCAGAGGTCAGTAAGGTACGCTGCAATTCGACTGTAAGCTTGTGTCAGATTATTTTCTGGTGGAGTCCATCTTAAGTCCAAGATTTTGGCAGTGTTCAGTGAAGTATCCATGTCTGACAGTTGATGCTGGCATCAGTTCATACTCTGTGAAGTCCATCTTAGTAGACTGAAGTGGTATCTGGCTGGCACAGGCTGCACTTAGTTATCCTATTGTAGGTAAATATCCACTTCATCCAACCGTCTGTTTGTTCTGTGTTCTTGAGCATCCCGATACAGTTTTACTGTGTGAGAAAGAGCTCCAAATGAATCCGTGAGAGAATGGTCAGAAAGAATAGATTCAGGCCACTTTGTTCAGCCAATTTGTGAAAAGAATCGACTCAAAAGTATGATTCATTTGCAAATCGGGTATCACTAGTTCTGATTCTACATAGCCGACAGAAACATGTCATGATCACTAAAAATGTTTCTCAGGTAAATCAGAGTGCTCATTGGTATGCACAGTGTGTACATCTGTACAGATGCAGGTGTCACTGGTGTATTTTAGCTGGACTGCTTTGCAAATTTATGTTAAGGGGATGTTGTAACTTTTTTTTATCAGAGATGGATCTTGAAGCACGGACATGCAAATACACTAAGTGACATCACATTTGCTCAAAAGGAAAGTGCAATACCAGGACACAATACATTTGTTTCTCATGCTCTTGATATGAAATTAGTTTTGTAGACAAAACAAACTGTATCTTTTTCTTTACAAAGCCAAAATATGGTTAAACTAATGTCCATTCTATTTATTTATTTATTAATCCGTTTAAAATGGATGAGTTGAATCTGAGAATGAAGGAAAACTGACAACAAGTTTCCAGTATATACAGTATAAGAACTGTTGGAAATGCATCCCAAGTTGGATGAGAGAGTTATCTAGGTAAAGAGTTTCTACTTTGAAGAACCTTGTATATAAGATAAACAAACAAAAACTTCAACATAGAAACAAAGACAAAGTTATGTTTGCAAACATCATTCAGTATAAGCTGAGATGAAAGCGACAGGACAGGGTGTTATAATAATCTCCCCACACACCAAAATATTAACCACTTGCTTTCATTAACCACCTGATTACAAACTAACTTATTCAAAATACTGAAAACAGATACTCTAATCCATGTGTAACCGGTCCTGCTCAACTTTCTCTGAGTGGGATTCGAACTGGCATCTCTGGTATGGGAGGCGGCACTCTAAAGAATAGGCTAAAGGCTACAGCTTCTAGTATCAGTATAAGTCGCTAGTGCAACTCTTGAGGCCAGGGGAGTGAGGTTTGTACACTGCACATCTACCTACCAGCTGGCTACCATTTCACATGGGTTTAAATTAAGAACAAAATGAACTAAAAAATCAAATCAAAACAAAACAAAACGTCATGGTTACTGGTGTAACCTCCGTTCCCTCCATCAGGGAATGGAGGTTACACCAGTAACCATGACGTTCCCTATCTGTCACTCACTCAACGTTGGTGTCGATGTAGTGACACTAGGGGTCCCTATACAAAACGCCACAATCGACTACCCAAAGATAGAGACAGGCTTAACCCAGTCGTGGCCTCTTTTCCCCTTCTCTTTTTCCACTCCCTAAAAAAGAAGGGGGATTATCCGACTGGGCCGCCAGGTCTAGTCGGGGGGTGTCCCTCCCAAGGGGAGGACACCGCGGAGACCACACCTCGCCCCAAGAGAGGGGGGGATATTTAAGTGGAAGAATATGTCACATGGTCTTTCCAACCATGTGGAGAGCCTTCAAGGTAGATCCTGTCCAATGGGGGAGGAGTTACTACAACATGGAGACAGGGGCAGAGGGGCTCTGCCCAAGGGAGGTGCAGTTTACCAGCAGGGAAACGAATTAGCGGAAGATATAGATCGCATGGGGTTAGCCTTACAGGGAACCGCCACATGCGGAGCACCTACCCCAGAACCAGGCTCTTAGTTAGCGCGTGTACTGGGCCAGCAGCGAGTCTTTCCGAGAACTCGACTGCCACGGGGCTCGGAGGAAGTCAACCAGGGAACAAATTTTGTGAACACTACTAGGAATTAATGGTGCACGTCTTCAGCTCAAATGGAGGTGGAAGGCGCTATGTGCAAGTGATACACCCAGCCGGCTATCCCGGGCTTATCCGCTTGTGTTGCGTGCCACTACCTGGGATGAAACCGGTTCCACCCGGAGGTTGTAGAACCTTGCAAAGGTGTTGGGTGTTGCCCAGCCCGCTGCTCTGCAAATGTCTGTTAGAGAGGCACCTCTGGCCAAGGCCCAAGTAGGGTGCAACCAGGATGACCTGCTCCTTGTCCTCCCTGACCTTGCACAGGGTCTGTGCAAGCAGGCTCACTGGGGGAAACACATATTTGCGAGTGCCAGGGGACCAGCTGTGTGCCAACGCGTCTATGCCGAGGGAGGCCTCGGTCAGGGCGTACCAGAGTGGGCAGTGAGGAGGATTCTTGGGAGGTGAACAGGTGCACCTGTGCCTGTCGAATCAACTCCAAATCAGCTGGACCACCTGAAGGTGGAGTCTCCACTTTCCCTTGAGGGTAACCTGTTGTGACGGCGCATCTGCCGTAGTGTTGAGGTTGCCTGGGATGTGAGTGGCTTGCAGCGACTTGAGGTGCTGCTGACTCCAGAGGAGGAGACGGCGGGTGAGTTGTGACATACAACAAGAGCGCAAACCACCTTGGCGGTTGACATATGCTACCGTTGTCGTGTTGTCTGTCTGAACTAACACGTGCTTGCCCTGGATCAACGGCCGAAACCTCTGCAGGGCGAGCAGAATTGCCAACAACTCGAGGCAGTTGATGTGCCAATGCAGTCGCGGACCCGTCCAGAGGCTGGCGGCTGCATGCCCATTGCAAACGGCACCCCAGCCCATTTTGGAGGCGTCTGTCATGACCACTACGCACCTGGGGACCAGTTCTAGAGGAACACCTGCCCGTAGGAACGAGAGGTCGGTCCAAGGGAAAGAAAAGACGGTGACAGACCAATATGATGGCCACGCGGTGTGTCCCGTGGCACCATGGCCGTCTCGGGAATCGAGTCTGGAGCCAGTGCTGAAGCGGCCTCATATGCATCAACCCGAGCGGGATGGCCACTGCCGAGGATGCCATATGCCCCAGGAGCCTCTGAAGAAGTTTCAGTGGAACCGCTGTTCCCTGTTTGAACACCTTCAAACAGGTCAGCACCGACTGGGCGCGCTCGTTCATAAGGCGCGCTGTCAAGGAGACTGAGTCCAACTCCAAACCAAGAAAAGAGATGCTCTGAACCGGGAGGAGCTTGCTTTTTTCCCAGTTGACCCGAAGCCCTAGTCGGCTGAGGTGTGACAGCACCAGGTCCCTGTGTGCGCACAACACGTCTCGAGAGTGAGCTAGGATTAGCCGGTCGTCGAGATAGTTGAGAACGCGAATGCCCACCTCCCTTAACGGGGCATGTCTTTCACCAAGGTGAAGTGGACACCGCTGAACCTGGGCGGATGCCCGGCGAAGTGAATCACGCAAACGAGTTGGACAATCCGGACCAGCCCTCATCACGGATTGGGAAGAGCAAGCCATGCGTCCAAGTACCGCGCAAGGGGGACCAAAGGGCAATGTCATCAGATGTACCGGCAGGTGGGGCCTCGCGGCGGGGCGGATTTCGAGGTGCCACACCACGTCCTGGCCGTGCTGAGTCTAAGGACATCGAAGCACTTACCTGGCTCCTTGTGACCACCCCCGGAACAGTCTGGGATGAGGGAGGAAGAGACCTGTCCTCGTGACCCGTGGAGACTGTCACATCGGGGGCGGATTTGTGCCAAACCTGCCAAATGGAGTGGTGGACGGTGGTCATGATGATGGCCGTACACACCGGATATGTGACCCAGGGAACAAGGAAACCGCTCTTGCTAAGCTCTTGAGTACTGCAGCCACTTGGGCATGCAGCGCAAAATGCAAAAGGTAACAAAAAGATGAAGATCTGCTTACCAGCTCCAGAGCAGCGGGTTTTGTTGTCCCTGGGTCGCTCGTCTCAAGGGCGCTTTGAAGCCTTTAACGGATTCTGGGCGGCCGCAAGATGGGTGGCATCTGCTTCCTATGGTGGGCTCCACGCCTGGACCGGGCCGAAGGGGCGGGCTGCGGCGGAGCCGGTGCAGTCACCGCAGGGGGACGCCCTTGGCGATGAGTAGACAGGGTGTGGGATCTTGAGCTGCACTGGGGCAGGATATGCCGGCTAGCATCCATCTACTGCTCTACCATCGAGAACTGTTGGGCAAAGTCCTCGACGGTGTCGCTGAATAGGCCCGCCTGGGAAATGGGGGCAGCAAGGAATCGTGTCTTGTCGGCCTCACCCATTTCGACCAGGTTGAGCCAAAGGTGGCGCTCCTGGACCACTAGTGTGGCCATCGTCCGCCCGAGAGACCGCGCCGTGACCTCCGTCGCTCGGAGAGCGAGGTCGGTCACCGAGCGCAGTTCCTGCATCAATCCCAGGGCAGAACTACCCTCGTGCAGTTCCTTTAGCGCCTTGGCGGACTTGCAGGAGAGCCATGGCGTGCAGGGCGGAGGAGGCTTGTCCAGTGGCACCGTAGGCCTTGGCCGTCAGAGACGACGTAAACCTACAGGCCTTGGACAGAGGCTTTGGGCACCCATGCCAGGTGGCGGCGCTCTGCAGGCATAGGTGCACCGCGAGTGCCTTTATCCACCGGGGGATTGCTGAATAGCCCTTGGCCACCCCACCATCGAGGGTAGTGAGGGTGGGGAAGCTGAAAAGATCGGGACCGGGCAGTAAAAATTGCCTCCCGCGACCTTGTCAGCTCTTCATGCATTTCCGGGAAGAAAGGAACGGGGGTGGGGTGTGGCTTTGAGTGGCGTTGCGAGCCCAGGAACCAATCACCGAGCCGCAAGGGTTCAGGGAAGAGCAATGAAATCCACTCTAACCGACGCTCACGGCTGCCCGAGAAAGCATGTCGTCATCTCCGTGTCATCCTGTGACTGGGCAATCGACCCCGAAGGGAGGAGCCCAGCTGAGGCTTCCGACTGGATAAGCCCCCTCTCCGATGCTGCGCTTGAGAGCTCATCACTTTCGCGGGCTCCCAATAAGAGGTCGAACTCGCCATGAGACGAGCTGGCGGACTCACCCGGAAGCCCGATCGGGGCAGACAAGCGTGCTGGGGAATGGGAGGTCCGCGGGGGGATACCCGGTGGAGGCGGTCCCATTGGGGTCCCCAAATTGCCCCCAGTGCTAGCCGCGCTGGCCTCATACCCGTGGGTACGAAGGTGAGCCGCGACCGCAACGTTGCCATGGACATATTCTTGCAATGAGAACATGACCATCCACGAACGCTGTCTCCGCGTGAGCAGTGCCCAGACATGAAAGACAGTGATCGTGACCGTTAGAAGGCGAGAGATAACGAGCACAACCAGGAATAACACACAATCGGAAAAGCATCTTTAAAAAGATGCGTCTTTAAAAAGACGTTCCGTGTGTGCGCTCTTTTAGAGAAATATATACTCTTTTAGAGGGGAAAAATGCTCTTTCAGAAAATATACTCTCTAGTTTTTCTGCCGAAGCGCCCAGGGGTGTTCTCTGCAGTGCACCAGTGCAGAGGGGGGAGAAGCCGCTGAAATGCGCCATCAGATCCAGCAGAGGTGAATGAGCAGTAGTATTCAGCTCAATGAGCATGACCGTTCGGCTCCGAAGAGAAAATCTGAATGAGTGGTTGCATACCAGCTCCTTTTATACCCGTATGTCCGGGGGAGTGGCATGCAAATACCACTCGCCAATTTTCATTGGCCTTTTATCAAAGACCAGAGGTGTCTCGGGCTCCCAAGAGTGACCCCTAGTGTCACTACATCGACACCAACGTCGAGTGAGTGACAGATAGGGAACAACAGATGTGAATGGTTTTCCTGGCATTTAGGCAATTTTGCATGTTTCCTACATTATGTCTGCTGCCAGTTTCAATCAAAGAAATCTCAAAAACATCATGGACTTCACAAAGTTTCAGGGAGGAACCTACTCAAAGGTTCACTTGAGTCATTTATCAAAAAAGTTCACAGAAGTCTCTGCACAGCATTTATACTTTATTTTTTGTTGTTGTTGTATGTTGGAATTTTTTATTTGCAATTCACGGAATAAATTAGTAAAACAAAACTACTTTACATAAAAGAAAGAATATTGTAACTTGCAGCTAGATGACAGATGATGATTTATAGAGACTTTAGTAATTAAATTAGAATCACTGGCATATCATGAAGCACAGTTTCCCTCACAGTAGAGAAAGAGAAGCGGCTGCACCAAACCAGCCAAAGCGAAACAAATAGAAGTAAAACACAAGAGTACATCCAGTTTTTTTTTTTTGTTGAAATCTGATATAGAAACATTAAAATAATGCATGGAGTATATAAGATAACCATGGTCACATTGCTTATTAGAATAAGATAAAACACTCCTCTTTTCATGTGATCCCACCCCCCCCCCCTCTCTCTCCCTGGTTCTGACTGCTTCAATGCTCAGAGAACAGCCAAATAGCAGCTGAACTGAATGGCAAAGTAGATAAAGAACTGTGAAGAGGCTAAAATACAACACAAAGAGGGACAAAAACAGTATATTGACCCCACCAGAGCAGATAATAATACAACACATCACTCTGTATCTAAGGGGTTTGAACTTCAGAAATGTTATAGGACGAACCACTGCTAGATAACTCTCAATACACACCAGTCACTGAAACAGAAGATGACCGGTGGTGCCTAGTCCATCCAAAAAAAAAAAAAAACAACATTTAATTTATAGTTGAGGAAAATGAAGAGATATTCCAGACATAACAGGATCTCACAGACAGAAATGCTGAGACTGAAGAACTCTGCTGAAAGTCCATTCCCTGTTCCTATTACAGTAAGCCATATCACATAGGAGTTGGTAGGAACACCCAACAGAAAGCTGATAATGCATATAACTGAGGACATGTCCTCATCAGTTTTCACCACAGTGCCATTAAAAAATCAGTTAATGGGGACTTCCGGTATGCAGCTGAGGAAGTAAGAAGCATCCCGGAGCTGCTCTGTAAAATCTTACTTTATCATACTTATTTTGAAACAATTGCCACTTTTAGTACTTTCAGTCACCACCTAAAATGTTAAACACCATTTGGATGTTTGTTGGAGTTTGTTTAATATTGCTATTTGCCTAAATCCAAGCATGCTTCTCCTGCTCCCGATGTAGTTGATGAGGTCGGCAACATGGCAGCGGCTGCTTCGGGATTAAGTCCAGCTCTATTTTTTTTATCCCCTTTTCTCCCAATTTGGAATGCCCAATACCCACTACTTAGTAGGTCCTCTTGGTGGCGCGGTTACTCACCTCAATCTGGGTGGCAGAGGACAAGTCTCAGTTGCCTCAATTTCTGAGACCGCCAATCCGCGCATCTTATCATGTGGCTCGTTGTGCATGACACCGTGGAGACTCCGCATGTGGAGGCTCATGAAACTCTCTGCGATCCACGTGCAACTTACCACGCCCCCCATTGAGAGCAAGAACCACTAATCGGGACCACAAGGAGGTTACCCCATGTGACTCTACCCTCCCTAGCAAATGGGCCAATTTGGTTACTCAAGAAATCTGGCTGGAGTCACTCAGCACACCCTGGATTCAAACTCGCAACTCCAGGGGTGGTAGTCAGCATCAATACTCACTGAGCTACTCAGGCCCAGCAACTCCAGCTCTTTTAAAAGAAATGCTTACCACAACAATCTGTGAGGAAATTGTTTCACTGAGGTCCGAATTTCTCACTGAAATATGTGCCTCTACAGCTGCTCTCTGAGCCATTATCTCCAGCCACGGCTCTAAAATAAAAGACACTGAAACTTCGATGAACAGCATGGATGAAAGGATCGACATCTTAGAGCACAAATGTCAGTCGGTTGAAAGGGACAATGAGGCACTAAAGAGCAAGGTCTATGATCTGGAAAACCGCTCATGGCAGAACAGTCTCTGTATACTGGGAATCCCCGAAAATGCTGAAATGCCCAATCCCTCTCATTTCATGTCATCATATTCTCTGAACTCTTCGAGGACAAACTATCTCAGACGCCGGAGATTAAGGGTGCACATCGGTCCCTCGCACCCAAACCATGGCCAGGCGCACCTCCGAGACCCATGATTCTACGCTTCTTACATCTGTCTCAGAAACATGGAGAGTTGCATTACAAGGAATCCAAGATTTTAATCTTTCCCAACTTCTTTGTGCAATTTAAGAAATGGCGGGATCTGTTCAAAGCAGTTAAAGCCGATCTGCATGGAGCCAGTCTCACATTCAGGATGCTATATCCCTGCAGACTTCTCCTTTCATTCAATGGTGAGTTGCATAGCTTTGACACTCCCGACGCTGTTTCCACGTTCTTCACCACAGTTATTAAACCCAAGCCATCTAGCAGGACATCTGCAGTGGACACAGGTAAATAGCAGAGACTTTATGGACATTGTACGGCCTGGGGAGGTGAGGTAACATAGGCAATATTCCTATGTTCCCTGAGTGGATGTAAATCCATGTTTTTTCTCCTTCTGGCTCAGTCTCAGAAATGTCAAGACAGAATTGTCACATTGTTCACATACATTTTTGCCATTTACTCTTTTTTTGTTGCCAATGATCACCAATCCACATAACGCTCAGTCAGGGGGTAAATGTGTCAATTTTACCAGCTGGAATGTCAAAGGGTTGAACAGTGCAATCAAATACAGAAAGGTGTTGTCACATTTAGAACATCTAAATACTCATATTGTTTTCTTTACAAGAGACCCATTAAAAAATTCAGACCATGCCAGACTTCGCAGGAGATGGGTTTCACAAGTATATCATCCTACATTTCTGAGTAAAGCCAGATTATTATCAACAAGTGCATTCAGTTCTCTCCCTTAAACACCCTAGTCGATCTCAGTGGTAGATAAGTTATTGTTTCAGGACTACTATATGATACACCAGTGACTCTGTTCAGAGAATATTCTCTTTATTCACTGACCTAAATTCAAATGATCTTATTATGGGAGGTGATTTAAATTGCTCCTTGAATTCTTCTTTAGATCATTCATCCACTAAACCCACCCCACCCTCTCTAAAACTGCAGTTACACTTCAATCGCTCTTAAGCACCTGTGGTCAAGCTGACGAAAGCGATTTTTCAACCCCACAGCATGACATACTATTTTTTTCCCCATGTCCACCACAATTATTCTCTTATTGATTACTTTTTTCTAGACAGGAAATTACTATCTAAAGTGAAGGACTGTTCATACGGCAGCATAGTTATATTTGGTCATGCGCCACTTGCACTCTCTCTTCAGTTTCAGGATAAAATGCCCGGCTCTAGAATTTGGAGATTTAATTTTCTGCTTCTCTCTGATAAAGAGTTCAGTGTTCAGTGATTCATTTAAAACTCAATTAGATATTTTTCTAGAAATAAACACCATCCCTGAGACCTCACTCTATACAATTTGGGAATCTCTAAAGGCTTATGCCTTGGGCCAAATTATTTAGCATTCGGCCTTTGTAAATAGTCAATGAAAAGAGGAAACTAGAGGAATTGTCCCTTGAAATACTCCAGCTCGACACAGCTTATGCAGATTCTCCAGATCCCAGATCAGTAATTTACAAGAAGAGACTCCAACTTCAATCTGATTTTAATATGCTGTCAACTCATCAAGCTGAAAAGTTACTGCTTAAGTTTTTTACTGTTTTTTGAACACAGAGACAAGCCAAGTAAACTCCTTGCATTCCAGTTGAAAGATAAGTCAGCTCAAAATGTAATTTCACAGATTCGGTCCTTCAACTGTGACTTAGTTACAGACCCGGTTAATATTACTACATGTTTCAAAGATTGTTACTCTCTCTTATACAAATCTGAATCCCCCACTTATAGAACTCTCATGGATTGCTTTTTTGAACCTCTGCCCATACCTATGATAACAACTGCGACAAGAGAAGAACTAGATTTACCTTTTTCTACTGAATAAGTAGTTCAGGCTATCCAAAGTATGCAAAATGGTAGGACTCCCGGACCTGATGGAAATAGTAAGACTCCCAGACCTGATGGGTTCCCTATTGAATTTTAAGATGTTTTCCCAAACACTTAAAACACCTCTCCTAAATATGTTCTTTGACACTTTTAATAATGGTTGTCTGGCTTCAACTGTCCATCAATCATCTATTTCTTTGATTTTAAAAAAGGACAAAGATCCACACAAATGTGGCTTTTACAGGCCAATTAGCCTTTTGAATGCTGATGTAAAGATATTGGCGAAGTGCTCGCGAGACACCTTGATTCTGTTTTACCTGGAATCATACATGGCGACCAAACTGGTTTTATTAGAAATAGATTGTTGTTTCATAATATAAGAAGAGCAATGAACACAATTTATTCTTCAAATCCTAATCCACCTTAGGCTGTTCTCATGCTTGATTCGGAGAAGGCCTTTGATCGTGTGGAATGGGAGTACCTTTTCTATGTGCTACAAAAATTTGGTATTGGAAACACGTTCATATTCTGGATTAAACACTTATATTCCTCTCCTGTATGCTCAGTCCGTGCCAATAACGTATCCTACTATATTTTTCGCTTACACCATGGCACTAGACAAGGCTGCCCACTTTCGCCTCTGCTTTTTTCACTGGTAAAATTGCCATTCGTGCTGATCAGGTCATACAGAGCATTAGAAGAGCTGGAACTGTTCACAAAATATTATTATATGCTGATGATGTGTTGTTTGAGCTTAGTGACTGGGTTCTGGCATGGGTCAATATTGAAGAGAGTTCCTGCACTCCAGCCTCACTTGCCACGTTACTATGTGGTCCTCTCACTGCCGTTTCTCACTGCTCTTGTGTCAATCCCATTTTCCGGCAATTGTTATGAATCTGGTCTCAATTCTGGACCCATTTCGACCTTCAACGTTTGCCAGTGGTTTCACCCATAACACAAAACCCTTCATTTCCTTTCTAAAGGGGGTATTTGCAGTTTCGGAACTTTGTCATAAACACATTCCTTAACTCTCTGAACCGTCCCCCAAAATCCCATCTAGATCAAATCCTTGTGGTAGGCTTAGATAAAAGGGTTGCAATATATACTCTATACAGGCTAATTTCCTCCATTTCCACTCCCCCTCTCTCCTTTATCAGACAACAGTGGCAGTCAGACCTCAAGGTCACATTTGAAGATGAGACTTGGAACCGGATCCTTCTCAGATCCTGTTCTTCTATTTGCGCACGACACAGTCTTATCCAATTAAAATGTATTTATTGTATTTACTGGTCGAAAGTTAGACTGGCAAAAATCAAACTTGCTGTTGATCCTCTCTGTGATCGTTACCATCAGACCCCTGCAGGCTTAATACTTATGTTTTGGTTTTGCCCATCCATAGCTTCTTTTTGGCTATCAATATTTAATTGCTTCTCATTAGTTTCAAAGAAGCAGATTGTACCTTGTACCTTGTTGCACTTATCAGACTTCCCCCAAATGTTATTGGTTTACCTGGTCACATAACAAATGGGTTTGCTTTCTTGACATTATTTGTTAGGAGACACATACTCCTGCTATGGAAACAGAATGTCTTTGTCATTCGATGACTGGCTACAAGATGTTATGAGTTTCATTCATTTGGAAAAGATTAGGTGTACTATAAAGGGTAACACTGGTATATTTTTTGAGACTTGGGATCCTTCTCTTACCTTTTTTCAGAACATATTAGTTCTAATTCTTTAGTTACCTCCATGTCTTCCTAAAAATGTATGTGTCATCATGACTGTGGTTTGAGTAATTTTCATTCTGTGTAGGTATGTGTGTACATATGTGCATGCATGCATATGTGAATGCCTACGTATGTGGATACATACATATGTTGGTGTGTATACTGAATGTATATATGTATACTGTATCTTTTTTTATTATTTGTACTCTACATTATTTATCTTTTTTTTTAAGTCAAATTATACCACATATAATTTGTGCATGTTTCAATTACCCTGTATTGTGCTTTATTCATATGTATTGAGTTTTTTTTTTTTTTTTTTTACTATTTATGATTTATTCTGCTTGTTGAAAATCAACAGTGCATTTTAGAGTTACAGTTTTAGTACATGCCTATTTCCCAAATTAAACTCTATTGCCTTTTCCACCAGTCAAAAATTTGATTAATCTATGGGGGAGATCTCGCTGGAGATGTTCTTCACTGTACAGAATCCAAAACTAGAATCTGTGAATGTGGAAGTTTTTGAACTAGAACAATCTGGGACTGTAAAGAGTAAATCTTAACAATGCTACTAACATTTTTGTTTTTGTATACTATATTTTGTCATCCAGTCTTCACATTTCCATTTTTTATTTATTAATTTTTTTTGCTTTTAAATGAATGAAAAAGAAAGCAAATCATTATTTAATAAGCTCATTACCTCTGTCCTGTAGTCTACAAAACATGCACTTTTATGGAGCTTTTGTCATTTAGTGTTCTCTAGACTGTCTGCCTTCCAAGCTGATGTGTGTAGAGATGCAACTTGCATTTTTTTTTTTTTTTTTCTGAGATGGGTCATGAAGCTGTGATATGCAAATACACTAAGTGACATCATAGACTGTTCTAGAGTGTTAACACAAGGTGGCTGATGTGTAACATATGTCTTCAAGCATCAATAAAATTAGTTCATTTCTGTATATGGGCAAAAGAAAGTTAACAGACATTAACAAAAGAAACATGTTTGTTGTAATAAGTGGAATTTGATAAAATAACAAATTAATAAATTAAAAATGCTATCAAATTTTTTTGATAAAAACAATTATTGGATTGTACTTATGCCACTAAAAATTCTTTGAAATGTCATTAAAAAGTCTGTAAAAACACACATTTTGTAGAGCTGTATTAAATGTATTTATAATTTGTTATATATTTGCTGTGTTGAAATCTGAATTGATCTTGTCATTTGGCAACAGGCAGCTGAAATTTCTTATTTGCAAACATTTCTTCCCCAGAAGAACTAAAAGAATAGTAAAAAGAGGAACCAGAATCATTAAGGAGAATTGTAATCTGAACCAGAATCATTATACACCTTATGGTGCATCTCTAAAAAATTACAAAACTATTGTTGTCAGATAAATTCAAACATGAGTTTGTGTAACGGGGTTCAGGATGGGCAAGGAGGAGGCGGAACCGGCATAACAGTCAAAATATCTTTGATGACATAAACGCACTTATACAAACATACACACACACAGTGTCCGTGAGTGTCTCTCTCTCTCTAACTGGTGCCTCCGGCTCATCTTTTTCACCCTCCCGACTGATTAGGACAGTTCAGCCCTGGGCGTGTGTCCTCACGGCCCCGGCCACGCCCTCCTCCTCGTCACACTTTGGTAAACTATTTTGGAGATTTCAATGTTCCCCACTGATGTAATCTCCCCACACCCCAAAATAATAACCACCAGCCAGTACCAATAAGCAAAAAACAACATCAGTGACAAAGAAATCAAACCAAAACCACAGATGCGAATCATTCCACGCATTAAGACTAAGATTAAGTTTTTTTTTGTTCTTGTTGCTTTTTTCTCTGTTTTCTCTGTTTTGTTTTTCTAACAAAAACACATTTTATTATTTGTGTTTTCTTTTTAATACATAGTTATCATGTTTTTTTATTAGGCAACAGAAAGGAGGTTGTTTAACATTTTATTAGTTGCATTCAACATACTTTTATGTGTTCAAATGAGATGTTGTCACCCTATTGGAGATTTTTATTTACTGTATGTGCCAAATATACACTGATGAGCCAAAATATTATGACCACCCACAGGTGAAGTGAATAACATTGATCATCTCCTAACAAGGCCACATGCCACGGTCTGGGTAGATTAGATGTTAAACGAACAATCAGTTCTCATAGTCAACGTGTTGAATGCAGGAGAAATGGGCAACTTTGACAAGGGCCAAATTGTTATGGCTGATCGACTGGGTCAGAAGATCTCTGAAACGGCAAGGCTCGTGGGGTGCTCCCAGTCAGTAGTGGTGAGTTCCTACTGACAGTGGTCTGAGAAGGGACAAACCTCTAACTGGTGACAGGATGTTGGGTGCCTAAGGTTCATCACTGCGTGAGGGCAATGAAGGCTATCCCATCTGGTACAAACCAACAGTCTACTGTGACACAAGTCACAGAAAATTTTAATGATGGAGGAATGTGTCAAAACACACAGTGCATCGGAACTTGCTGGCCCTACTGGCCCACCCAGACATGGTTCTCGGACCTCACGATCCTCGCGATAGCCCCCCCGGCAAATTCCCCTGAGGAAGGACCTTCTTTCTCAGGGACGGGGCACCATCTGGCACCCGTGACCAGACCTCTGGAATCTCCATGTCTGGCCCCTGAATGGGACGCGGAAAACTTAAGTGGCCTACCACCCGCGGTGGTAGACACAATCACTCAGGCTAGGCCCCCCTCTATGAGGCGCCTGTATGCCTGTTTGCTAAGTGGTGTTCTTCCTGACACGAAGACCCCCAGAGTCTGTCAGATCGGTGCTTTCCTTCTTGCAGCAGAGGTTGGAAGGGTGGCTGTCCCCCTCTATCTTGAAGGTGTATGTAGCCACTATAGCGGCACACCATGACACAGTGGACGGTAAGTCCTTAGGGAAGCATGACCTGATTGTCAGGTTCCTGAGAGGTGCCAGGAGGTTGAATCCCTTCAGACCGCGCCTCATTCCCTCTCTGTAGTTCTTCAGGGTCTACGGGGAACCCCCTTTGAGCCCCTACAGTCAGCTGAGCTTAAGGCACTCTCTTTAAAGACTGCCCTCCTGACTGCATTCACTTTCATCAAGAGGGTAGGAGACCTGCAAGCGTTCTCTGTCAGCGAAACGTGCCTGGATTTCGGTCCAGGCTACTCTCACGTGATCCTGATACCCCGACCGGGCTATTAGCCCAAGGTTCCCACGACCGCTTTTAGGGAACAGGTGGTGAACCTGCAAGCGCTGCCCCAGGAGGAGGCAGACCCAGCCCTGATGTTGCTGTGTCCGGTACGGTCCGGCATCTATTTGGATCGCACGCAGAGCTTTAGAGTCTCTGAGCAGCTCTTTGTCTGCTTTGGTGGACAGTGGAAAGGAAGCACTGTCTCCAAGCAGAGGATCGCCCACTGGGTCATTGACACCATTGCAATGGCATATCACACTCAGGACGTGCCGCCCGCGGCAGAGCTACAAGCCCATTCTACCAGGAGTGTGGCGGCCTCTTGAGCCTTGACCAGTGGCACCTCTCTAACAGATATTTGCAGAGCAGCAGGCTGGGCAACACCCAACACCTTTGCGAGGTTCTACAATCTCCGGGTGGAACTGGTTTCATCCCGTGTAGTGGCAGGCACAAGCAGGAAAGTCCGGACAGCTGGCCGGGTCTATCTCTTGCGCATAGCGCCTTTCACCTCCCCTGAGCTGAAGACGTGCATTGTTGACTCCAGGTAGTGTTCACAAACTGTGTTCCCTGGATGACTTCCTCCAAGCCCTGTGGCAGACGAGTTTGTGGAGAAATTCACTGCCGGCTCAGTACATGTGCTAACTAAGCCCTGTCCTGGGGTAGGTGCTCCGCATGTGTTGGTTCCCCATAGGTAACCCCATGCGACGTATATCTTCCGCTAATTTGTTTCCCTGTTGGTAAACTGTGTCTTCCTTGGGCAGAGGCCCCTCTGCCCCAGTCACCATGTTTGTAGAAACTCCTCCCCCATAGGGTATGACCTACCATGGGACTTTTCCACATGACATACTTCCGACAAAGCTCGACAAGACCATGTGATGTATTTCCACTCAAAATACCCCCCTCTCTGGGCGGGGCGTGGTCTCCACGGTGTCTTCCCCTTGGGAGTGACACCCCCCCGAGGTAGACCTGGTGGCCCCAGTCGGTTAACAAATTTTACAAAATGAGGAAAAAAGAGAGGATAAGAGGCCACGACTGGGCTAGCCTGTCTCTATCTTTTGGGCAGTCGACTTGTTCCCGAAGGGCCGTTCGAACTCATAACAGCGTTGGGGGAGGTTACGTGTCAACTTGGTGTGTTGGCTACGAGGCACACAGTGGTCTGCCCGTCACGCACCACCAGTTCACATAACACAGTTCAGTAACACTGTCATAAATGCCGTTTCGTATAGGGACCCCTAGTGTCACTACATCGACACAACGTCGAGTGAGTGACAGATACGGAACATCCTGGTTACTTTCGTAACCTCTGTTCCCTGATGGAGGGAACGAGATGTTGTGTCCCTCCTGCCACAACGCTGGACTACCCGCTGAAATGGCCGGGACCTTGTCTCGGCTCCTCAGCACAAAACCTGAATGAGTGGTTGCATACCAGCTCCTTTTATACCCGTATGTTCGGGGGAGTGATATGCAAATACCACTCGCCAATTTTCATTGGCCTTTTTTCAAAGACCAGAGGTGTTTCGGGCTCCCAAGAGTGACCCCTAGTGTCACTACATCGACACAACGTCTCGTTCCCTCCATCAGGGAACGGAGGTTACAAAAGTAACCAGGACGTTTTCTTTAACATCATGTGGACGGCCGTGTATGTGTGTGCTGTTTACCTGGAGAACTGATGGCACCAGGATGCACTGTGGGAAGACGACAAACAGGTGGAAGGAGTGTGATGCTCTGAGCAATGTTCTGCTGGGAAAGGTCCAGCCATTCATGTGGATGTCAATTTGACACGTGCCACCTACCTTAACATTGTTGCAGTCCAGGTACACCCCTTCATGGCAATGGAATTCCCTGATGGTAGTGGCCTCTTTCAGCCAGGATAATATGCCTTGTCACACTGCACACATTGTTCGGGAATGGTTTAAGGAACATGATGAAGAGTTCAAGGTTTTGCCCTGGCCTCCAAATTTCCCAGATCTCAGTCCGATTGAGCATCTGTGGGATGTGCTGGACCAACAAGTCTGATCCAAGGCAGATCCACCTCGCAACTTTCAGGACTTGAGGGATCTGCTGCTAATGTCTTGGTGCCAGATACTACAGGACACCTTCAGGGGTCTGGTAGAGTCCATGCCTCAGTGGGTCGGCACTGTTTTGGTGGCATGTGGAGGACCACCAGCATATTAGGCAGGTGGTCATAGTGTTTTATCTGATCGATGTACACTGCTTTGATTTAAAATAAATAAATAAATACATATATTGCTTCATTATTGCTCTAGGCTAGTTTATAGTTTAACTACTTTCAATTATGTGTAGTTTCGCAGGATAGCTTCCATAACACATTCAAAACAAACTTTTTATTGCACAGTCAAACCTCTGCACAAGATTAGAGAAAAAAATGGTTGTACTGTGCAAGCAAAGAAGCTCATAAACTGAAGAACTGTGAAATATTTCATGCATTACATTTAAATCTAGACCAAACCCCAACAATATCACCTTTTAATGCAAAAAGAGATCACTTGATTTCTTCAGATGTAAGAGTGTTTTTATTGGTGAAGGAACATAAAAACCTAAGTAAAATACTACATTATAAAAAGTACTGTAGAATATATATTTTTTAAATTTTTTTCATTACATATTAAGAGTTACACTAAATACAGCAGTCATGTGACTCTTTCTATAACTTGCTATTTGTATTTTGCAGCTGAATGATAGAAGATGGATTTTGATAATTGAAGAAAAATTATTGACATTTGATAAAGGACAGTTTTGCCACTCGATAGAGAAAGAGAAAAGGCTGCACCAAACCAGCCAAAGTAAAAAAAAAAGTACTAAAACACATGATTAAATTCTGATTTTGTTTTGACATCTGAAAATGAAACATTAAAACAATATATTGAACATATATGATATTCATGGTCACATTGCTTATTAGAATGAGATAAAATGCCCTTCTTTTCGTGTGGTTTTCCCCCCCTCTCTCTCTCCCTCTCTCTCCTGGTCCTGACTGCTTCAGAGCTCTTAGAACAGCCAAACAGCAGAACAACTGAATGGAGAGGAAGAGGAAGAACTGTGCAATCGAGAGACTAAAGTACAATTCATAGCAGGTCAAAAATATAAACAGTGTATTGACCCCACCAGATACAAAACCTGCTACCCAGACAATAACACAACACATCACTCTGTATCTGAGGGGTTTGAACTTCAGAAATGTTACAGGACGAACCACTGCCAGATAACGCTCAATACAGATCAGACACTGAAACAGAGGACGACCAGTAATGCCTAGTCCATCAATAAAAATAACAGTATTCCAGAGATCTTGAAATTTATAGGTGAGAAAAATCAGGAGAGTTTTCACACATAAGAGGATCTCACAGACAGAGAGGTTGAGACTGAAGAACTCTGCTGCAAGTCCATTCCCTGTTCCTGTTATAATAAGCCATATCACATAGGAGTTGGTATGAAAACTCAACAGAATGCTGATGATATGTACCACTGAAGACATGTCAAAATCAGTTTTCACCACAGTGCCATTTGATTTATCAGCGGGGTAGATCTCACTGGAGATGTTCATCTCCTCACTGTCTGCAATCAAAATACGGAGGCAGAGTTCATGAATGAGAGAAATAAGTTAGAGTTGGAACTGGAATCTCTGGATTAGAGATATAACAAAGTGTTAGTCCACCAGAACATTCTTGGACAGTACAGATAAACAAAGCTACTCCAAATAACAAAGAGAAAAGTAATGTTTCCAGTAAATATCGCCATCTGGTCTTCACATTTTCAAAATGCTTTTCTAAATAACACTGGGACTGGGTACATATTATTAAGTGACTCTGAAATGCACTATGGACAATATGAATTTAAACATGCAGAAAAAAAAAAAAAAAAAAAAAAAAAAGCCAAAACAAGAAGTATTAATTAGCTTGTTACCTTTCCTGTAGTCTACGAAGATCGTTTGATTCTTGTAATTTCATGGAGACTCTCTGCCTTCCATATTAATGTATTAAGAGGATAACACAACTTGCAGTTTTTATGTGAGTGGGTCATGAAGCGCTGCTACTGTATGCAAATACATTAAGTGACATCATATTTACTTTAAAAGACAGCGAGTGTTTTGTTAGAGAGTGTTACCACGAGACGGTATATCTGTAAAGGAAAAAAGTCTTCAACCATCATCTTTGTAGTTCATCTCTATATCAGGGAATTTAACTGAAATTTTTAATTTGTCTTAGGTCTTAGTCAATAGTTTTATATTGTACCATTGTTTGACTTGATTACATCACTCACAATGCTTCATTAAGTAATATACTGTATATACACTTTAGGGTACAACATATCTGCAGCATCAATGTCAACTTTTTATAAGATGAAAACAACATGTGTCATGAGAATCCCTGAAGATTTAGTGGAGCCGTTCATCTACTCAGTGCCTCCCTAAAATATAAATGAATTTGTGTAATTGTAATCTACAGAGAAGACACAGAGAGAACCATAAGTGTAACATATATACTGCCAATGAAATTGATTGAGATAATCATAGCTTATCAATCAAACCCATAAAAAATTATCATTGTTTATGAGTATGCAGTATTATTTCCCACTAATAGTAAATGATTAGATATGATACAGTAACACAGTTCTCCTAATTCTAAAATTAATTCTAAACACTAATTCTAAAATTAGTGTTAAAATTAATGGCCTAGGTCCATAAAAAAACAAAACAAACAAAAAAACAAAAAAAAACAAATAGACATTAAAGTCCTATTTCTATTGAATTCAAATGGAGAAAAATTGTTATATCTATGTACTAAAACACAGCTTACCCCAAATTCTGAATTTACTATAGAATGCAAACTCTAACCACAACCTCTATATTTTGCTTGACCGCCACAATATTGGTTGATTTGTCTATTATTGGTTAATTGAGCTCAATCCCATTTTACACGATAGTAAATCCATCTGAATTTATTCAAACAATAGCATTTCTGTCTAAATAGCTCAAAATTCGTACACTGATCACATTATCAAAGACGTATAATCCAGTGTGGATTAGCGAATGCACAGTCGCCCTGGACATATATTTCCATACTGTGTTCTTCACATTGACACACTGTTTTTCATCAGGATATATAAGCATGATTACATACACTGTACCAAACACCTCAATGTGACATGCAAATATTTAGAGCCATAAACACAATGCTCAAAAAGATTTCAAATTAAGACTCAATTCCAAACTAGATACTGTAAAGACAAACCGTGATGTTCACTTGACAAAGACTGGCCTGAAAACTGAAAATAGTTTTAAAAGCTTGAGTTTTGAGGATTATACAGGCCTTACAAATCCAACAAACTAAGAGTCAGAAAGTCAGAGAAACAGTGCACTACTAAGTAGACTAAAATAAGAATTATTCTAATTGCTTTCATTGGACATCAAGCTGTCACTGCCGTATCCACCATTTTTTTAAAACGAGCTCATTGTCACGGGTTGTGTTGACTTGATTACAAATCATGTTTCCATTTGTAAAATAAACATTGAATGGATCATGTATGTGTGTGAGAATGACTCTACGATTATAAAATGAAAATTTGGAGTCACATGCCACATATATGACAGACAGCCTATCTGAGGTTTTTGTGATTCACGCAGTGACTAGCTAGACAGGAATCATTCATGGGACTATATGATAACATGTTGCAAACAAACGTTTCAAAGGTGTCGGTCACATGCAATTTTTTTTTTTTTTTTTTTTTGCACCATGCAAATGCACTTTTTGTGACCCATGCTTCAGAATGGCACAAAAAAACATATGTCATAGGTTGAGGCTGCACTGTAGGAACAGTATGTGTGTTAGGAATTCAAATAAACTGTCCACATTCTACGTTATTGTTATGCAGGAATTTTATAATGGAATTAGCTGTATTTGACAATCATAATAAGAAAGAAAATTGACAAATAATTAGATTATTTGTCTGAATAAAAGTCTCCACCATTAAAATCGTAATACAATGTCTCGTTGTATCCGTTCACAATTTCAATTGTAAGGAATTAGCTTTAATAAGGGAATTATGATTAATTAACTTATTGGAGTAAAATTATTCTCATGGCTTATTGAAAATAATATCACACACATTTTTAGGTGAGCTTTGAAGCAAGATCTTTTAAAATCAAGTGATGACATTATTTATCAAAATATACCACAGTCAAGACTACAAACAAGACTTTATTGCTAATCTAACATAAAAACGAATCTAACACATTCAAACATGAAACATGTTGATGAGTAAAAATGACAGAATGTGAAAGAAATGATAAATACAGAGAAAATGAACTGTATGGAGTCTGTAGACAATGCCTTAAGAACGATTTCTTTGAGTTTAATCGATTTGCAATTGGAATACCCAAAGTATTTTAATAATACACCAGCACTTTCAGCAAAAGTCTGGAGATGTACTTGTGTATCGTTGCGTTTCCTTGTGTTGCTTGGTTCTTGGGCTCTTTGTAGAAAGTTTGTTCTGTCAATGTTTTGGGACCTCTGTTAATGATCGTAGATTGTTCTTTGTCTGTTGCGTCGATGGATGATGAGGCTGAGCTTTGAAGCGAGGCCTTCCGCAAGGAGGTCTTGTGACTCCCGTCACGTGTGTAAACCGTAGAGCAGAGAGTGTGGAGAATGAGGAGCTGCAGATGAAGTGGAAGAAGCAAGAGAGCCGAAGAAGAGAGAAGACTCTCCTTGTAGGAAAGTTTTGAGCTGAAATTGGCCGCACCCTAAAGGTGAGCCAATCAGAAGTGACTTTTCAGTCACATGGTCACTTTTTATGTCCTTTTCAAAGTTGATTTACAATCCTTTGTGTAAAGGGTTCTTGACAGTTCTCACTCGAAAATATTTAATCATGAAATTTTGTACCTTAGATACAGCTGAATATCTAAAAAAATAATTAACATAAACATTCCTGAAATGCAGAAAGAATTTCAATGATAGTAAACATGAGGTGCATTATCCTGAATAGTTACCATTCTTAGTAAAAATGACAAGAATAACACAAGATTAAAGATTATCATCATCGATTTGTCAGTAATAAGTGATTACAAATCACTACACATATTTTAAAAAGTACATCAGACTATAATCATTAATTTGTCAGTTATAAAAGTGATCACAGGTCATTGGTATCCATTGGTATAAGTCATTTTCAGAATTATCTAGCAAGGCTAGGTATTGTGTACACCTTGAGTCCAAATGCATTCTGTACATTTTATAGGGTTAACTCAGCAAAGTACTGTGACTTTGTGCAAAATTTTCCTGGATTAAGATGAGATATCCTAGTATTAGAATCATTATTATAAACAGTACATCACTACAACATATCTAGGGACATTCACTAATTAATTAATTAATTAATTAGTTAATTTCAAAGCTGAAAAAAAATAACACAATCCCTATTCCTAATTTCTTAAATAACAACAATTATCTTAAAATTAAAAATACATGCAACAAATTGATTTAAAATTAATTAACAGATTTAGCAAAATAATGCAAGACGTAATACAAAAGCAGAAGATGCGAGGATGTAATTTATCTTTAAGTAGCTTTTATGTCTCCAGGGATAAATAGCAATAGGATTTACAATAGCAATTTGGTCTACCATTTACCTGACCCTTTTGGTTAAAACCATCAGAAATTGGCAAGTTGGGCATGTAAGATCATTTTTCCAATCCATTCAGGAAATACTCAGGCTTCTGAGGGGATGTGAAAATGTGTTGTACTGAACCAGGGGTCAATTTCAGTTAAGCTGGGTAAATCAAGAAGGTCTGATAGCCCGTTTGTTATGATCTACTGTGACTTCAGAGAATGCATGGTGATGGTTGATGGTGACGGTGCTGTAGCCCGCTCTGAACCTGGGAAGTCTATCCTGTCAATTTTAGGGAAACATTTCCTAGCAGACTTGAGAATACCATCGCGGTCAGTCTAGCAAAGCATCTTGATGATGACCATTCGAGACCTTCCTTTGTTGTTGGGTGGGCTCTCATTATCTCTACTCTTTCATCTGCCAACGAAGGGAATCACTCACAATGTCGTTGGGATGTAGGATGAGAGATTAGTTCATGTAAGTTCAGGATGCAGATGCTGTCTCTTAAGCCCAAAGTATACTTTGGATTTGACAGTTGAAAGCGAGCCTGTCAAAGTATACTTCATTTTACTGTGCGCATACACAGGCGGTTGCTGCATGTGCACTACAACTGCCAGTATCAAATGAGATACTGGACTACTTCTTCTCAGGAGTTTAGGTGCATAAAGATGTCTTTATATTCTTTGGACTCGAGTTATACAAATGTAGGTTACTCCTGACCTCTTGGCATGCACATCCACTGTCTTCATGACCGCAACAGCTCAAATCAGATCGGTCAGTCAGATGTGAACACTGAGTGTCCATGTACAGGATACTTGATGCAAATCTTGCCATCAGCATACTGTGCGAGCACTGGCAACGAATGGAAACAACCTCCATGGTTGTGAGCACGGGCAGTGACAGGGGAACGACCTCCATGGTCATGAGCATGGGCAATGACAGGGGAATGATCTCTGTGGTCATAAGCACAGGCAGTGCCTGGGGAGTAGGAGCCCTTCTTCTCTTCCACTTCCGGATGGCCGTGAGCAGAGCTGTGAGAGACTCGGAAGGCGGAGCTATGAGATGCTCGATGAAGGAAGGCAGAGCCATGGGAGGCTTGAAGGGCGGAGCCATGTTGCCCCCCCCCACCGAAAATTCCACTAGGGTAGAAGCGGGCGTGAATGCTGACTCTGGGATGGACGAGGCTAGCAACGCTGGCTCTGGGACAGACGAGGCTTGCAACACTGGCTCTGGGACAAACAAGGCTTGCAATGCTGGCTCTGGTACGGACGAGGCTTGAAGAACAGGCTTGTTGGCCGTGGCAGGTGTGGGTGTTGGCTTGTTGGCCGCGGCAGGTGTGGGCATTGCTAACCCATGAGAAATGGCCTTCATGGCCTTCATGGCCGAACGCACCGACATCAGTGGGGGAATCATCCACCTTGGAAGACAGTGCTGAAAACAATGAGGTAAGCTCCGTGACCATCATAGCAGGCGGCGGTGGAGAAACGGCCTTTACGACTGAGAGAACTGGCAGGGTAGGAGCACTGGGTTCATCATTACATGAAGGGAAAAAAACTTTCCAGAGTGATGTTGATATATTCCCTCCATGTGAGTTCTTCCATCTCTGGTAAATCTACATTGCGGTGGTAATTCAAACTGATCAAAAAAATAGATTTGAATCACCATAGTTCGATCGGCTCGCAATACCCCAAAAGTGGGCACAGTAATCCTCAAGAGGAAGGTTGGCCCAAAAAACTTTTGCTAGATCGATTTTGGGTCAGTCTTTCTGTAACGGGGTAGGCTAGGATTAAAGATCTAAATGCAGCTTTTAATCAAACAATAAGGTAAACAAGGTAACTCAGAATATAAAGAAACATACACTGGGAAGAAGGCACAGAACATAACGGAACACATGCAAAGACTGACAAAGAAACCCGGGGAAACAAGGGCTGAAAAACACAAGAGAAAACAAGGGACAAGGAACACTTGGGGAAACAGTCAGGGTAAACCAATCATAAAACAAAACTACAAAGGACTACAAAACTAACACAGGAAACAGGAGCGGGGGCCTAAGCAACAAGAATTTCAACACGAAAATCTAGGCACAAACAGGGAATACGTGACAATAGCTCAGTACTGCACTTCAGTAAACACCTATTGCTTCTCCATAGCCGATGCAATCATGGTGGCGAGCAATTCCTCTATTTTTTTCCATTACGTTATCACAATTTTGACTGCCAGAGGTTTTTCCTTGAGGCAAAGCCATAATGTGATCAACTACAAAGTTAGTCAATCGTTAAATGTGAGTGAGGCCGGTGGAGCTACATAGTTAAAGGAATAGTTCACCCAAAAATGAAGATTTAGTTAAGGTCACACTTCAAGTGGAGGAGGCAGGAAGTGTGTCATTGTTTACAAGAGAAACATGCACAAAGCACAGACCAAGTACCTTTCACAAACCAAAACAGTCCAAAACAATTTCAAAACAATATAAAATAAAAAATAATTTCCAATTAATAATAATAAAAAACAATGTAAACAATGACACGCTTCCTGACTCCTCCTCCACGTGACGCGTGACCTTACCAACGAGCTTACATCATCCCTCTCATGAGCGCACGTCACAGAGATGTAGGAGTCATGTGGATTATTTTGATGAACCCAAAATATGCATTTTGGACCATCAAAAAATTTAGTACATTCACTTGCATTTAGAGGAGGAGGCCTGAAATGAAATCCTAAAAGTCTTAAATTCTGTTTTGATGAAGAAAGAAACTCAGATACATCTTGAATGGCCTGAGGGTGAGTAAATTTTCAGCAAATTTTCATTTTTGGGTGAAATATTTCTTTAAGCTGCCATTTAGCCTCCTCCATTGAAAAAAATGTACTATTGGAAATATTGCCTATAACATATCAAGATATGGAATGACATAATTTTATAAACGTATCATAGAAATGAAAAGAATAAAAAGACAATTTTGCTATTTTGTTTGTTGCAAATTTTGCTACTGTGATGGACAATGATTATACTGTATGTAGTACAGTATAAATTAGTTTATTAAATAAATTAGATCAAAGGGGTTCAGCTGACAAAAAAAAGTTTGGGAAGCCCTGCTTTAAGTCAAGTAGTTTAAAAGATTCTGAAGCAGGGGCGGACTAGGACTAAAAGAGGCCCTGGATTTTCTGGCCCAGAGCTACCCACCAAACCCGGCCTGCAACACACCACACCATAACATAACCTCTGTAGCTTCGGCCGTGAGAGCTCTCTCCGCGAGGGCAGTGTTATTTCCCTCAAAACGAGCATAAAAAGTATTTAGCTCATCCTGGAGAGAGGCAGCGGTGTTTATGGCGGAGTTTTTATTCCCTTTAAAGTCCGTGATGATGTTAATTCCCTGCCACATGCTTCTAGAGTTGGTGGTGTTAAACTGTCCTTCAATCTTGTTCCTGTACTGGCGTTTCGCTGTTCTGATAGTTTTTCGGAGGGCATAACTGGCTTGTTTATGCTCCTCCGCGTTCCCAGAATTAAAAGCGGAGGTCCGCACATTAAGTGCCGCGTGAACATCGCATGGTTTCTGGTTCGGATAGATCCGTGTTGTTCTGGTCGGAACGACGTCCTCCATGCACTTTGTGTTTTGATGAAACACATTACGCTATCAGCGTAAACCTAGATGTCGTCATCAGAGGCGGACCGGAACATCTCCCAGTCCATGTGAACAAAACAGTCTTGTAGCATAGAGTCTGATTGGTCCGACCAGCACTGGATTGTTCTGAGGGTGGGTGCTTCCTGTTTCAATTTCTGCCTGTAAGCGGGCAAAAGCAGAATGGAAGAGTGGTCTACCTCTGTCCTGTAGTACAATAATGGAATGATTTATGTGATCAGAGAGAGATATAGCTGTAGTCACCTCAGCTGAAATATCTGCCTTCCCAGTTGATTTGAGTACAAACTAGATTTGCATTTCTAGAAGGAAATATCAGTGATGTGCCAGATAAAGGACAGTTTCACTTAATAAGGCATGGAAAAGAAAGCACACAATCCTTTAAAATGTATGAATAAACAAATAATTGAAATACATTTTTCACTACTGTAAACAGTGGCCCCATTGCAAAGCTTTTAATCGTCCGTCGGGCACGTGGTCATTTCAGACGTTCCTTTTTGGGTCGGATGTCGCTGGCCCCCCTCTTACTCTGGGCCCCAATGCAACTGCACACCCTGTGCTGCCTGTAGTTACGCCACTGACTATAAAACAATAACATTGAAGCATGATATTAGATAAAACAAATATAATTAATCAGTCTGTGGTCTACAATGGATCATGTGATTGTGATGTGATGAAATTATGGTAATAATAATAATAATAATTGTTTATAGAGAGTTAATCACTTTAAGCAGATTGTTAATCACCTTAAGCTTGGACTATCTGCCTTCAGGGTGGATGTGTTATGTAAGGATGATGCAACTTGCACACCTTTATTAGGTATGACAAGCCCTGACACAGTATGAAAATATTTTGTGACACCATAATTAATAAAATAAATAAATAAAAAGACAGATAATGTTAGATCAAATGTTAGATCTATTTCTCCATCCATCCTACCTGCATTCACACACATAATTAACACATCTCTTCTTACAGGCACTTTTCCCACTACATTTAAGCAGTCTCGAGTAACCCCGCTGCTGAAGAAACCCGCACTTAATCCCACACAAATAGAACACTACAGACCAGTCTCTCTCATCCCATTCATGGCAAAAACACTTGAAAGGGCAGTTTTCAATCAAATCTCTGACTATCTCTCACAGAACAAGCTGCTGGAGGACAATCAGTCTGGTTTCAAAAGTGGATACTCCACCGAGACTGCCCTGCTGTCTGTCACTGAATTGCTGAGACGGGCGAAAGCTGAATCCAGGTCATCCGTCCTGATTCTGATGAACCTTTCTGCAGCCTCTGACACAGTAAACCATCAGATCTTACTCTCTACCCTCTACTCGCTGGGCATCACAGGAACTGTGCTTGACTGGTTTAATTCCTATCTCTCAGGTAGGTCCTTCAAGGTAGCCTGGAGAGGTGAGGTATCCAAGCCACAGCAGCTACTTACTGGGGTACCTCAGGGATTAGTGCTTGGGCCACTTCTCTTCTCTATATACACAACATCACTGGGACCCATCATTCAGGCACATGGTTTCTCTTACCACTGCTACGCTGATGACACGCAACTCTACTTGTCTTTCCAGCCCAACGACACCACAGTGACTGCTCGAATTTCTGCCTGCCTGGCAGACATCTCGACCTGAAGGAAGGATGCAACTCAACCCAGCCAAGACTGAACTCCTTGTCTTTCCAGCCAATCCTGCTGTTGAACACAACATCACCATTCAGCTGGGTGCAACTACAGTAACGCCTTCCAAATCAGTCAGAAATCTAGGGGTAACCATCGACAACACCCTAAATTTACAGACCCTTCCTCTCTGAACATGCCACACAACTGCTTGTCCAGTCACTTGTCATAACTAGACTGGACTACTGTAACGCTCTCATTGCAGGCCTCCCTGCATGTGCAGTTAGACCCCTGCAAATGATCCGGAATGCAGCAGCATGTCTGGTCTTTAATGAACCAAAGAGAGCACATGTTACACCACTCCTTGTCTCTCTCCACTGGCTGCTGGTTGATACATGTATCAAATTCAAGGCTCTGATGCTGGCATACAGAACAGTCACTGGGTCTGCTCCAGCATACCTCAAATCAAAAAATCAAATCACTTTATTGTCACACAGCCATATACACAAGTGCAATGGTGTGTGAAATTCTTGGGTGCAGTTCCAATCAACATAGCAGTCGTGACAGTGATGAGACATATACCAATTTACAATAACATCAAATTAACACAACACAATTTAAACATCTGTTATACACATAATTACACTCAACAATATACAAATAATAACATGCACTGTACAGTATACAATACGCTGTTTTTGTTTTTGTTTTGGTTTTTACTATATAAATGCCCATTATTCAATAAAAATTAAAAATTAAAATATATATAAAAAGCGAATCATCTAAAGGAGACAGTGGTATGAAAAGTGCTGTATTACAAAGTTTCACTAGCATCAGAGTAGTATTCAAAACAGAATAAAGTGCTGTTTTTTTAAAATCATTTATGCAGAGCTACACACCCACTAGAAGCCTGCGGTCGGCTAAGGAACGTCGCCTTGTTGTACCAACACAAAGAGGCACCAAAACACTTTCCCGGACTTTCAGCTTCATCATACCACATTGGTGGAACGACCTTTCCAACTCCATCCGTGAAGCTGACTCACTCTCTGTCTTCAAAAAATGACTAAAAACACATCTTTTCCATGAGCACTTAACCGGTCATTAAAAAAAAAAAAAAAACAGCACTTTATTCTGTTTTGAATACTACTCTGATGCTAGTGAAACTTTGTAATACAGCACTTTTCATACCACTGTCTCCTTTAGATGATTCGCTTATGTTTTCCTCTTTTGTAAGTCGCTTTGGATAAAAGCGTCTGCCAAATGAATAAATGTAAATGTAATGTAAATGTAAATTTTTCCAACAATTGTTTACAGACAGATGGTTTCACATTTAAATGACTATATCATAAATCCAGTAGGTCAGAAATTTACAAATACTAAGGTAACTGTGCCTTTAAGCAGAAAATGATGTCATGACTTTAGACAATTAGCCAATTAGCTTCTGATAGGAGGTGCACTGAATTGGAGGTGTACCTGTGGATGTATTTTAAGGCTTACCTTCAAAATCAGTGCCTCTTTGCTTGACATCATGGGAAAATCAAAAGAAATCAGCCAAAACTTAAGAAAAACAATTGTGGACCTCCACACATCTGGTTCATCCTTGGGAGTAATTTCCAAATGCCTGAAGGTACCACGTTCATCTGTACAAACAATAGTACGTAAGTATAAACACCATGGGACCACACAGCCAACATACCGCTCAGGAAGGAGACCCATTCTGTCTCCTAGAGATGAAAAATTTAGTTTGGTACGAAAAGTGCAAATCAATCCCAGAAAAAGAGCAAAGGACCCTGTGAAGATGCTGGAGAAAACAGGTAGACAAATATCTATATCCACAGTAAAACGAGTCCTATATCTAAATAATTTGAAAGGCTGCTCAGCAAGGAAGAAGCCACTGCTCCAAAACCACCATAAAAAAGCCAGACTACAGTTTGCAAGTGCACATGGGAACAAAGATCTTACTTTTTGGAGAAATGTCCCATATCATTTCATAATGACAATCGTTATGTTTGGAGGAAAAAGGGTGAGTCTTGGAAGCCGAAGAACACCATCCCAACTGTGAAGCATGGGGGTGGCAGCATCATATTGTGGGGGTGCTTTGCTGCAGGAGGGACTGGTGCACTTCACAAAATAGATGGTATCATGAGGAAGGAAAATTATGTGGCTATATTGAAGTAACATTTCAGGACATCAGCTTGAATTTAAATCTCGGTTGCAAATCAAATCAAATCACTTTTACTGTCACACAACCATATACACAAGTGCAACAGTGGGTGAAAGTCTCGGTGCAGTTCCGAGCAACATACTGTAGCAGTCATGACAGTGATGAGACATGTACCAATTTACAATAAACATTAGATTTACACAACACAATTTATATATCTAATATACACAAAATTACACACAATATACAAATAATAATTTACAATGTACAGTATACAATACACACAATATAGGATACACATACACACAATATAGAATACACATTATACATTCAAAATAGTATTATAGTATATATAAAATATACAGTAGGTTGTATTGTTCTGTATTGACATTCAGGCTGATGGTAGCAGCGAAAGCAGCCCATAGCTCGGGTGGCTGGAGTCTCCGATGAGCTTTTTTCATACACCGCCAGGTATATATGTCCTGGAGGGAGGGAAACTCACCTCTAGGCTTTACGGTTGTGGGTGGTGCTATTGCCGTACCAGGCAGTGATGCAGCCAGTCAGGATGCTCTCTACAGTGCGGGTGTAGAACCTTGTGAGGATGTGGCAGTTCATTCCAAACTTCCTCAGCTGTCTTTCCGTGGGTCTTCCAAATGGACAATGACCCCAAGCATACCTCCAAAGTTGTGGAAAAATGGCTTAAGGACAACAAAGTCAAGGTATTGGAGTTGCGATCCCAAAGCCCTGACCTCAATCTGATAGAAAATTTGTGGGCAGAACTGAAAAAGCGTGTGCGAGCAAGGAGGTCTTCAAACCGGACTCAGTTACACCAATTCTGTCTAGCAACTTATTGTTAGAAGCTTATGGAAGGCTACCCAAAAAATTTTATGTATTTGGCTAAGATGTATGTAAACTTCTGACTTCAACTGTGTGTATATATATATATATATATATATATATATATATATATATATATATATATATATATATATATATATATATATATATACACATACACACACACACACACACGTTACGCACCTGCATCTCGGCGAAATCTGAGTTTAAAATTTCCGCAAGTTGGAATTACGACTTCAAGTGGGGTTCCATTGCACTTTTCCCAGTAGGAAGTTGGAAAATCAGACTTTCCGAGTTGAATGGAATGCAGCATTAGCTGCATAGAGAGCTATAGGATGCGCCCTTGCTCACTATTTAGTGAATGACTTAACCTCAAGTGTGCTGTCTGTCTGCACTTGTCTCAGAACAGTTCAAAATGCACCTTATTTTCATCCTATCTCCATAAAAAGCCTCTGAAAATAACATTTTTCAGATTTTGGATGAACCCATTTATTCTCAAAGTGAAAATGCACAGTAAATATATAGGAATACATTTACTAATGTTAATGAATAGAATCGTATTGCACAGAGACAACAAAATTAAACATAACAAAATGTATATTAAAATGAAACTAAATGACCCACAGATATGTTAGAGCAGTGGTTCCCAACCGTGTTCATGGAGGCCCCCCAACACTGCACATTTTGTATATCTCCCTTATCTGACACACCCAAATCAGGTCGTGGAGCCTCTAACAAGCTAATGAGTTGAATCAGGTGTGTCTGATTAGGGAGATATCCAAAATGTGTAGTGTTGGGGGGCCTCCAGGAACAGGGTTGGGAACCACTGTGTTAGAATTCAAAGTTATTCAAAATAACTAACATGTTTTTTTCTACTTTTGTGGAAATGCGGTGCCAGTGTCCACATATGCAGACATCATGTTTATCAGCATGCTGACGTGTAAAAAATGAACAGATTTTTTAAAGCGACATATCAAACGAAACTAGAGCAGCTACTATTTACAACCAAACATATTTCAATGAAAAAATTTAAAGATATTTCTACGTCTGCAGGAGCGCTTCAAGGAAATTGATGGCATGCTGTTGTGTCACGTGACAGTACGGCAGAAGTTAACCCTTTAAATGACAGTCTAGAGTCTTGTGAACAGTATTCAGTAAATTTTTTTTATTCATTTAAATTATACGTCGCGTATAACGAAGCCAAAATACAACATCCACGCATGTGGACAAGGGATCACACAAAGTTTAACTACTTTCAGTTATGAGTAGTTTCGCAGGATAGCTTCCCCAACACATGCAGAACTAACAGTTTTTATTGCACAGTCAAACCTCTGCACAAAAAACGTTAAGGTTAGAGACAAAACATTTGTACTGTGTAAGCGAGCAAGCTCATAAACTGAAGGACTATGAAATATTTAATGCACTTTAAATTTAAATCTAGACCAAACCCCAAAATAATCTCTTTTAAAGCAAAAATGTATCACTTGATTTCCTCAGATGTATAAGTGTTTTTTATTGGCGAAGGAACATAAAAACCTAAGTAAAATACTACATTATAAAAAAGTACATCAGAATAGTTCTTGTATAAAAAATAAAAATAAAAAATAAAAAAATCTTTCATTACATATTAAGAGGTAAACTAAATACAGCAGTCAGGTGACTCTTTCCATAACTTTCTATTTGTATTTTGCAGCTGAATTGTAGAAGATGGATTTTAAAGATTAAGATAATTGAAGAAGAATTACTGACATTTGATAAAGGACAGTTTTCCCACTCGGTAGAGAAAGAGAAAAGGCTGCACCAAACCAGCCAATGTAAAGAAAACACTACCAGTAAACATGAGTATTCTACCATATTTGGTGAACCTGTTGAAAAGTAGTAATGAAATAATATAGGGAGCATATATAACAACCATGGTCACAGTACTTATTAGAATTACATTAAATGCTTTTCTTTTCATGTGGTTTTCCTCCTCCCTATCTCTCCCTCTCTCTCCTGGTCCTGACTGCTTTAGAGCTCTGAGAACAGCCAAACAGGAGAAAAACTGAATGAAGAGGAAGAGGAAGAACTGTACAATCCAGAAAATTATGCACACTACAAAGGAGAAGAACAGAAAAGTCATAGTATTGAATACAGCAGAGCCAAAACACACCACCCAGACAATAATACAACACATCACTTTGTATCTGAGGAGTTTGTACTTAAGAAAGGTTACAGGATAAACCACTGCCAGATAACGCTCAATACAGATCAGACATTGAAACAGAGGACGACCAGTGATGCCTAGTCCATCTAGAAAAATCACAGCTTTCCAGAGAATTCTAAATTTAAAGGTTAGAAAAATCAAGAGAGATTTCACACATAAGAGGATCTCACAGACTGAGAGGTTGAGACAGAAGAACTCTGCTGCAAGTCCATTCCCTGTTCCTGTTACAATAAGCCATAATACATAGGCGTTGGTAGGAAAACTCAACAGAATGCTGATGATATGTACCACTGAAGACATGTCAAAATCAGTTGCCACATCAGTACCATTGAAAATGAAGTATTCGGATGAATTTGATTTATCAGTGGGGTAGATCTCACTGGAGATGTTCATCTCCTCACTGTCTGCAATCAAAATATGGAAATGGAATTGATGAATGATAGAAATGAGGAAGCGATGGAACTGGAATCTCTGGATTAAAGATAAAACAAAGTGTTAGTCCACCAGAACATTCTGGGACTGTACAGAGGAAACCTAAACAAAGCTACTTTTAATAAGTAAATATCGGCATCTAGTCTTCACATTTTCAAAATGCTTTTCTAAACAACACTGGGTACATAATATTAAGTGACTCTGAAATGCAATCCGAACAATATGAATTTAAACATGCATGAAAAGAAACTAATAATTATGTGGCCAAAACAAGCAGCATTAATTCATTACCTTCCCTGTAGTCTTCAAAGATTGTATGATTCTTGTAATTTCATGGAGTTATATCAAAAGATTTTTGAAAGATACACTCCGCCTTCATTAATGTGTTAAAAGGATGATGCAACTTGCACTTTTTATCTGCTACTGTATGCAAATACATTAAGTGACATCATATTTGCTTTTAAAGACAGAGTGTTCTCGTAGAATGAGACAGTAGATCTGTAAAGGGGGAAAAAAATGTCTTCAACCATCATCATTGTAGTTCATCTCTATATAAGGGCATTTAATTGAATTTTAAATTAGTATTTTATACTTACAGTACTTAGTCAATAGTTTTATATTGTACCATTGTTTGACTTGATTACATCACGAAAAATACTTCCTGAAACAAGGCCACTGTAACAGTGGGCCAAACATTGGAACAGTGGGTCATTGTTGTGATATACTAAATCAGATTACACTTCTGTTTCCAGTACATTTTAGTATCTCAAATATGCAAACTTTGAAAATGACACTGGATTAATGTAGACCCAAATAATGACTTTAAAAATGCAGTGTGAACTCTTTAAGTAAGCTTGCATGAAAAAAGCACAACCATTTGCAGTAATATAAATCTACAGCATCAATGCCAACTTTTAACTACTGTCAGGGTCAGCTGAGGTGAAAGCAACAGGTGTCATGAGAATCCTTCCACAGCCCAAAATAATAACCACTGCTTTCTAAAATAAAAAAAATAACTCATTCAAAATACTGAAAACAGATACCTCAAATCGATTTACATCAAAAACAACATAAACGAAAGAGAAATCAAACCAAAAAACAAAACAAAACAAAGGTGGATCATTTCACATGCATTTAAACAATCCTTTAAGCCAAGGATGTAACCACATATTCAGGATTGGTGGGGGGGGGGACCAAATGTAATAATTTAAATATAGCTGCAAGCAGCAATGATCGGGGCCAACCCCTAAAGCCAATCCCCAAGCACAATGCAAGGAGCTCCAACACAACAGAGTCACAACATTTAAACCGGCTGAAACATTAATCCCCCAGACGATTTAAACCCAACACTGATATAAAAAAAGATTTGGGGGCACATTTTTAGTGCACACAATAGGTCTACACTGCTAGCTTCAAGTGTCTAATGTCCATCTGGCGGCTAGATCTACTCGAGAGTTGACATAACTGAAATATCGTATTAGTTCAGTTAGGAAACTCTGTGTGGTGCAGGTCGATATGTTCGGTTCCTGACACACCTCTTCCTTAACCAATCAAGAGTTGTTATCCAGCAGCCATATCACCCTGCAGCTTTTGCCTCATTTCCCACTATAGCTAAGCAGGGTTGAGGGAATCTAGCTTGTGTGGGTGAGCCAGGAACAGGAAGTAAGACTAACACAGAATCTCCTGGCTGAAAACTGCATTCAACACTTTTCCTGTCATAACGGGCTTTCATTTTCGATGGACTTTTAGCAAGACGTACCTTAGCAAAATTCCAAGCTTTGTGAGAATGTTCATGAACTGTGCTAACATAATCCAAAACAGATTTATGTGGGGGGTCTTGAGCAAAGAACTGCTCACCAGTTTTAGTGGTCCGCGAACTATATGACCAAATACGAGTTCTGCAGGACTGAATCCCAAAAACTGCTCTACTGTCTCCCTGACAGCAAACATAAAAAGGGTAGGCCCTCTACCCAATCCCTACCAGTCTCTACACAATAAGTGTGCATCATTGATTTAAGGATCTGATGGAATCATTCCAGGGCACCTTGTGACTCTGGATGGTAAGCAGTTGATAACTGATGCTCTGCTCCTAGCTCTTTTGCCATCTTCTCAAATTCATGAGAGGTCAAAATTGACCCATGATCAATCTGAATGACCTTGGGTGAACCAAAAACTGAACAGAACATAAGGAGCTCCCTCACTACAGCATTGGTTTTGATTGAACGCATCAGAATAGCTTCAGGGTAACGGGTAGTAGTGCACATGATTATTACGATACACTAGTGACCAGAGTTTGCTTTGGGTATCGGGCCCACACAATCAATAAGCCACTCAAATGGCTCTCCCACAACCGGAATTGGCTGAAGGGGGACTTGCAGAATCATCTGATTGGGTTTAGACACAACAGATTTTAAACCTGGCCAAAGAAATGTCATTGTTAAGTTTTCATTACACCCAGATGTCCATGGACTAGCTTCAAATTCTGCATTTGGTAAGTCGTTAGACATAAAGTATATTTTCATTTAATCATTCAATTAGTCTATTTTGATGATTGCATTAACATGTATGCAATATGCAATGGTCTAAAAATGACAATGTGTAATCAATGTACTATGAATAACTGCATTATGAATGTTATTCAATATGTTAGATATTTAATCATTCATTTATTGATTTATTGTAATTTACTCAGTTTAATAATCAAAGTGCAAATCAATGGAAAAATGCAGCTTAGCTTCTCTTGGTAGAATTACAGTCTCTCTCTGTATCCCTTTCTGTGAATGTTTTTTTAATAGAATAGGGTCAGACAATGCATGATTTGTCTGTGTCAAGGAATAATGAGTTAATGCTTTTAATAGAACAGAGTCTGACAATGCATGATTTGATGCAGACTATTTGAGGAATTGGATGTACCGGGTTGAACCATGAAGCATGCATCAAGAGAAATAGGGAGTACTGGGGTGAACCGAGGAGCATGCGTCAAGAGAAATTGGGAGTACTGGGGTGAATAGAGAAGCATGTGTCAAGAGGAATTCTCAAGGAAAAAAAACACCACCTGTGGCGTCACACACACACACTTCTTCTCACAGGGATGTGTTGTGTGTGACCAATAAACTGAAATAAGGGAAATAATTTAATATACTTATCACATTAATGCAGCAAATAATGATTGTTAGTTAATATAAAATATGTAACCATATGAAGTATTTACAGTGTACTTTATGCATATAAAATAAAATAGTTATGCTTTTGTCACCACTGAAGTAAGTTAAGCCAGGATGTCCTGTTAGAAGGAGTGATGCCGTTAATAATTAAGGCATAAGATTTTATTGGTTGATAATATTGGATGATATTATTGGATGATATTATGAGGTAATTTATGGATGTTTCTCAAAGAGAACAGAAACTGTATAAAAAGGGCATGTTCTAAAATATTATTTCAGATGCTCAATGGACCGTCTCGGCTTTGTTACTTTGTAATAAAAGTCTATTTTTGGAATCAGAAACTTTGCGCCTCATAGAGGTTTTTGACTCGACTACTCTTCGAATGCCATTCTGAAGAATCTGCTATGACAGACAGTCTGCATAATCAGAGTGTGGTTTCCACCAATGCATAAGAAATAACCTACCATTGTTTTTGTGACCTGCGAATTGTCTACTGCAGCACCTATAAATTTAGCTAACGTGGGGTCTGAATGTTGTGCAGCTGCTAACTGCCCTCTGTTAACCCTCAAGGAAGGTTTACCTGTACTAACTAATTCAGCAATTTCCAGCTGTTGTGGGCTAATGTACAACTTACTTTTAACTACTTCAGGCGAAGAGATTAGAAATGAATCGGAAATGTCGATTACATTGTCAAACCTTTGTGCCTGAGCACAAGTTACAGCACATGCAGGAAAGACATCGAGACATCAACTCTGTTACACCCTTCAGGCTTGTACATTGGCAATGAGATTACGTTGCATTAAATGTGCCCACATACCTTTCAGCCATTTTAATTTAGCAGAAACACGTTCAAAAGTGATGAAGTATGAATCGACCTCTCCTTCATGAAAGGAAGTACTAATTTAATATACTTACATCAAAGTCTGATTGCGCAGCATCAGGAACGCAGCTTAACATCACGATCTGCTTCTATCTCCAGTGCCTTCGGCCGTAGCAACTGAGTCTCATGTTCCTGTTTCTTTACCGCAAGATCAAGTTCTTTCAGCCGAACTACGATCATAGCAGTTAGCTGGAGCAGGGACACTGTCTACTGAATCTGAATCCATGGAAGCAGCATACCCGCCAATCTCAGTTCTATCCGTATTCTCTTCAGATTTCCAAGGCAAGATACCACCCTCTACTAATTTACGGTATAACTTGTTTTAGATTACCTGTTTCTTTTACTCTTTGGTAAACGCTATATTAAAAAAGTCTGCAATTAAGATCAGATCTTAGTTAAATTCTTCCAAAGTGGGAAACAGAGTGAACATAATCAGGTCACAATCTACATTCATAAATATCGGACTCTGACTATCGTCCCCCACTCAAAGTTCAAAAGCAGGCAAACAAACTGAGATACAAGACTTACCGTATGTTTTACGATAACAAGAAATGTTAACAAGTGCTATAATTATCAATCCACAAAAGGAATGATGAGCTACCACTGATTAGCAAAAAATAAATTATGGGACAAGCCCCCAGTTGTTACATTCCTCCCCCAGTCTAGGGTTGAGGGAGAAGTAGCAAGGTAAAAAAATCTAACTACTCACAGACAACCAGGTATAAATAACAAAAAGTGTATTTATTTAAAGATAAAGAGATGAAAACATAAGACTTCGGGATGGCTTCCAATAAACTTTTAACTTTAATATTCTCAATCTGATCAGGGTAATAACAAACATAATGGGGTAAAATAACAGTATTAATGAAAAGAATGAAGGCATAACAATATACATCCAGCAACAACTACCATGTAACAGTTTTGATCAAAGATTGTCACTGTAGGAGCCAAATTAAGAGTATAGCCCTTTAATGGCCCTAAACGGATATTAGGGACACTGTTGGATGGCGTCACTCGCCTTGCCTGTATTAGACACAGATGCACGCTACTTGAGGATGCCAAGCCGATACAGTTTTTCAACAGGGAAAGTTTAGATACAGTGTGCTTTTTATTTTTATTTATTTCATGTGGAATACCATGGTACATACTTTGTTCCTTATTTTATCTACGTTCATCATTTAACACCTTTCTCTGACAAACTCTCAAGTTAAGGATACAAACAGCACACAATCTCATATCATCACATTCATCAACAACTTCAGTCAACACAAAGAATCAACAGAATCTACGACACTGTAAGTATGCTACCCCCTTGTTATAACTTGCATGCTTGGCTGATAGAATGGCAAAGAGAAGAATATAGAACGCCATAACATTAGTTCAGTCATGACAACTCTCGAAATAGGTATAAACAGCATTTTATTAATGGGAATGGAATGTAGGTAGGTTTGGTCTTAGCGGAATAGATCTGCTATGCTGGTGCTGCTGCAGCTACTGTTGCTGCTGCTGAGCAAGCGCGAGACTTGCTCAGCTGAAGTGTTCAGAATTATGAGTTTTGATGCATACTGCTGCTGCAAGATAAGATAGGGAAAACCCCCCAACAGATCTATATAGGTGGTGCTGGGGAAGGAAGAGGGCAAAAGAGTTCTCATGGCGCGCAGTACGGTACTAGCCGGGTTGAGCTGCGCGTATATATATATATGGGATTGAGAAGATAGGAAGGGGAGTTTGACTGGCTACTCAACTAGCTAAAAGGGAACCAATCAGCTGCGCGGAAGAGTTTCATGGCTGAACTGTGTACAGGTGCATCTCAATAAATTAGAATGTTGTGGAAAAGTTCATTTATTTCAGTAATTCAACTCAAATTGTGAAACTCGTGTATTAAATAAATTCAATGCACACAGTCTGAAGTAGTTTAAGTCTTTGGTTCTTTTAATTGTGATGATTTTGGCTCACATTTAACAAAAACCCACCAATGCACTATCTCAAAAAATTAGAATATGGTGACATGCTAATCAGCCCAAAACACCTGCAAAGGTTTCCTGAGCCTTCAAAATGGTCTCTCAGTTTGGTTCACTAGGCTACACAATCATGGGGAAGACTGCTGATCTGACAGTTGTCCAGAAGACAATCATTGACACCCTTCACAAGGAGGGTAAGCCACAAACATTCATTGCCAAAGAAGCTGGCTGTTCACAGAGTGCTGTATCCAAGCATGTTAACAGAAAGTTGAGTGGAAGGAAAAAGTGTGGAAGAAAAAGATGCACAACCAATAGAGAGAACCGCAGCCTTACGATTGTCAGGCAAAATCGATTCAAGAATTTGGGTGAACTTCACAAGGAATGGACTGAGGCTGGGGTCAAGGCATCAAGAGCCACCACACACAGACATGTCAAGGAATTTGGCTACAGTTGTCGTATTCCTCTTGTTAAGCCACTCCTGAACCACAGACAACATCAGAGGCGTCTTACCTGGGCTAAGGAGAAGAAGAACGGGACTGTTGCCCAGTGGTCCAAAGTCCTCTTTTCAGATGAGAGCAAGTTTTGCATTTCATTTGGAAACCAAGGTCCTAGAGTCTGGAGGAGGGGTGGAGAAGCTCATAGCCCAAGTTGCTTGAAGTCCAGTGTTAAGTTTCCACAGTCTGTGATGATTTGGGGTGCAATGTCATCTGCTGGTGTTGGTCCATTGTGTTTTTTGAAAACCAAAGTCACTGCACCCATTTACCAAGAAATTTTGGAGCACTTCATGCTTCCTTCTGCTGACCAGCTTTTTAAAGATGCTGATTTCATTTTCCAGCAGGATTTGGCACCTGCCCACACTGCCAAAAGCACCAAAAGTTGGTTAAATGACCATGGTGTTGGTGTGCTTGACTGGCCAGCAAACTCACCAGACCTGAACCCCATAGAGAATCTATGGGGTACTGTCAAGAGGAAAATGAGAAACAAGAGACCAAAAAATGCAAATAAGCTGAAGGCCACTGTCAAAGAAACCTGGGCTTCCATACCACCTCAGCAGTGCCACAAACTGATCACCTCCATGCCACGCCGAATTGAGGCAGTAATTAAAGCAAAAGGAGCCCCTACCAAGTATTGAGTACATATACAGTAAATTAACATACTTTCCAGAAGGCCAACAATTCACTAAAAAATGTTTTTTTATTGGTCTTATGATGTATTCTAATTTTTTGAGATAGTGAATTGGTGGGTTTTTGTTAAATATGAGCCAAAATCATCACAATTAAAAGAACCAAAGACTTAAACTACTTCAGTCTGTGTGCATTGAATTTATTTAATACACGAGTTTCACAATTTGAGTTGAATTACTGAAATAAATGAACTTTTCCACGACATTCTAATTTATTGAGATGCACCTGTATTTGAAAAACTTTCAAACAAGGGTTAGGCATTGCCAAATAGAAGGAATAAAGGAGTAAAAGTGACTGCTGTTGAATGGTAATGATGGCTGATGAAGACACTCAGAGCGGAGCGCTTGCAGAGCAAGATAAACGAACTGAGCGTGAAAAAAGTGAGAAAGCTCACTCTAAAAGCTGCTTACGCAGCTCTGGTAAGGCATAAGAATGCAAGAAAGGCAACACTGGCACAGTTAACTATGAAACGGAATGCAATAGTGCCACTTCTTACATCATATTATAAAGTGGATGATGTGAAACGATACAAGAGTGTATCTGAAAATGTGATAGCTGCTTTTGCTGCATTGCATCAAACAGTGCAAGAGGCATTATATGTTAAAGAAAGAGAAAGTAATCACAAATACTGTTATTTACCGAGGTATACTTTATTTGTTTTGTTTTTATTTTTTTGATTTTTCCCCTTTTTCTCCCAATTTGGAATGCCCAATTCCCAATGCGCTTTTAAGTCCTCGTGGTCGCATAGTGATTTGCCTCAGTCCAGGTGGCGGAGGACGAATCCCAGTTGCCTCTGCGTCTGAGACCGTCAATCTGCACATCTTATCACGTGGCTTGTTGAGCGCGTTGCCACGGAGACATAGTGCATGTGGAGGCTTCACGCCATCCACTGTGACATCCGCGCTCAACTCACCACGCGCCCCACTGAGAACGAACCACATTATAGTGACCACGAGGAGGTTACCCCATGTGACTCTACCCTCCCTAGCAACTGGGCCAGTTTGGTTGCTGGAGTCACTCAGCACGGCCTGGGATTTGAACTAGCAAACTCCAGGGGTGGTAGCCAGCGTCTTTTACCACTGAGCTACCCAGGCCCCTCTTTACTGAGGTATACTGATCATAAAGAGTTCATCAAAAAAAATATCATGCATGGCTAGACAATGCTCCTGCTAAAGAAAGCCCTAAACAGTCCAGAAACTGGACTGGCACATGTGCATGCAGAACAATACCAAAACACTTCTCTTTAAAGTGTATCAAAGTTTACTGATGCAGTAATATCAATTAATAATCAATACAATGCAGTCGATAAACTTCCAACTTCCAAATACAAACTAAACAGTAACATGATTAGATATGGTAACAAATAAGCCTATGATACACGAGAGGATGGTAGAGATGTGTGTGTGTTAAAACCCACTATGGCAATGATATACTTATTGCAAATGCATATCAGGAAAGGATTTTAAACTGGAGTCCCATTAAGTCAGAGGATGGCAGCGCACTACACTAATTTTCATTGTTCTTGTGTGGCTGTTGTTACACCATGGTAGGCTTTGATGCATTGTCAGACATGAACCAGTCTGAAGTGTGTGGTATCCAAGCTTCCATATCAGCTATGGCTACTGTGTGTGTGTGTGTGTGAATGGGTGTATATGTGTGTGTGTGTGTGTGTGTGTGTGTGTGTGTGTGTGCGTGCGTATGTAATGAGAGAAGGAGTGCACAAAATGGCAGACGTGGCTCTTGTGGAGAATGTGTCACACAAGTTCACTCGAAGTTGTGTTGATGTAGTGACACTAGGGGTCACTCTTGGGAGCCCGAGACACCTCTGGTCTTTGATAAAAGGCCAATGAAAATTGGCGAGTGGTATTTGCATGCCACTCCCCCGGACATACGGGTATAAAATGAGCTGGTATGCAACCACTCATTCAGATTTTCTCTTCGGAGCTGAACGGTCATGCTCACTGAGCTGAATTCCCATGACTGTTCATTCACCTCTGATGGATCTGATGGCGCATTTCAGTGGCTTCTCCCTCCTCTGCACTGGTGCACTTCAGAGAATGCCCCTGGGCGCTTCGGCAGAAATAAGAGTATATTTCTCTAAAAGAGTATATTTCTCTAAAAGAGCGGCACACACGGAACATCTTTTTAAAGACACGTCTTTTTAAAGATGCCTTTCCTTTGTGTGTTATTCCTGGTTGCGCTCGTTATCTCTTGCCTTCTGATGGTCACGATCACTGTCTTTTGTGTCTGGGCACTGCTCACGCGGAGACAGCATTCGTGGATGGGTCATGTACTCATTGCGAGAACATGTCCATGGCAATGATGCGGTCGCGGCTTACCTTCGTAAGAAAGCAAGCCACCCCAGAGGCTTCCGCCTCGGTCCTTCTACCCATGGGTATGAGGCCAGCACGGCTAGCACTGGGGGTGATTTGGGGACCCCAATGGGACCGCCTCCGCCGGGTATCCCCCCGCAGACCTCCCATTCCCCAGCACGCTCGTCTGCCCCGATCAGGCTTCCGGATGAGTCCGCCGGCTCGTCTCACGGCGAGTTCGACCGCTTATTCAGAGCCCGTGAAAGTGATGAGCTCTCGAGTGCAGCATCGGAAACCGGGCTCGTCCAGTCGGACGCGGAAGCCTCAGCTGGGCTCCTCCCTTCGGGTGCGGTCACGCGGTCACAGGCTGACGTGGAGATGATGACATGCTTTCCCGGGCAGCCACGAGCGTCGGGCTAGAGTGGAACGAGGGGCCAATTTTCATTGGCCTTTTATCAAAGACCAGAGGTGTCTTGGGCTCCCAAGAGTGACCCCTAGTGTCACTACATCGACACAACATCTTGTTCCCTCCATCAGGGAATGGAGGTTACGCAAGTAACCATGACGGTTTCCAGCCAGAGAATGTGGCTGCGAATGTGGGTGGAGAGACTGGTTAATGGCGTCTGCCCGCTTAACACATATCTCCACTGGTACGATAACTTAAGGACAAAGCTGGGCCAAGTTGTCAAGTTATCTGTTCACCAAATGTGTGTGCGGGTATGTTTGTGAGGGGTCGTGTGTGTGTGCAGTTAGTACAAGAGAGAGAGAGCAGGATTATGGCACCGAAGCTGGTTTAGCGATCGTGGGAGAGACAGCAACTGTTAGCTTTATCACTCAGAGACGCAGTAAAAGGCTTGTTATCCATCCGCCACAGTCGTTAGATCTTTCATGGAAACTCAGTGTGCCGGTCTCACCCACGATGGCAGAAATGCACAAACAGCCCAATGTGGTTGGAAGACAACACAGCAAATCTCAAATATCATCTCAACAGTAAGTTACAATAATTCCTTGAGAATTATTAGCAGCAATGAGCAGACTCGGTGGTCCGTAAACTGTTCAAGCAACAACCTTGTTACACAAGAATAACACACTATAATAATCTATCTCTACCCAGATGTAAACCTCTTACTTAAGTCACGTGAGGATGTGGGTAGAATGTGTGCCTGTCCGTTGTTTGACTCTGACTCGGTTCCTCGAAGCTCTGTCAGCAGGCGGTACGGTGGCTGATTCTCGGCGGGTTGGCGGAGATATCAGCAAAGTCAACTCGGTTGAAAAAGGACGAGAAATCTTCTTTCTTCACTTCTGCAGGCAAAAGGGTGAGATGCAGATTGCTCAGCGGTCTACTTGAGATCCGTTAGCGTGCTCGGTGGAACATGGAGAAATCTTGGCTCATCCAGCAAGATGGTGACTGTATGGCCAAAGTTCAGGTATGTACATTACTTCCTTGGGCAACGAGGCTACACCTGGGAGCAGCAGGGATGCATTTAGACGTGGGGCATACTGTCGCTGGAAGCAAGCTTAGGAGGAATCTCTGGAGTTTTATACTCTTGATGACATCATGGTTGAGGGATGTGTTCTGTTGTGCATTTCATCCAATTGGAATTGAGAGTTCGATCCTTCAGAATTTCATACCTAGGTGTAAATTGAACAAGGCTTGATGGGATCTGTAGTCTGTTTGGACTCCCTTTGTTTTATTCTGGCAGCTGATTCTGTGGTCAGATTTTGAGTGTTCCTACAGGCCTCAGTCAGGCTTTATGATGGTGTGTAGGCCTGTCTTTGTCTCCTATCTGAACACATAAGGCCCAACAGGCTAAAGTTGTGAATGCTGGCACAAAAGCATTTGTTGTTGAAAGAAAAATGCCACAACCTAAACAAGAAACCACAAAGGCTAGATATCATGCAAAGGTGTTGTATTCTGCAGGCATTTAGAAGGATCTGCTTAATGTTATGCAGTGCCAAAACAAGATAACTGAAATGTTTGTTAAGGAACAGAAATTTGCATCCTTGCCTTCAAAGGAAATCCCTGTATTCAGAGGGGACCCACTAGATTACCTGACATTTATCAGAACTTTTGAACACTGCATAAAAAATAGAACAAGTAACAACCGTGACAAACCACTTTTCTTAGAGAAGTTCACTGATGGAAAGCCACAAGATCTTGTGAAATAATGCATGCTTAGGCATCCACCAGTCTTGCACATGCACAAGCAAACAGATGACACTCAATTGCAGTCAGGAAAATCACTTGTAAGTAGTGTATTGGTCTGCTTTGAGTCAAGTTCCTATACAGTGGCCAGTAGCAATCAAATCACACCACTTCCAATCATCCTTGTTCAAGTGAAGACTTCAAATTCATCCCAGGTAATTCACATGTATGCATTCTTAGATTCAGGAAGCTCTGCAATGTTATAAACTAAAGCTCTCAAACAGAAACTTCAGGTTATTGGAAAGAAAACTGCATTTCAGTATGCAGCTTAACAGACATGCTAGTGCAACAATACAATCACGACTTTCCAGAAAAAAGTATACAAAAAAAAGTCAGATGTCACAGGAGGACAAAAGATACATGAGCATGATGAAAAATGCTGAAATCAAGGATGGACGTTACCAACTACCACTACCATTTAGGAATGTCAATGTTAAAATGCTAGACAATCGGCAAATAGCTATTAAGCGCATGTCTTGTCTGCTCAGAAAGTTTTAAAGGTGCACAATGTTTAAAGATGAGTAAACTGCCTTCCTAGACAATGTCATAGAAAAGGGACATGCTGAAGTTGTGACCCAGGCAGAGCTTTGAAAAGAAAACGGCAAAGTGTGGTATATACTACACCATGGTATGTATCATCCAAAAAAAGCCACAATTCATGTTGTGTTTGACTGCTCAGCTTCTTACTGTGGAATGTCACTCAACAGTGAACTATTTCAAGGTCCCAATCTCACTAGCACACTTACAGGTGTCTTGATCCGTTTCTGTAAGGAACCATTTGGCCTCATGGCTGACATTGAAGACATGTTCCATCAAGTCAAAGTCACTAAACCTAACAAAGACTTTCTCCGCTTTCTGTGGTGGCCAAAAGGTGATGTCAATCAAAAGCTCAGAGCATAGAATGACAGTACATCTGTTTGGTGCTATATCTTCATCAAGTTATGCAAGTTATAAGTCATAAATTGTGCAAGTTATGCTCTAAAATAACAGCGGATGATAACATGAACCACTTTTCTACAGAGGCCATTCATGTGGTAAAGAAAAATGTCTATGTTAATGACATTCTTGTGTCCATTCACACAGAAAAGCATGCCATTGTGCTCTACAAAGAATTTGTACACTCTGCACACGGGGAGGCTTTCGTCTCACAAAGTGAATAAGTGCCATGCCTGAAGTGGACAGAGCAAAAGAGGTAAAAATCTCGACTTAGATAAGGAAAACCTTCCCACTGAAAGAGCCCTTGGAGACCATTGGTCTGTCAAAAAAAACAAAAACACATTCAGGTTCAAGGTTTCACTAAAGAACCAGGCATGCACTAGAAGAGGCATCTTATCCATTGTCAGTTCTGTGTTTGATCCACATGGATTTGTAGCTCCTTTCATCTTTACTGCAAAACACATCATTCAGGAGCCTTGCAAACTTAATCATGGATGGGATGACAAAATTCCAGACTCCTTCATACAGCCTTGGCAAAGATGGACATAGATGGCTCTCAGGACATAAAGTAATAGAAAACTTCAGCATTACTAGATGCATAAAACCAAAGAACTTTGGAGATGTTACTCGTGTCCAGTTGCATCATTTCAGCGATATGGCATTATGTCCTACCTATGCCTTACCAATGCTCAGAGAACTGTCAAGTCCCAAGAAAGGCCTTAATATCAGAAAGGACAGCTCCATCTTTAGGTTAGACCCTAGGATACAGGATGGCTTGCTTAGAGTGGGTGGATGATTAAGAGAATCTGCAATGCCAGTGGAGATAAAAAATCTAGCAATCTTACCAAAGGATCACCACATCTCTAAGTTGTCACTTAAACATATCCACCAGCAAACAGGTCACAGTGGAAGAAACTATATGCTGCCATTACTAAGGCAAAAATATTGGATTCCCTGTTCAAATGCCAGCAAGAAAGATAATTTCTGAATGTGTAATATGCAGATCACATCATGCAGCCATGGGGAGAGCAGAATATGGCAGATTTGCCTAAAGATCATATAACACCTGATCTACCACCTTTCACTCATGTTTGGGGTTGACTATTTTGGGCCAATCAAAGTAAAAAGAGGACGCAGCCTAGCTAAGCGAAATGGAGTCATATTCAAAATGCTTGTATGTAAATCGAGCAGTATTGACACAGATTAATGCATAAATGCACTCAGAAGGTTCATTTGTAGGAGAGGCCAAATTTTGTTGCCACAGAAAAAGAACTTAAACAGGCACTCAAAGACTGGAATCTAAATAAGATCTCTATCACAGAAAGGAGTAAAATGGATTTTCAACCCACCTTCCGGTTCACACCATGGAGGGGTATGGGAAAGACTGATTTGTTTGATTAAAAGGATCCTTCTGTCAATCACACAGAGAAACAGACTCTTGATGATGAAAACTTGGAAATAGTCATGTGTGAGATAGAAGCCATATTGAACAATCGGCCTCTAACAACATCTTCTAGTGACCCAAATGACTTGGTATCACTCACACCTAATAACTTGTTACAGCAAAAGCTGCAACCTATTTTTCCACCAGGAGTATTTCAAAAGGATGATCTCTAGGAGTAAGAGCAGGACGTGTCAGAAGTATGCTACTACAAATTAAGTCCAACAAGATTGAATGACCAATCAGCGAGATAGCTTAATAGCTGAAGCATCAGAATAAATCACACATGCAGTATAGGAAGTAGAATTAGTTTATAAAAACAAAAATAGATTTTTTTTTTTTTTTTTGTAGAAAGAATTAGTATAATTTTTCTTAACCTTTTTAAAAAGGTCCTTTTTGTCATGGGAGTATTAAGCCCTGGTTTGTTTTGTGTGTCTTCGCTCGTGTTGTTGCGGGTGTGGCGTTAATTACGCGGCAGCGTTGCTCAGC